>NC_053391.1:290900404-291217904 GCF_905171765.1 Bufo bufo
CCAAGATAATCGCCCAAAAACTGAAAAAAACTATGGCTCTTAGACTATGGAAACACTAAAACATGATTCTTTTGGTTTCAAAAATGAAATCAATTGTGTAAAACTTAAATAAATAAATAAAAAGTATACATATTAGGTATTGCCCGTGTCCGTATCGACCGGCTCTATAAAAATATCACATGACCTAACCCCTCAGGTGACCACCGTAAAAAAATAAAAATAAAAACGGTGTAAAAAAAGCTATTTTTTGTCATCTTACGTCACAAAAAGTGTAATAGCAAGTGATCAAAAAGTCATATGCACCCCAAAATAGTGCCACTCAAACCGTCATCTCATCCCGCAAAAAATGAGACCCTACTTAAAGATAATCGCCCAAAACTGAAAAAACTATGGCTCTTAGACTATGGAGACACTAAAACATTTTTTTTGTTTTTAAAAATGAAATCATTGTGTAAAACTTACATAAATAAAAAAAATTGTATACATATTAGGTATCGTCCACGTCGTGACAACCTGCTCTATAAATTACCACATGATCTAACCTGTCAGATGAATGTTGTAAATAACAAAAAAAAAAAAACGTGCCAAAAAATCTATTTCTTGTTACCTTTGCCGCACAAAAAAGTGTAATATAGAGCAACCAAAAATCATATGTACCCTAAACTAGTACCAACAAAACTGCCAACCCTATCCCGTAGTTTCTAAAATGGGGTCACTTTTTTGGAGTTTCTACTCTAGGGGTGCATCAAGGGGGGCTTCAAATGGGACATGGTGTCAAAAAAACCAGTCCAGCAAAATCTGCCTCCAAAAACCGTATGCCATTCCTTTCCTTCTGCAGCCCTGCCCGTGTACCCGTACAGCGGTTTACGACCACATATGGGGTGTTTCTGTAAACTACAGAATCAGGGCCATAAATAATGAGTTTTGTTTGGCTGTTAACCCTTGCTTTGAAACTGGAAAAAAAATATTAAAATGGAAAATCTGCCAAAAAAGTGAAATTTTGAAATTGTATCTCTATTTTCCATTAAATCTTGTGCAACACCTAAAGGGGTTAACAAAGTTTGTAAAATCTGTTTTTGAATACCTTGAGGGGGTGTAGTTTCTTAGATGGGGTCACTTTTATGGAGTTTCAACTCTAGGGGTGCATCAGGGGGGCTTCAAATGGGACATGGTGTCAAAAAAACCAGTCCAGCAAAATCTGGCTTTCCAAAACCATACGGCGCACCTATTCACTCTGCGCCCTACTGTGTGCCCGTACAGTAGTTTACGGCCACATATGGGGTGTTTCTGTAAACTACAGAATCAGGGCCATAAATAATGAGTTTTGTTTGGCTGTTAACCCTTGCTTTGTAACTGGAAAAAAAAATATTAAAATGGAAAATCTGCCAAAAAAGTGAAATTTTGAAATTTGTATCCTCTATTTTCCATTAAATCTTGTGCAACACCTAAAGGGTTAACTAAAGTTTGTAAAATCAGTTTTGATACCTTGAGGGGTGTAGTTTCCTTAGATGGGGGTCCACTTTTATGGAGTTTCTACTCTAGGGGTGCATCAGGGGCTTCAAATGGACATGGTGTCAAAAAACCAGTCCAGCAAAATCTGCCTTCCAAAAACCGTATGCCATTCCTTTCCATCTGCGCCCAGCCTGTGTTACCCGTACAGCGGTTAACGACCACATATGGGGTGTTTCTGTAACTACCGATCAGGGCCATAAAATAATGAGTTTTGTTTGGCTGATTAACCCTAGCTATGTAACTGGAAAAAAAATATTAAAAATGGAAAATCTGCCAAAAAAGTGAAATTTTGAAATTGTATCCTATTTTCCATTAAATCGTGTGCAACACCTAAAGGTTAACAAAGTTTGTAATATCTGTTTTGATTACCTTGAGGGGTGTAGGTTTCTTAGATGGGGTCACTTTATGGAGTTTCTACTCTAGGGGTGCATCAGGGGGCTTCAAATGGGACATGGTGTCAAAAAACCAGGTCCAGCAAAAGTCTGGCTTCCAAAAAACCATACGGCGCACCTTTCACTCGGCGCCCTACTGTGTGCCCGTACAGTAGTTTAACGGCCACATATGGGGTGTTTCTGTAAACCTACAGAATCAGGGCCATAAATAATGAGTTTTTGTTTGGCTGTTAACCCTTGCTTTGTAACTGAAAAAAGAAATATTAAAATGGAAAATCTGCCAAAAAAGTGAAATTTTGAAATTGTATCTCTATTTTCCATTAAATCTTGTGCAACACCTAAGGGTTAACAAAGTTTGTAAAATCAGTTTTGAATACCTTGAGGGGTGTAGTTTCTTAGATGGGGTCACTTTTATGGAGTTTCTACTCTAGGGGTGCATCAGGGGGCTTCAAATGGGACATGGTGTCAAAAAAACAGTCCAGCAAAATCTGGCTTCCAAAAACCATACGGCGCACCTTTCACTCTGCGCCCCGCTGTGTGCCCGTACAGTAGTTTACGGTCACATATGGGGTGTTTCTGTAAACGGCAGAGTCAGGGCAATAAAGATACAGTCTTGTTTGGCTGTTAACCCTTGCTTTGTTAGTGGAAAAAATGGGTTAAAATGGAAAATTAGGCAAAAAAAAGAAATTCGCAAATTTCATCCCCATTTGCCAATAACTCTTGTGCAACACCTAAAGTGTTAACGAAGTTTGTAAAATCAGTTTTGAATACCTTGAGGGGTGTAGTTTATAGAATGGGGTCATTTTTGGGCGGTTTCTATTATGTAAGCCTCGCAAAGTGACTTCAGACCTGTAGTGGTCCCTAAAAATTGGGTTTTTGTAAATTTCTGAAAAATTTCAAGATTTGCTTCTAAACTTCTAAGCCTTATAACATCCCCAAAAAATAAAATATTCCCAAAATGCTACAAACATGAAGTAGACATATGGGGAATGTAAAGTAATCACAATTTTTGGGGGTATTACTATGTATTACTGAAGTAGAGAAACTGAAAGTTTGAAATTTGCTAATTTTTCTAAATTTTTGGTAAATATGGTATTTTTTTATGCAAAAAATTAACTTTTTTGACCCAATTTTAGCAGTGTCATGAAGTACAATATGTGACGAAAAAACAATCTCAGAACGGCCTGGATATGTCAATGCGTTTTAAAGTTATGAGCACTTAAAGTGACACTGGTCAGATTTGCAAAAAATGGCCAAGTCCTTAAGGTGAAATAGGGCTGAGTCCTTAAGGGGTTAAAGGAATATTAATAAATTTGACTTAGCCAAAAGTGACTTTAGGCATATGTAAAAGTGGAGTAAGATGTAAGTGTAATAATAAATCTGGTCCTATATCTGTAGCATGTATGTATAGACAGGAGAGAAAGGCCTCATGCACACGACCGTTTTTTTTTTTGCGGTCCGCAAAAAACAGGTTCCGTAGTTCCGTGATCCGTGTCCGTTTATTCTTCCGTGGGTCTTCCTTGATTTTTGGAGGATCCACGGACATGAAGGAAAGTAAAAAAAAAGTCATTTTGGTGTCCGCCTGGCCGTGCAGAGCCAAACGGATCCGTCCTAACTTACAATGAAAGTCAATGGGGACGGATCTGTTTGACGTTGACACAATATGGTGCAATTGCAAACGGATCCGTCCCCCATTGACTTTCAATGTAAAGTCAGGAGTCCCTATTATACCATCGGATCGAAGTTTTCTCCAATCCAATGGTATATTTTAACTTGAAGTGTCCCCATCACCATGGGAACGCCTCTATGTTAAAATATACCATCGGATTTGAGTTATATCGTGAAAACTCAGATCAAACAGAATATTCTAACACAGAGGCGTTCCCATAGTGATGGGGACACTTCAAGTTAGAATATACTAAGAACTGTGTACATGACTGCCCCCACCTGAGGGGTTAATTGTGCGTATCATAGCCCCCTGTAAGAGATCAGGTGCTGCCAAGCAGGAGGGGGCAGACCCCCCTCCCTCCCCAGTTTTAAATTAATTGGTGGCCAGTGCGGCCCCCCTCCATCCCCTGTATTACATTCATTGGTGGCCAGTGCGGCCCCCCCTCCCTCCCTCGTATTTAATTCATTGGTGGCCAGTGCGGCCCTCCCTCCCCTGTATTTAATTCATTGGTGGCCTCCCCTCTCCCCCCCCCCCTCCCTAATTAAAATCCTGCGGCGCATTGCTTATAGCACAGACCTGTCACTTATCAGTAGGAGAAGCGCCCGGCTGGTCACAGACAGCGCAGGTAAGTATAATGCTTCTAAAATTGCTAAGTAACCATGGCAGCCAGGACTGCTGTCACGGGGTTCCGAAGGTGCACTCGGTCCCCCATTGCCCGCAGAACTGTTGCTTAGCTTTTGGAATGAGGTTCTGTGTTTGACCTCATTCCCAGGGCGGCTTTACTTGCTGGGTGGCTCCCTGCTCCTAGTCTGCCTTGAGCGCCGAGCTGATCACTCGGTGCTCGACTGGTTGGTCTGTCGGTCATGTGACGCTGGCCACGTCACATGACCCTCACTCCCCACTATAAATACAGGCAGCCTGCTGGCTACAGGTTGCCTGTTAATTTCTAGGTTCCTGGCTATTTGTTGGACTACTGAATATTTACCTGATCCTGTTCCCTGACGATCCTCTGCCTGCTCCTCCTGTACTGCGCATACATCCTGGTATTGTGACCTCGGCTCCCACCTGACTACTCTCTTAGGACTCCTCTTGTACTTCGCTACTCTCCTGGTATTTGACCCCGGCTTCTCCTGACCATTCTTTGCTTAATCCGTTGTACTGCGTAGTTCTCTTGGTTCTGACCCGGTCCGTTCATGTTCCGTATTTTGTCTTGTCTGTCTTCCCTGCACATATCCTAAGTTAGGGATTGCCGTCCAGTTGTCCCCTGTCATCAGGACTCGTGAGGCAAGTAGGCAGGGCCAGGGGTGAGGGTGGAGCGCAGTGGTCACTACCCTTCCCCCTGTGTGTGTGTGGACGTGACCGTTACAGATTAACAGGCCCAATAACCACTGTATCATGAATCCTCTTACTACCCTGACTGACCATGTCTCTAACTTGACACAGAGGGTGCAGGAGCTAGGAGAGAAACTCCGTTCTTGTGAGTTAGGGCAAGGTTCTTCCACTCCTCTGTCCTCCAGTCCATATTTTGAACCCCAGATCAAGCTCCCAGAACCCTTTTCTGGAGACCGGAAGAGGTTTCTCTCCTTTAAGGAGAATTGCAAACTCTACTTCCGTTTGCGCCCCGTGTCCTCCGGTCCCGAGAGCCAACGCGTGGGGATTATCATTTTTCTACTACAGGGTGATCCTCAGGACTGGGCATTTTCGTTATCTCCTGGGGCCAGTTGTCTAACTTCTGTGGAGGGGTTTTTTCAGGCCCTGGGTACCCTCTATGACGAACCAGACAGGGCTCTGGTAGCCGAGACAGCTCTTAGGGCACTGGTTCAGGGCCATCTCCCTGCGGAGGAGTATTGCACCCAATTCAGACGGTGGTGTGTCCCCTCAGGATGGAATGAACCAGCCCTGAAGAGTCAGTTTAGGTCTGGTCTATCTGATAATTTAAAAGATCTATTGGTCAATTACCAAATTCCTGAGACCTTAGAGGAGATGATGACCCTAGTTGTCCGACTTGACAGACGAGTTAGAGAGAGACGACAAGAACGACAGTTCTGTTCTCAGATGGTGGTCCAGCCAGAGGCCTTTTCCAGGGACAACACTGAGGTCTCCACCGAGGAACCCATGCAGGTTGGCACAACCCGGGGTAATCTTTGTCGCAGACGCGGAAAGTGCTTCTACTGTGGAGATCCTGGCCATTGGATCAACAAGTGTCCTAAGAGGGACCTCTCTAACAAGTCTTCTAAAGCAAGACAACCTAAAGACCAGGTACATCCCGATTTTTCTAAAGGTAAGCTTTTGGTACCCATAACAATTTCTCTGGGGGTTAATAAGTGGCCGGGTAAGGCCTTTATTGACTCCGGTTCAGCGGCCAGCTTTATTGACTTGGAGTTTGCTTGTAAATTGGGTATTCCAATGTTTGCTTTACCTACACCTATCCATGTCATGGCTATTGATGCTACTCCCCTGATTGGTGGTACGGTGAGGTCATGTACCTCTGAAATTTCTCTGTCCGTGGGTGTGTGCCACTCTGAGAGATGTTCTCTTCTAGTCCTGGAGAACCTACCGGTTGAGGTGGTACTAGGGTTGCCTTGGCTCCGTTTACATAACCCCACAATTGATTGGTCCAAAGGAGAGTTGGTGAAATGGGGACCTAAGTGTGACTCATGCTTGTCCGTGGTCCAGGCTGGGGTTTCAGTAAGGTCTAATACATTATCCTCTGTTATTAAGGAATATTCTGATGTGTTCTCGTCCCTTACTCCAGAGGTTCTACCCCCCCATAGACCTTATGATTGCGCCATAGAGCTAATTGAGGGTGCCGAATTTCCTAAAGGTCAAATTTATAATCTTTCAGGGCCCGAACGCAAGGCTATGGAAGATTATATTAAGGAGAGCCTTGCTAAAGGGCATATTAGACCTTCAGTCTCTCCTATGGGAGCAGGGTTTTTCTTTGTTAAAAAGAAGGATGGTGGTCTTAGGCCTTGTATTGATTACCGGAGATTAAATAAAATCACTGTCCTAAATAGATACTTTCTCCCATTGATTCCTGATTTATTTAACCAGGTTTTGGGGGCAACCTGGTTTTCCAAGATTGACCTGAAAGGGGCATACAATCTAATCCGAATCAAGGAGGGAGACGAATGGAAGACAGCGTTCAATACTCCGCTAGGACACTTTGAATATCAGGTGATGCCTTTTGGACTCAGCAATGCCCCAGCTGTGTTCCAAAACTTAATGAACGATATTCTTAGGGAGTTCTTAGGTAAATTTATTATTGTCTATCTTGACGACATTTTGATATTCTCTCCTGATTTCGAATCTCATGTGTCCCATGTCAAACAAGTATTAGAGGTGTTGAGGGAGAACCAGCTATCCGCTAAGCAAGAGAAATGTGTCTTTGGTGTACAGGAGATACTGTTTCTAGGGCATGTTTTGACTCCTCACGCCTTTAAGATGGATCCTGGTAAGGTTTTAGCAATTAAGGAATGGGTAAGGCCTTCATCCTTAAAGGCTTTACAACGGTTTTTGGGTTTCGCTAATTACTACCGTAAATTTATCATGAATTTTTCTGTAATTGCTAAGCCATTGACCGACCTTACTAAGAAAGGGGCAGATTTGGAGAATTGGTCTACCAAGGCCATTTCTTCATTTGAAACATTAAAAAAGGCATTAGTAGCGCTCCCCATTCTGATCCAGCCTGATCAGGAGAGACCCTTTATTGTGGAGGTGGATGCGTCCGAGGACGGCGCAGGAGCAGTCCTTTCACAAGGTCCTGCTAGCCTCACTAACCTGAGACCGTGTGCCTTCTTCTCTAGGAAATTCTCTCCCACGGAGAGAAACTACGACATAGGGAATAGGGAGCTGTTGGCCATTAAATGGGCATTTGAGGAGTGGAGACATTTTTTGGAGGGGGGCAAGGCATCGAGTAACTGTTGTCACTGACCATAAAAACCTATGTTTCTCGAGTCCGCTAAGAGGTTGAATCCCCGACAAGCCCGATGGGCTCTGTTTTTTACCCGTTTTGATTTCTCCATTACGTTCAGGCCGGGAAGTAAAAATGTGAAGGCAGACGCATTATCTCGGAGCTTCCATGCTTTTCAACCCACTGAGACGCCGCCTGAATCCATCCTACCAACAAACATCTTCTTAGCGGCTCTAACCCAGGATATCTCGGCTCGCATTAAGGCTAAACAACATCTGGCACCGGCATCCACCCCAACAGATAAGTTGTTTGTTCCCGTACAATTTTGTCTCCAGCTGTTGGGTGAGTGTCACGATTCTGCCTTTTGTGGAAAACCGGGTATTGAGGGCACTAAGGATCTGGTTTCTAGATCTTATTGGTGGCCCACTCTGACCAGGGATGTCAAGTCCTACGTGTCAGCCTGTGAGGTTTGTGCCAGGTCTAAGACACCTAGGACTCGCCCTGCTGGTAACCTACGACCCCTACCCATTCCCAGTAGACCCTGGTCCCATATCTCGATGGACTTTATAACTGACCTACCGCTGGCGGAGGGTAAGACTGTGGTTTGGGTAGTGGTCGATAGGTTTAGCAAGATGGTTCATTTCATTCCCCTGTCTAAACTTCCGAATGCTAAAACCCTGGCGTCTATTTTTGTGAGAGAGATTGTTCGTTTACATGGCATCCCGGAAAATATTGTTTCGGACAGGGGTGTGCAGTTTGTGTCCAAATTCTGGAGGGCCTTCTGTCAAAGATGTAAAATTTCGTTGTCTTTTTCTTCCGCCTACCATCCTGAGAGTAATGGGCAGACTGAACGCCTTAATCAGTCTGTGGAACAATTCCTGAGGTTGTATGTTGCTGATGACCAGCAATTATGGGTCAAATTCCTTCCGTTGGCTGAATTTGCTCTGAATAACCGTGTCAATTCTTCTGCTGGGGTCTCCCCTTTCTTTTGTAACCATGGTTTTCATCCCCGTTTTCATTCTGGGTCATCCGTCTCCTCCTCTAACCCTGAAGCTGATAAACTCTCCTCCAAACTGTGCACAGTTTGGGCCCGGGTTCAATCGAACCTAGAAAAGGCTCAAAGTTCTCAAAAACTCAAGGCCGATAGGAGACGTTCAAGGGGGGTGAACTTTCAGGTTGGGGATAAAGTATGGTTGTCCTCCAAGAATCTATCTCTCAAGGTAGCTTCTAGAAAATTTGCTCCTCGTTTTATTGGTCCATATAAGATCACGGAGGTGATTAACCCGGTATCATTTAGGTTGGAGCTGCCCGAGTCATTCCACATTCATAATGTGTTCCATAAATCTCTACTTAAAAAATATTTTGAACCGGTAGTACCATCGAAAGCCTCGCCTCCGCCGGTTCTTGTTAATGATGCTGTCGAGTATGTCGTGTCTAAAATAGTGGATGTCAGGAAGGTGCGTAACTCCTTGCAGTATCTGATTCACTGAAAAGCCATCGCCTGAAGTCTTGGGTCCGGTGGCCCCTCATAAAAGGGGGGGGTACTGTCACAGGGTTCCGAAGGTGCACTCGGTCCCCCATTGCCCGCAGAACTGTTGCTTAGCTTTTGGAATGAGGTTCTGTGTTTGACCTCATTCCCAGGGCGGCTTTACTAGCTGGGTGGCTCCCTGCTCCTAGTATGCCTTGAGCGCCGAGCTGATCACTCGCTGCTCGACTGGTTGGTCTGTCGGTCATGTGACGCTGGCCACGTCACATGACCCTCACTCCCCACTATAAATACAGGCAGCCTGCTGGCTACAGGTTGCCTGTTAATCTCTAGGTTCCTGGCTATTTGTTGGACTACTGAATATTTACCTGATCCTGTTCCCTGACGATCCTCTGCCTGCTCCTCCTGTACTGCGCATACATCCTGGTATTGTGACCTCGGCTCCCACCTGACTACTCTCTTAGGACTCCTCTTGTACTTCACTACTCTCCTGGTATTTGACCCCGGCTTCTCCTGACCATTCTTTGCTTAATCCGTTGTACTGCGTAGTTCTCTTGGTTCTGACCCTGTCCGTTCATGTTCCGTATTTTGTCTTGTCTGTCTTCCCTGCACATATCCTAAGTTAGGGATTGCCGTCCAGTTGTCCCCTGTCATCAGGACACGTGAGGCAAGTAGGCAGGGCCAGGGGTGAGGGTGGAGCGCAGTGGTCACTACCCTTCCCCCTGTGTGTGTGTGGACGTGACCGTTACAACTGCAGTAGCGTCCTGGTTGCCATGGTTACCGATCAGAGTCTGGGACTCCGATCGGAACTCTCCGCTGCCACCAATGATTGGGGGGGGGGAATTTTAATTAGAAGGGGGGAGAGGGGAGGCCGCACTGGCCACCAATGAATTAAATACAGGAGAGGGAGGGAGGGGGGGCCGCACTGGCCACCAATGAATTAAATACAGGGGAGGGAGGGAGGGGGGCCGCACTGGCCACCAATGAATGTAATACAGGAGAGGTAGGGGGGGCCGCACTGGCCACCAATGAATTTAAAACTCAGATCTGAAAAAGCTTTTATGCAGACGGATCTGCGGATCCGTCTGTGTGAAAGTAGCCTACGGACACGGATCACGGACGCGGAAGACAAGCTTGTGTGCCTCCGTGTTTTTTCACGGACCCATTGACTTGAATGGGTCCGCGAACCGTTGTCCGTCAAAAAAATAGGACAGGTCCTATTTTTGGACGGACAGGAAACACGGATCACGGACGCGGATGAACAACGGTGCTTTTTTTCCGAGTTTTCAACGGACCCATTGAAAGTCAATGGGTCCGCAGAAAATCACGGAAAATGGAACAACGGACACGGATGCACACAACGGTCGTGTGCATGAGGCCAAACAGTAATTCCTATCACACTACCTAACACCCACACTATATCACTATCTAACCTACACTGACTATCTCCCACTAACTATATGTTTTATATATATGAGCTAACTATCTAATGTAATTGGATAAGGAATAGGATCCAGATGAAAGCACAGAGCACAGCAATGTCACTGCTCTCTCTCTCTCTCTCTCTCTCTCTCTCTCTTAGAACAGCAAAAACATAACTGTAGAAAATGCCTGCTGGCTGGGGAATTTCTTATATAGTAAAGGGGTAGGCAACTTTCCTATTGGTTGCCAGGGATGTTGCTAAGCTCCGAGAAATATATTGCAACCTTCTCATTGACCCACAAGCAAGAAGGGAGTCTACTGATTAAAAAATAATCTAGAATATTTGCGATTACAAGTATATAGCACTATTTTCTACATCTTCGAAAATTCTTGAAGTGCCAATATTCGCGATAAAAATTTGCGATTAGAATATTTGCAATCAACACTACTGAAAACCCACCTCTTCAGACAAGCCTACAACCAGACATCTTAAAAGCAAGGTGATGATACCAGGGGTATAACTAGAGAAGGCTGGGCCATATAGCTATGGCTAGTTAAGACTGCCCACAGTTGCCATACATCCCACCTACCCACTCAGGTGAGTGAAAAATATGAAAATAAAAAGCTTTCTAACATGAGAAAGGAGGAGTCAAGAGTTTACTTTACAGTACACCGCCTGGTCCATGTGTGTCCCGCATAGTAATAATTTTCCCTTAGTGATCTTACAGTAGAATGCTCACTTAATGCCCCTTCACAGTAGATATGCCACCTTAGTGCTCCCATCCAGTAGTCATGCCCTCTTATTGCCCCCATCTAGTAGGTATTCCCACTTAGTTCCACCCCTGGACAATACTAAGACATTAGTATTATTGACCTGAGAAAAATAGTCCTTAGAAATTTACATAGCAGTAGTACCATAAACTGACCACTAGATGTCACTGTAGCAAAAGGAATAGTAGATACAGACTTGGAAATAGACCAGATATCTGCACACAACATACTCCAAGGAAGAAATGAGGAGGAAGACAGGTACTTACTGCTACTGAGGGTTCTACTTTTATTAACCCTATGTGACACAAGCATAGGGTGATAGAGAGGAGGAGATTCTACTGTCACCAGTGCAAAAAAGCAACAACAGAAAAGCACAAAACACAAGCATATCACCTCCTCGGTTGGGAAAAATCCACCATAAAGAAACACTAGTGGTATGACACACTGTGTACAAAGGCGCTATAAAAACCACCACAAAAACATTGCAAAAAAAAAACAAAAAACACTTGTGTTTATCCTGACATTTTTTTTACTGGTAAATAAAAACTGCCAGAGCCAAATTTATGCATGTGGGCTATAACACACGCACTTGAAAATCTGTGGATACCGCAACAGACTTTCACCCAGTCTCCTTTAGTGGCTAGTAGGAAGATGTTTAACTGCCTGTCGACCTCCGCATAGACCCCGGGGGGACGTGAAGTGGTGGCAGGAAACATAGACTGTGTCGGCAGATAAGAACCGTTTGGCCCATCTAGTCTGCCCAATATACTGAATACTATGAATAGCCCTTCACCCTATCTTATATGAAGGATGGCCTTATGCCTATCCCATGCATGCTTAAACTCCTTCACTGTATTTGCAGATACCACTTCTGCAGGAAGGCTATTCCATGCATCCACTACTCTCTCAGTAAAGTAATACTTCCTGATATTACTTTTAAACCTTTGCCCCTCTAATTTAAAACTATGTCCTCTTGTAACAGTTTTTCTTCTTTTAAATATTCTCTCCTCTTTTACCTTGTTGATTCCCTTTATGTATTTAAAAGTTTCTATCATATCCCCTCTGTCTCATCTTTCTTCCAAGCTATACATGTTAAGGTCCTTTAATCTTTCCTGGTAAGTTTTATCCTGCAATCCATGTACCAGTTTAGTAGCTCTTCTCTGAACTCTCTCCAAAGTATCAATATCCTTCTGGAGGTATGGTCTCCATTACTGAGCACAATACTCCAAATGAGGTCTCACTAGTGCTCTGTAGAGCGGCATGAGCACCTCCCTCTTTCTTCTGGTAATGCCTCTCCCTATACACCCAAGCATTCTGCTAGCATTTCCTGCTGCTCTATGACATTGTCTGCCTACCTTTAAGTCTTCTGAAATAATGACCCCTAAATCCCTTTCCTCAGATACTGAGGTTAGGACTGTATCACTGATTTTATATTCTGCTCTTGGGTTTTTACGCCCCAGGTGCATTATCTTGCACTTGTGGTCAAGGCTTCGGGGGGAGCGCTGAACGAAGGCGGAGAAACTGGACACAGTAGGACCTAACTTGGCTAGTGGTGTGCCTTTAGCCATGTAACGCGGGTAAGCCAGAAAAGGGGGCTAACCCAGGGAGTCTGAGCTAGAAGTGAGACTGGAAATGAGGGAGGGTAGGGTGGGGCACCACGCGATGCCGACACCTTGGGGAGGCCGTGCGGCCGGCTAAATACCCTATGCCCGGGGGGAGCGCTGAACGAAGGCGGAGAAACTGGACACAGTAGGACCTAACTTGGCTAGTGGTGTGCCTTTAGCCATGTAACGCGGGTAAGCCAGAAAAGGGGGCAAAACATGAATTTAGGCAGTTTATTGATTGAGAAATTACAGAACCAAACTGGAAAAAGCTTTGGCAATCTCGACCCGTGGATGTGGGATGTAACGGGAAAAACATGAAGATTGCCACCGTCCCATCTTTCGTATGACGTGAGCGGGGACGCCGTGTTTGGAAGCTGCAAACGCGGCCCCGATTCGGAAAGAATGTCCGGATATGGAGGCAGCATGGAACCCTAGACCCGAAGCTATGGAGCGAATGTGTCTGATGAACTGCGCAGAAGTCAGTGAGAGCACGGGAAAAGGCAGTAAGGGGCTGTCGGGAGTTCTGTCATGGAGAGTGGAGAGCAGTTGGTTGAACACTGTCACTGGGCACCAAGGATTGAATGAATTGAAGTACTCGATCTGTACCGGTGAACCGACTTGGGAGGTTTTAGAGGAAGGTAGAAAGAAGATGAAGTGGTCTAGACTACGGTGGAGCTGACTGATTGCTGGCCCTGAGTTCTGGGCTGAGGTGCAGCAGAACTCCCCAGGCCTGAGGAACCCATAGAAGCTGAGGTAGAGGGCAGCTTTGAGGATCAAACTTTTGAATGGGCCAAAAGGACTACCATCTAGGGCGGCAGAAATTTTTGGAAATAAATCCCCTGTATCCGGTTGTCTGGTGGGAGTGGAAGGAGAAGAGAGCTTCTGAATGCCTCTCAAGACTGCCTTGACCGCCTGGGAGGAAAAGAAAGAGGTATGACTGGGATGACTGATCATGTGGTGGTGCTGGATGCCCGCTAGATAAAGTCTGATGGTGTTGTGGGACAACCGGAGCTCCTTGTGGCAGTACGCCAGGAAGGCCAGGACGAAGAAGACTTTGTCCCTGTCCCCCCTGGGGTGAAGGCGTGAAAACCGTCTGAAGCTGTTCCACCCCGTTAGATAGTTCCGGGCAGAATTAGCCGAGAGTGACTTGCGGATGAGACCATGGGCTGCGGAAATGTACTCATCTAGTCCATGATCAGGGCTTCGAACCCCGGAGGGTTGATTCCGACTCTCCGCGCTCCCGGCATGACCTGAAAAAAAAATTTAAGTTTAAACGGGACAGGGCATCGGTTGCGGTATTTTTCTTGCCCTCTATGTGCCTGCAGATGACACGGAAGTTGTATTGTAAAGACAGCCAGGTGAGCTTGCGAACTAGACGCATGACCTTGGGGGAGCTGGACCTACCCCTGGCGAGGATGTCGACAACTGCTTGGTTGTCTGTCATGAAGCATACTGGCCTGTTACTCCATGACTGCCCCCAGACAAGAGGAGCTGCTACGATGGGGTAGACTTCGAGCAGGGGAGAGGACTTGGCGGCCTCCTGGTCTGAAGAGACCTGCGCGGGCCAAGGACCCGCAAACTATTGGTCCCCGCAGATGGCCCCGAAACCGAGGGAAGCAGCAGCATCGGAAAACACCAAGGGGGAGGCATTGTTCCACTGGGGAACAAAGAGGGAGATGCCATTCCAACTGGACAAAAAAACTGACCACATGGCCAGATCCGCCAACGCATCGTGTCCGAGGTGGATGAGGGCATGCTGATCTGAGGCTGTTGGTGAACGATCTGCCCTGGGGCATGATCCTGGCGGCAAAGTTGAAAGACCCCAATAATGATTGGAGTTCCAACTTTGACACCGTGCCGGTACCCACGAGCCTGGCCACTGAGTCCTTTAATCTGATTAATTTGTCCAGGGGAAGGCTGGCCTCCATTTTGACTGTGTTCAGGGTGATACCCAGAAAAGTGATTACCCTGGAGGGGCCCTCGACCTTTGCTGAAGCCACTGGAACGTTCAGGCGACTGAACAGGCTGAGGAGGCTGTCCAGCCTATCCGGGGCGTGTTCGGCCTGCTCGATGAGCAAGAAGTCGTCCAAATAATGGATAACCCTCGGACAATGGGCATGGTTGACCAGAACCCAGTGAAGTGCTTGGGCGAACTGGTCAAAGAGCCAGGGGCTGCTCTTTGACCCGAACGTCAAGCGGGTGGCAAAATAATACTTTGCCCTCCATTTGATGCCGTAGAACTTCCACAGGTGAGGCAGAATCTGCAGCAACTTGAAGGCATCAGAAATGTCAGCCTTCGACAACCAAGCTCCTGCCCCGACCTGTAAGATGAGTTCTATGGCCTCGTCCAGAGAAGAGTACTGCATGGAGAATTCGTCCGACGGGACCAGGGAATTTAGGCTGGGGGTGCTGGATGCATGAGGAGCAGACAGGTCGTAGATTAATCTTTTTTTATTTGAGGATTTCTTGGCAACCAAACCTATGGGGCTGACCCGGTACACAAGGAAAGGAGATTCGTCAAATGGACCAATCATGAAGCCTTTCTGCAACTCCCAACAATTCGTCCACCGCCACGGGGTCCGCAAGAGAAGAGAGAAGGTTGGGGCATTCATGAGTGACCTGCAGAAGGGTGACTAGCCCTGTATGGAAACCCTCCGAAAAACCCTCTTTGAGAAACAGGACGAAACTGGGGTCATGATGTTGTTGGAGGAGGGAGAGTAACAGGTCAATGTTGACCCCGCCTAGTCAGGAGCGTTTGGCCGTGCGTTGGGAACAGGAGGACTGAGGATGGGCCCTAAAGCAGATGGAGCAAATGTGCAAGGCTTTGCACTTATCATAACTGCAGAAGCCTAGATTGAAATTGTTGCATATTTGATTCTTTCCTAAGAAAGTGATGGGACGACCGAGTTTGTCCGTGAAGGGGTTAGGTTTCTGCACACCGGAGCTGATCATTGGCCTGGCAGGGGGTGGGTTGGCGACATGGGGGCACCAATCGGAAGAATGGAGGACTGATTGGCAACCGGCACAGGCTGGGGCTTTTTGGCCGGCAAAATGCCTGCAAAAGAGCTCCATGTCCAAGACAGCCCAGTTGGTGACATGCTGGTACTGGAGGAACGCGAAGCCGCCATATTTGTATCCTAACTCGGTGACCCTGTATTGGTATGTATCCAGTTCTTCCCTGCGGTGGGGATGAATGGAGCACACGATGTCACGGTACAGACCTCAGCACCACCGATACATCACCGCAGGCGATTGTCCGGTTTTCGACCGTGTCGTGGGTGGAGATCAGGATGGCGGCCAAGTTGATGTCCTTTCCTGCCAGGATATCCCACCTGATATTCGCTGGTACGAAGAAAGCGGGGGCGATGTCGGGAGTGCCAAGACTTGTACCTGGGATGTTGGCCCGGGAAGTTGAAGGAACAGCTTCGGGCTCTGCAGGAGGAGGAGACGTGGAAATCTTGTTCTCGACGGCCTGGAGCCTGGAATCGATGTGCTACATTGAAGACGCTAAGTTATTGATGGTTGCGTGGAGTTGGGTCAGGGATAGCTGAATGGTCGACATGGAGACCAGGTCTTCGGGAGACCTGGGCGATTCAGGAAAGAGCAGACGATATAACTCTGCCTTTCGTGCTAATGCCGAGTGGCGGATCCCTTTCTTTTTAAGTTCGGTGATCAGCCTGGGGATGGTCCAATGTCTGTAAGAAGCGCGGCTGGCTGCCTCGGAGATCGCTGACTCCGGGATAGACATTGAGTCTTCAATGTCGGACACGTGAGACATGATATCAAAGCAAAGATGGGCACACCGTGCGAGCCGGACCCTGTTGGGAGGATCTGAAGTGAATTGACAAACCTCATGCAATCCAAATTTTTTTATTTTTTTATTAAACTTACCTGGAGCCTAGAGGGGTTAGGATGGAAAAATTGGAACACTGGGAGCAAGCAAAATGCCCGGGAATGTCCGCGAAGAGGGTGAACTTCACACCCCGTGAACCTGGGATTGGTAAGTGAGGAAGAAATTTTATCTGATACCTGCGTGAAGAGGTACACCAAAATATTCTGAAAAACGGAACTTACATGATGATGATCAGAAAGAACGAGACCTGAATAAGGAAAAAGAAATGACAACCTGAGCGGGTCAGGAAATTACGAAAACAATGGACTGTGCAGCATGATCGGACTGGGGACCCAGGGTACGCCAGAAGTTGGTACTGAAGAGGATGAAAAAACGGTGCTGTGTAGATGAGTGGCACATACCAAGCGCCGTGATGAGTGGACAGAAAGCATGCCCAGAGCCAATGAAACTGACCTGAACGTGTCAGGCCGAAAAACGTAGAAAAAACCTGAACGGTATCAGGCAGTGGAAGGACAAAACCTTAAAGAAACATGAAAAACCAAGTGGCCTGAGCGTATCAGGTAGTGAAAGAAACATGACCTGGCGTAACAAGTGACTTAAAAAACGTCGGGCCCTGTAAACAAGACCGAGAGCCGAGACGCATCTGGTGACGAGGCCCCAACTGGACGCCAGTGTGGAATTTACCAGTGTGGCAGGCAGTGAGGAGACATGAACCGCGCATGCTGGTAACGGAGAGCAAACAGGACCCGAGCGTGACAGGTAAAGAAGCATGAACTGACCGTGATAGGTACACTTATGAGGCAGAAGGCAAGAAGTGTGACAGGACAGTAGGAGAGGAGTTCGAGTGGCGTGAGCAGACAAAGGAAAGGACTTGGATTGACGAAACAAACGAGCAGATCAGGCAACAGGACAAAAGAGGACCCGCAGGTATCAGGACAAAGGACACGAAGAGCGTAAGCACATGACGAAAACCTGAACGTCACAGGCAAGAGGATACGGAGTAACCCTGGACATATCAGGCCACGGGACACGAAGGAAAACCTGAACGTATCAGGCAACAGGACACAAAGAAAGACCTGAACGTATCAGGCAAGAGGACACGAAGAAAAACCTGAACGTATCAGGAAAATAGGACACGAAGACAACCCGAATGTATCAGGCAGGAGGAGGAGAAACCTGAACATATCAGGCAATAGGACACCACGAAAACCTGAACGTATGTCAGAGCTGGAGTAAAAAGTGGGGAAAGTGTGTTTTTTTTTTTTTTTTCATCCTGCGGCAGTGGAAGTGCTGCTTGAAGGGACGCAGCATAGAAACGGAGGACGGCTCTCCACCGGCCAGACCCGTGATCCGTGGGACTTGGACCCGGGGGGTCCCTTGGTGTGGGAAGATAGAACCCAGGCCGTGTGAGGGTGCTGTGACTCATGAGCGGAAAGTATCATGACAGTAGTGAACCTGGATAGCAAAACACAGGGGCAATTTAAGAGAAACGTGGGAGCACTGCAAAACGTGGGGGGGGGGAGAAGTGGGATGGCTACCCGGTTCTGTCATGCATTCAGTTGCGACTGCCAATATAGCAGACATGTACAAGTGTTTGGCTCCCTGCCCCACTATGATCCCACCATCTGGCACCTGCTGTGTTATGCAGGTGGAAAGTGACATCACCATGCTGCCTATGTTAGGCCACGAGTGAACTGCATTGCTAGAGGACAGCATGGAAATGGGGGCTGGCGAGTATTATTTGCTAGAATTGAGCCAGTGGCAGCAGTTTAAAGGAGGGGCAATACATAGCACAATTGTGGGGAAATAATCATTCAATCATAGGGGCACCGGCAGTAATACTATAATGAGGCATCATATCTGGTAGTAATATTTTCAGCCATAACAGGAAACAAGACTTTATGGAGCACTGCGGTAGCACTTACAATTGGGGGAGTTGCGGTGATGCGCCGGACTTGACAGTAAGGCAGCCGGGGGCCGCTATACACATGCCCCATGCCGGACGAGCGGAGGGAGTGCAGCAAGTAGGGGTAAGGCCTGAGGGGGCCACGCAGCTGGCGGCGGCTGCCCGTGATAGCGGACAGGTGGGGTAGCGATTCAGACCGAGATCGCCGCGGCTGTCCGTGGACTCTGGGAAGGCCGGAACCGGAAGTCGCACGAGGATGACGTCACGCAAGACGAGAAGCCGCACCACGCGATACCGACACCTTTGGGAGGCCGTGCGGCCGGCTAAATACCCTATGCCCCTCCCACAAATGCAGGCTGGAAATCCAGCCTGCTGTACTTATCAACATTAAATTTTAGTTGCCAGATTTTTCACCATTCCTCTAGTTTTCCTAAATCCTTTTCCATTTGGTGTATCCCTCCAGGAACATCAACCCTGTTGCAAATCTTTGTCTCATCAGCAAAAAGACACACCTTACCATCGAGGCCTTCTGCAATTTCGCTGATAAAGATATTCTTTAGTCACCAAAGATGCAGAAATGCATGCCTATTGTGGTGGGTCTGCTCCTCCTGTAGAACATCACAGCTGTTTTTCCTATTCAAGTTTTCCATCAGGTGAAAAGGGCAAGGACATTGTTGGAGACATGATGACTAGCGATGGACGAACATCGTCTGGGACGGTTTGCGAACGCGATCAAATGTTCGCAAACCACAAATTCGTGGCGGGCCCCATTCACTTTAATGGCAGGCGAACCTGAAAAACCTTCAGGTCATATTTGCAGCCACCAAATATTTACTAGAAGTACACAAATAGTCCCACAACATGAACAGTTATATACCAGAGGGGCATCATTGGCAAAAATTCCCACAAAACATATGTATTTTAATCAGGGGCCATTTTTATGTGTCTTAAAGGGAAACTGTCAAAAATGTGCCCTGCTGGAGCCTAGAGAAATGTTAATTCCTATCTGTTTGATGTATACAAATGTGCAGCACTCCACGATTTTGTATCCTGCAGAGTCTATTAAAAAAATGTATACATTAACATCATTTTTTTTCTACCATGGAACTGTATGGTGAACGGACGCCACTGTACGGCATCAGTCTGAGACATCTGTTAACGCATACATTTTTGGTATGCATTAAATGGATGGCAAAAGGGATGTGAACCCAGCCCTAATGTCAGAATAAGCACCAGTACACATCGGAGCAACGTGGTGGAGAGGGGAGGCCGCCATGTACTGACCGAGCGATAACTGGTCCTGGTGGTCAGGGATGAGGACTGTGCTTCCCAAGGATAATTTTCTACTGGGAAATACAGGGCACAGTATAATACACTAGAATCTATATAATATAAAGATATTAGCCCTATGTCATGGCTGAGGAGGGGGGAAACCCTCAGACGTGCGATGCCAGGAGATGGTGCGTCGCTACTTGGCCAGGACCACAGAATTAGGGAGCAGGACACCTCCTATCGCATCCCTAATCTGACCCTGACTCCTAGCTGCATGAGCTGACCTTGATGGTAGGAGGGCTCATGCTCCGGAACCTCGGATCCCTACTAACCCTCCGCAGATCCCTGAGCTAAGAGCTGGGTAGAAAGCCCGTTCCTCCTGGACGCGGAGAAACAGGAGTCTAAAGTGGCCAAGCTGCAAGGAGATGGGGTACATAAACAGATCTATGGATATGGCAGGTGAACTGCACTAGTTCCACCTACCTGCCACAGCCTTGCTGACTGGATCCCTGTGCTGACACGCTGACGTCCAAACCATACTTAAAAGGACACAGCCAACACACATACAGACAGGAACCCAGATCCATAGCTGCATTAAATAACAGAAGGAAAACAACATCGAGTAAACATCACATAACATTTGCTATGACCACAAGGGTGGCCCTCACTGGCAGGTGGTATGAGGATGACTCCAGCAGACCATGGCTGAAGTACCCCTCTGACTACTGCTCTCAGCAGAGGCTATATAGGCCCAAGTAGCCACACCCACACAGACACACCCAGTGCACACACACTAGGAAGGGAATTAACCCTTCCCACACCAGGGAAGGGAAGATAGCCACTTGAAGGGGACGTGCACACATACAAAAACCTCGTGCACAACAAACACAAGGCACACCTAATAGAGAGGTTGCCAGGTGCAACCACATGCAATGACAGCGAGCAGCCTAGCAACCAGCTCCAGCTGCTCTACTGCCACATACCTAATGTTGCCAGCGGCAACCACAGGTGAGGCAACATACTTCAGCCCTCACCTGTGATTGACAACAACCCCAGACCACAGGCAACTGCATGCGGTTCAGGAGTCATGGCCATTACCATGGTCGTGACACCCTACCCCCGAATGATAATACAATTAGATGATCATTTAATATATAGAAATACGTCTATGTTAGGCGTATTTCTGACACAGAGTGTGGCGCAAAGGTCCTTAGCACCGCAATCTGCAAATTTTTCCCACTCATGCCAGGTCTAAAAAAAAGGATGGCGTGGGCAGGGAAAGGGATACAGTTATGGCCATCCAGATATTGGATACCAACGTCATACATTGACCGGATAACACCTCTGCACAGTGACCGGATAACACTGCCATACCGTGGCCGGATAAAAGATCATAAGAGGGCACAGTACAGAGAATGATTAAGGGCACTGCACAGGGTGTGGTAAAGGGCACAATGCAGGGTATAAGGGTGCACAATAAGGGGTGAGTGGCACAGTACAGGGTGGGGAACACAGTCACATGACCCTGTGACATTAGAAGGTCCTTATGGTGAATGCAGTTCATACGCCACCATAAAGAGAGGCAGAGGAGTGAGACAGGGGTGTGATTATGTGGCTAGAGATAAAAAATGTAACTGTCAGCCAGTACAGGCCCCAGAAATTAGCCAATAGGCATTCACCTGACAGCAAAGAACTTTGGATTCTGTGGCTGGAGGTACATTAGGCGGTCACAGGATAAATATGTAACTGTCGGCCAGTACAGGCCCCAAAAATTAGGCAATAGGCATTAACCTGACAGCAAAGAACTTTGTATTATGTGGCTGGAGGTACATTAGGCGGTCACAGGATAAATATATAAAACTGTCGGCCAGTACAGGCCCCAAAAATTTGGCATTTAACGGACATAAAAGGCCTTTTATGCCGCTGTATTTACCTAAGACAGGGACCATGATTTGTTCTGGGTCGTGGCGTAAAATGGGAAAAAAAATATAAATAAAACTATTGTTTAGAACAAAAAAAAAAGAAAATTGGCATGTGCGTATGTATTCACCTCCTTTGTTAGGAAGCCCATAAAAAGCTCTGGTGCAACCAATTACCGTTTGTAGTCACATAATTTGTGAACTGATGTCCACCTCTGTGCAATCTAAGTGTCACATAATCTGTCATTACATATACACACTAGAGATGTCGGGAACATAAAATTTTCCCAACATCTCTATAATAGGCGATTATAAATAGCAATTCTGTTTATACCACAAGTCCAAAAGGAACATACAGCATAAAAAACGCACATGTACCAAAAAAATCGCATGAAAAATCTCTCTAAAAGGAAATCCAGCTTTCCACAATTTGAGTGCTCTCTCGGAAATAAAAGGCGGAGGCTAACAGGTGTTGCGATACCACTGATGAAGGGAAGGCTAATTCCCGAAACGCGTCTGTGCCGGATCGGATACCTGTAAAGAGCATCTCCGCAGTCATAAGCGTGGCCACGCTATGAAAATTGAAATCAAAGGACAGCTGAAAAACTATTGGAACTAAGATCTACAGACCGAAAAGACACCTTCCTCTGTACTACGCCGGGAGAGAAACAAGCACGGACGAAGTATACACTGAAGTCCCGTCCGAATTCCCGCGATATCTCGGGTAAGCCGGCTAGAGGAGTACGGAGTGAGACGCCGGCATTGTCCCGCGCTGCCCGACCCTCGCCAGAATATACTATTAACGCCGAGGAAGGTAAGAGGACTTAACCTACAAATATATCAACCATAATATATGTGGGTAAAATAAAAACTAACGGTCATTGGAGTATATCAGCACAAGAGACTGACATTCCAACAATTCATGAAACGCCAAAGTGTCTGAATACCCGTACAACAATATTTTGGATATACAACTGTATCTATATGTGGATTTATCCCCATGGGACTTTAATTAAATACTATTAAGAACTTTGACCCAAAATAGCCAGCCTATTATTGTGCGAATTAGGAACTATCTCGGCAGTTCCTGCCAAACCCTGTGGACCTTGCCAGATATATGTGGTGGTGTTAGCTTTCATCAAGTGCATTTTATTTATATTTTATCCGATTTTAGTGTATTTTACAGTATATTGGTTTATATCTGATTTTATTACTATATGTTATACACGTGTGCAGTATACAATTGTGTGATTTAATTACATTTTATAAATTGTATCAGTCCAAATCAAGTGTGCTCGCCCATCATTATAGCTTCTATTATTCAAACTCTACCAGAGGGTGGGTGTCCCTCTAATTTGGGCTAGTAGCACCTGTTCCTGTATCTCGTTTGGAGTGAGCCACCATCTCGATATTTGCAGTGTAAGGGTTACGCCCGCTTCACAGGAACAGACCAAACTATGACAGACCAAACTCCCCGTTTAACGCACCGCAAACAACCGCAAACAGTCCATTTGCACAACCGCAAACTCTCCATTTGCACAAGGTTGGATACCAAGCTAGCCATGTCCCGTTCCTTGTCCTCACTGATGTCATTGAAGGTCTCTTCCTCCACCCAGCCATGTACAACACAAAGGGTCCCCAAAAGGTGACAACAAGCCCCTTGGGACGCCTGCTGTGGTTGGTCTTCCACCTCCTCAAAGCCACCTTCCTCCTCTGACTCCTCTTCTTCAGACTCCTCTCTCTGCGTTGCCGCAGGTCCAGCAATCGACGACGACAAAGTTGCTTCTGGTGGTGATGGTGACCACAACTCTTCCTCTTCATGCTCATCTACGGCCTGATCCAGCACTCTTCGCAGGGCACTCTCCAGAAAAAAACGCATATGGGATGAGGTCGATGATGTTGCCTTGGGTTTGAGTGACCAGGTTTGTCACCTCCGCAAAAGGACGCATGAGCCTACAGCCATTGTGCATGAGCATTCATTAACGCGGCCAAAAAATACCCAGCTCCGCAGAGGCTGTCCTCTTTTTTTTTTTATAAAAAAAATCTGTTCTTACCAGATTAATCTCTGTTTTGTCACCTATCAGGGGCCGGTGTGGTGTATGGAATAGGTTTTAGAAACCGGGAGATGGAAAAAGATGCTTGGTCGGTCCTCTTACTTCCAATTTGTGGCACTGCGCGTGCGCTGTGCACTGTACTGTGCTATCCTATATGAGTGGTATGTTAAGTAGTACTATTCCTATCAGTTTAATCCCTGTTACGTCCCCTATCAGGGGCCGGTGTAGTGTATGGAATAGATTTTAGGAACCGGGAGATGAAAAAAGATGCTTGGTCGGTCCTCTTACTTCCAATTTGGGGCACTGCGCGTGCGCCGTGCAATGTACTGAGCTACCCTATATGAGTGGTATGTTAAGTAGTACTATTCCTATGAGTTTAATCCCTGTTACGTCCCCTATCAGGGGCCGGTGTGGTGTATGGAATAGATTTTAGGAACCGGGAGATGGAAAAAGATGCTTGGTCGAATGGTCGGTCCTCTTACTTCCAATTTGGGACACTGCGCGTGCGCCGTGCAATGTACTGTGCTACCCTATATGAGTGGTATGTTAAGTAGTACTATTCCTATCAGTTTAATCCCTGTTACGTCTCCTATGAGGGGACGGTTTATGGAATAGATTTTAGGAACCGGGAGATTGAAAAAGATGCTTGGTTGGTCCTCCATTTTCCAATTTGGGGCACTGCGCGTGCGCCGTGCAATGTACTGTGCTACGTTAAGTAGTACTATTCCTATCAGTTTAATCCCTGTTACGTCCCCTATGAGGGGACGGTTTATGGAATAGATTTTAGGAAAAGGGAGATTGAAAAAGATGCTTGGTTGGTCCTCTTATTTCCAATTTGGGGCACTGCCCGTGCGCCGTACAATGTACTGTGCCACCCTATATGAGTAATATGTTAAGTAGTACTATTCCTATCAGTTTAATCCCTGTTACGTCCCCTATCAGGGAACGTGTATCGAATAGAGTTTAGACAACCGCAAAGAGTTGTCAATAGTTGATACACTCATGACATAAATTTTATTCCTCTATGCGTCAATCTTGGTGTAGTGATGACTGTGCTCGTGCGCACGTTTGGGAGATTGCAGGCGATGACGGTTTTTCAAAGCCTATGGTCGTGCTGAGGTAGTTCAGTGACAGTTAAGTGACCCAGAAAACAATGATTCTGCAGTGTGTGGGCCTAGTAGGCTTTAATGATCACCTTAGATGATCACAAAGAAAATGTATGTTTTTTCGATGCAAAATTATCCAGCCGATCGCTTTTGGTCTGTTCACAATGAAGCAACGACCTTATCATCTGGGGTGTGCCAACATTGCCATTGCCAACACACTCATAGAGGTGATTGCTTCATTGTGATACGCAAGCCCCTTCACCACAACAAGGTAACGATCACGAAGGGGAATTGACACATGTAGGTGCCTTTTTTTTTTGTTTTGTTTTTGCAGCCACAGTGCAGCACCAGAGGCCAGAAAAATTAGGCATGTACACATGCCTGAAAAACTAGGAATTGTTGCAGCCGCCTGAAAAATTTATGATTTCCAGGCAGAAAGTGCACTAAAACATTGTGGCTTGAACCCTAGTTGGTGGCAGAGAAGTCACGCAAGTCATCCGGCATGCAGAGATTAAATACAGCAGCGTGTGGACCATTTTTAGTGCAAGGCATCTCATCAGGCATTTTTTTGTCAAATGCATTCCCCACTGTCAGTCCCTTCGGGATCCATGCCTCATTCATCTTAATAAAGGTGAGGTAATCTAGACTTTTTTGACCTAGGTGACTTCTCTTCTCAGTGAAAATACTTCCTGCTGCGCTGAAGGTCCTTTCTGACAGGACACTTGAAGCGGGGCAGGCCAGAAGTTCTATCGCAAATTGGGATAGCTCAGGCCACAGGTCAAGCCTGCACACCCAGTAGTCAAGGGGTTCATCGCTCCTCAGAGTGTCGATATCTGCAGTTAAGGCGAGGTAGTCTGCTACCTGTCGGTCGAGTCGTTTTCTGAGGGTGGACCCCGAAGGGCTATGGCGATGCGTAGGACTTAAAAAGCTCTGTATGTCCTCCATCAACAGCACGTCTGTAAAGCGTCCTGTCCTTGCCGGCGTGGTCATGGTAGGAGGATTACTTTCACCTCTTCCCCTGTTAGATTCCCGTTGTGCAGTGACATCACCCTTATACGCTGTGTAAAGTGTAACATCCCAGAGTATGTCACTAAACTCTTTTCCCCCCTGCTACAACATGTTATGTGTACGCATATTGTCATCTGGTATAAGTTTGCATCACTCTCTTCATAATGTGCATTTTCCAGGCCTGTTGTATTGTATATTTGCTGTAATTCCCAATGTACACCAGCAGGTGGCAGCAATATGTAAGCAGACCATGGTTAGTTAATATATCTAGACTGGAATAGACCATTCCAGGCTAGCTCCCTCCTTTCGGAGGAGGAGTGGAATGTTCCCACATCCTACTTCAGGGGGAGGAAGGAAAGTTCTAGGCAGAGTGAGCCACCCCCCTGCTGGGGTAGGCTGTGTTAGTAGGAGCCCCCAGAAACAGGGACCCCAACCAAGGATCCAATCCTCAGCTGAGGCCCAAGATCAACCTTCCCAGCCTGAGTCCCTTACCTCAGCTGGTGAACAAAGAAAGCAGCCCTTCACAGACGTATAGATCTCCAGGAAGAAACCATCATACCCTGCGAGCAGTCCTGTAAGTAAAGATCCTAAGACAAAGAGAAGATAATTACCTCATCAGCTAGTCAGACCCAAACTAAGCAGACTAAAGACAGAGCAGAAGATAGATACCTGCCAGATATTCTAGGCATATGATCAGATGCAGAATACATATAAATTCCTGCCACATATTGCCACTACCTGCTGGGACCCTAGACTATTGCTGTACACTGTATGGATCAAAGCTGCATAACACCAAGTAAAGACAAGTTGGACCCTATTATCTGTGTGGATTTCCATCATTCCTCAATTACTCCTATTAACAACACTCAATTTGTTGCATGTGAGCCGGGATACAGGAGTCCAGCCGTACCAAGGTAGGAGACACCGTTGACACTACCATATCTGCTAGACAGAGACATTGTCCCCCTCTGGCATTCCTCACCTGGTACGTGAGCTATACCATCTTAAAGGGCCCTGCTACAGTACCTGCGCAAGCTGCAACTGGCATCACGAACTTATACACATATATACTGACCCACTGCATAGCATGCCCACTGACGGAGTGTCCTGCTCATTGCAAAAGCATACTTTTTAACTTGTTTTGGAACTGCTGCATCCTTTCCGACTTCCGGTAATTCGGTAACATTTCAGCCACTTTCTGCTTCCCTCAACAGGCATGACAGCATGAAAGACCCCATTTGCACAAGGTTGGATACCGAGCTACTCATGTCCCGTTCCTCGTCCTCACTGAATGTCTGTTCTCCCCCCCAGCCACGTACAACACCACGGGTACCAGATAAGTGACAACGAGCACCCTGGGATGCCTGCTGTGGTTGGTCTTCCTCCTCCTCAAAGCCACATTCCTCCTCTGACTCCTCTTCCTCAGACTCCTCTTCCAGCGTTGCCGCAGGTCCAGCAAGCGATGCTGATAAGGCTGTTTCTGGTGGTGATGGTGACCACAACTCTTCCTCTTCATGCTCATCTACGGCCTGATCCAGCACTCTTCGCAGGGCACGCTCCAGGAAGAAAACAAATGGGATGATGTCGCTGATCGTGCCTTCGGTGCGACTGACTAGGTTTGTCACCTCCTCAAAAGGACGCATGAGCCTACAGGCATTGCGCATGAGCGTCCAGTAACGTGGCAAAAAAATACCCAGCTCTGCAGAGGCTGTCCTAGCACCCCGGTCATACAAATACACGTTGACGGCTTTTTCTTGTTGGAGCAGGCGGTCGAACATTAGGAGTGTTGAATTCCAACGTGTCGGGCTGTCGCAAATCAAGCGCCTCACTGGCATGTTGTTTCGCCGCTGAATATCGGAAAAGTGCGCCATGGCCATGTATGAACGCCTGAAATGGCCACACACCTTCCTAGCCTGCTTAAGGACGTCCTGTAAGCCTGGTTACTTATGCACAAAGCGTTGTACGATCAGATTCAACACATGTGCCATGCACGGCACATGTGTCAACTTGCCCAAATTCAATGCTGCCAACAAATTGCTTCCGTTGTCACACACCATTTTGCCGATCTCCAGTTGGTGCGGAGTCAGCCACTGATCCACCGCACAGTTCAGGGTGGACAGGAGTGCTGGTCCGGTGTGACTCTCTGCTTTCAGGAAAGTCAACCCCAAGACGGCGTGACACTGTCGTATCCGGGATGTGGAATAGCTCCTGGGGAGCTGGGGGGGTGCAGTTGATGTGGAGCAAGACGCAGCAACAGAAGAGGACTCAGCCGAGGAGGTTAGCGAAGAGGATGGAGTAGGAGGAGTAAAGGAGGTGGCAGCAGGCCTGCCTGCAAGTCGTGGTGGTGTCAGATGGACCATTGCCCCAACACTGTGTGCCAGACATGCCATGACTTCCTTTTCCACAATAGAGTACAGGTTGGGGATTGCCTTTTGTTGAAAAAAAATTCGGCCGAGTACCTTCCACTGCGGTGTCCCAATAGCTACAAATTTTTTGAAGGCCTCAGACTCCACCAGCTTGTATGGTAAAAGCTGGCGAGCTAAGAGTTCCGACAAGCCAGCTGTCAGACGCCGGGCAAGGGGGTGACTCTGTGACATTGGCTTCTTACGCTCAAACATTTCCTTGACAGACACCTGACTGTGGGCAGATGAGCAGGAACTGCTGATGGTGAGAGGCGGAGTGGCGGATGGTTGAGAGGGGGCAAGGAGGACAGCAGTGGTTGACGTGGCTGAAGATGCTGGACCAGGAGGAGGATGGTGGCTTTGAGTTTGTGTGCTGCTTGTACTCATCATGTGTTGATCCCATAGGCGTTTGTGATGTGAGATTATGTGCCTTCACAAAGCAGTTGTACCTAGGTGGGTGTTGGACTTCCCACGACTCCGTTTCCTTTGGCACAGGTTGCAAATGGCATCGCTGTTATCAGAGGCAGACACACAAAAAAAGCCACACTGCTGAGCTTTGCAATGACTGCATTCTGGTGGTGGCAACAGCATGCGTTGATTGGCGTGCTGTCTGGCTGACCCCGGGTGCCGATACATGCTGTCTGACTGTGCCACTAGCTCCTTGCGACGAACTCCCCCTGCTTCCAACTCGTCTCCTCCTCCTCTCTGTCTCCCCATCTGAACTTTCCCCCTGTTCTTCTTCTCTTCGAGCGGGCACCCACGTGACATCCACAGACACATCGCCATCATCAACCGCTTCACTTGTATCTGACAACTCAGCAAAGGAGGCAGCAGCGGGTACAACATCATCATCATCACACCGTACGTCCATGTGTGTAATGCTGCCTGACTGAGACATATCCCTGTTATCTACATCCTCTGGCAATAATGGTTGCGCATCACTCATTTCTTCCAACTGATGTGTAAATAACTTCTCTGACAGATCAAGTGAAGCAGCTGTGGTGCTAGTGTTGGTGGTGGCAGCAGGCGGGCGAGTGGTAACTTGAGAGGTGCCCGAAGCTAAGCTGGAGGAAGATGGTGCGTCAAGGTTCAGAGCGGAAGCTGTAGAAGATTGGGTGTCCTGTGTTAGCCAGTCAACTATGTCCTCAGAACTTTTTGAGTTCAGGGTACATGGAATCTGAACACTGGGCATTATTCAAAGGCCAAAGGAAATCACAGCACCACGACGGCCCCTGCGGGGTGGCCTGCCTCTGCCTGTAATTTTTTTTTAGATTAGTGGTACTATGCGTGCAAGTTACTGTGCTACCCGATATGAGTGGTGGGCACTGGCAGTGGGCACAGTAAACTCTGTGGGCCTGACACACACTGGCAGGCAACTGCAATTATATTACAGAGAAAAAAATGTTTTACTGTTTTAAATGCAAGCTACTGTGACACCAGATATGAGTAATGGGCACAGGCAGTAGTGGGCACAGTACACGCTGTGGGCCTGACACACGCTGGCAGGCAACTGCAATTATATTACAGAGAAAAAAATGTTTTACTGTTTTAAATACAAGCTACTGTGACACCAGATATGAGTGGTGGGCACTGGCAGTGGGCACAGTAAACTCTATGGGCCTGACACACACTGGCAGGCAACTGCAATTATATTACAGAGATTTTTTTTTTTACTGTTTTAAATGCAAGCTACTGTGACACCAGATATGAGTGGTGGGCACTGGCAGTAGTGGGCACAGTACACGCTGTGGGCCTGACACACGCTGGCAGGCAACTGCAATTATATTACAGAGACAAAATTGTTTTACTGTTTTAAATGCAAGCTACTGTGACACCAGATATGAGTGGTGGGCACTGGCAGTGGGCACAGTAAACTCTGTGGGCCTGACACACACTGGCAGGCAACTGCAATTATATTACAGAGAAAAAATTGTTTTACTGTTTTAAATGCAAGCTATTGTGCCACCACATATGAGTGGTGGGCACTGGCAGTAGTGGGCACAGTACACGCTGTGGGCCTGACACACGCTGGCAGGCAACTGCAATTATATTACAGAGAAAAAATAGTTTTACTGTTTTAAATGCAAGCTATTGTGCCACCACATATGAGTGGTGGGCACTGGCAGTAGTGGGCACAGTACACGCTGTGGGCCTGACACACGCTGGCAGGCAACTGCAATTATATTACAGAGAAAAAATTGTTTTACTGTTTTAAATGCAAGCTACTGTGACACCAGATATGAGTGGTGGGCACTGGCAGTGGGCACAGTAAACTCTATGGGCCTGACACACACTGGCAGGCAACTGCAATTATATTACAGAGAAAAAATGGTTTTACTGTTTTAAATGCAAGCTATTGTGCCACCAGATATGAGTGGTGGCACTGGGCACTGGCAGTAGTGGGCACAGTACACTCTGTGGGCCTGACACACACGCTGGCAGGAAACTGCAATTAGATTACAGTGAAAAAAATGGTTTTTTTTTAAAATGCAAGCTACTGTGACACCAGATATGAGTGGTGGCACTGGCACTAGTGGGCACAGTACACTCTGTGGGCCTGACACACACTGGCAGGCAACTGCAATTAGATTACAGTGAAAAAATAGGTTGTTTTTTTAAAATGCAAGCTACTGTGACACCAGATATGAGTGGTGGCACTGGGCACTGGCAGTAGTGGGCACAGTACACTCTGTGGGCCTGACACACACGCTGGCAGGCAACTGCAATTAGATTACAGTGAAAAATTATATATTTTTTTTAAATGCAAGCTACTGTAACACCAGATATGAGTGGTGGCACTGGGCACTGGCAGTAGTGGGCACAGTACACTCTGAGGGCCTGACACACAACATGGCAGGCAACTGCAATTATATTACAGAGAAAAAAAATAGCAGACTGATGTACTAGCCCTAAAAAGGGCTTTTTGGGGTGCTGTCAGGACGCTGTCCTTACAGCAGATCAGATGAGTCTTTGAGGACTGGAGTGGACACTGAATACACTGGCCTAACTATCGATTTCCGTATTAAATCAGCAGCAGCTGCACTGTCCCTGCTCTCACTAACACTGCAGCTTCCGAATGAATCTAAGATGGATGCTGTCCTTGCTTTTTGATAGGAGGTGGGAGGGTCTGGGAGGGAGGGTATGCTGCTGATTGGCTGGAATGTGTCTGCTGACTGTGAGGTACAGGGTCAAAGTTTGCTCAATGATGACGTATAGGGGGCGGACCGAACATCGCATATGTTCGCCCACCGCGGCGAACGCGAACAAGCGATGTTCGGGATATCTCTATTGCCTACTTGCACCTAAGGAAGGTGTTTCACTTGTGCGTGTAGCTGGCACAGATCGACCACGTCCTCTCTCTGCAACAGGAGCTCCACCAGCAGCACCATGACTGGGGCCGCGTCCCTTATTCGATGCTCTCCTCATTCTCCGCAAATTTTGGATCTTGCCCCAAAATGGGTGATTTTTTAATAACAGAATAGAAGAGCAGTATCTAACGTGTGTATCTCACACTGACAGATACAGCAATGACTGCAAATTAAGTATTTTGCCCAAAATGGGTGTGTTTTTTTAAACCCAGAATATTATTGCAGTATTTCTAGCTTGTATGTCACACTAACAAATGCAACATAGGCCCCAGATGTAGGGTATTGACAAAAATTTGTGTTTTTTTAAACCAAGAAAATTATTGAAGTATTGCAAGCTTTCATTTCACACTGACAAATGCTCCAAAGGCACCAGATGTAGGGTATTGCCAAAAATGGGTGTTTTTTAAACCCAGAAAATTATTGCAGTATTTCAAGCTTGGATTTCACACTGACAAATGCTGCAAAGGCCCCAGATATAGGGTCTTGCAAAAAATGGGTGATTTTTTAAACCCAGAAAATTATTGAAGTATTGCAAGCTTGTATTTCACACTGACAAATGCTGCAAAGGCACCAGATGTAGGATATTGCAAAAAATGTGTGTTTTTTTAGACCCAGATTATTATTGCAGTATTTCAAGCTTGGATTTGAATGTCACAAATGCACATATGCTGTGCTGGTGCACTGAGCTTGGCATAAAATGGCCGCTGCTGCCCACCTAACTAACAGACGGATAAAAGTTATTTTTCTGTGTCACTGGGCTCAGGGCAGGGTAAAAAGATTGTGCACTGCACCCACAAAGCTAAATCTATGTAGATCGCTGAGTTAACAAGCACTTCTGATTAAAGTTTCTGTCCTATTCTCTCCCTCACAGCAGCAGCATCCTATCCCTACACTAGTAACAGCAGAGTGACATGCAGCGATATGTGACTCCAGCTTATATAGAGGCTGGGTCACATGCTGCACTGGCCAATCACAGCCATACCATTAGTAAGCATGGCTGTGATGGCTTCTAAGGGCACAGAGTTAAACGCTTATTGATTGGTTGCTCTGCAGCCTTTCAAAAAGCGCCATTAAATCGACGAACACCAAACCCGAACCCGAACTTTTACTGAACAGGTTCGGGTCCGAGGTCCAAAAAGCCTAAAGTTCGGTACGAACCTGAAATTTACAGTTCAGGTTCGCTCAACCCTAGTTCCTAGTCCACTTCTGTTTTTATCGCATAAGCTTCACACAAGGCCTTAGTATATGAAGTTATCAAGACCTGCTGTATATGGAGACTTAATAGCAATGCTCCGTAGGAAAATGATATGCTAACAGATACATCCTAAAAAGAAAGGGATGCAAATGAGCTCTTAATAAGCTATCCTATAAGTCAATGTTCAACCCTTTAAATGGGACTTGAGACATGACTCGGATATTACATTTGCCAGCACCTCATCTGCAGACACCCGTTTTAGGGTAATCGCCTCTCATCAGTGCAGAGCAAAGATCACTGGCTTATTTGGGTGAGAGGTCAGGATTTAGGGGCTACTATCTCTCCTTAGGGAGAGAGCGCCTTAGTCAGCATGAGGAGATTTATAGGCCATACATGCGCCTCTGAAATTAGCTAATTTGCATGCCTTTCTTCTCAGAATTCCAGAGGAGCACTATGCCCTATAAGTTTCCTCACGCTGACTAAGGCGCTCTCACCCCAAAGAGAGATAGTACCCCTCAAATTATATCCTAAAGAAACATTACAGTAGCACTAGTGCCAGCTATTGGAAGTGGCTCCCTATGACTTAATGTTTGACTTCAACAAACGGTGGAAGATGACAAGGGAAAATAGCTAAATCATATATCCATCTGCAGACAGCTGTTTCAGGGTACTTGCCCCTCATCAGTGGGGAGTAGAATTCTGGCTGTGTGAGTGAGATACCTTTGACGCAGCTTAGAGGAGATAATGGGTTTCCTTAAAGAAACCATATCACCAATTTTTTAAGCTAATAAAGGAATAATTAATTTTCCAATTTGAATAGGTTAGTCAGAAATGGAGGCCTTTAAAAGTTGACAAGATTGCAAACGTGAATTCTGAAGGGAACGTCGTGAAGTTTGTTTGCATGTATAATTTCTATGTAATATGAAATATCCACTAATCGGATGACTTCTTTGGGAGAAGGGGAAGTGGGTAATTTCCATGATTTCCCTGTACATGATGGAGGTATTGGTTATCTGCCGTCCGACCCCTAACACTCCCCTTTGTTCCCCCAAATCCCTGAAACTAACTCCACCCATCTCTCAACTCTCCTGTCCCCAAATGACACACAGACACCGAGCTTGGAATAAATCGGCCACAGCAGCCGTCTTTTATTAACAAATAAACATAACATTTAATAAATAACAAACCCCCCCCCCCCCGAGGGGAGGTCCTTAAAGCCCCCAAACAACTGCAAATACCCCACTGGGTGAGCCATCTTGCCTCCAGCCGTTGCCCTCCAGCTCAGAAGCACCACTGAATGGCCCCTTTAAAATCCGTCACCACTGGGAGTCCAGCCCCAACAATGGAGCCCTCCCAGCATCCTCCTCTGTGAATATGACCAACTTCAAGGACCTCCCCCCGCCACCGACGCGAAGACTTGACCGCCTTAAGACTGAGCGTTCCTCCACAAACGTAAGGCCACCTCAATACCCTTCTGGATTGCCAAGCTCCACATGTCCAGACCAACCGCATTTAAGTGCACACCGTCAGCCCGCCAAAACCCCCCCACACCCTTCTCAAGCTCCATATGCCTCACTGCCACCGCCCCATTCCTGGCCATGAATCGACCCAACACGGGCCCTGTTCACACCCTCCACTGACCGTGCATCCCTCCACCCATCCTAGGAACTATATCGGCCATACCATCACTATCCGTGGGAACAACGCCCAAATCCTTAGCAAATCAAATTTAATGCCCTGCAACAACTCGCGGAACGGCCGCGCTACCAGGTCATTCCCTCCCACATGCAAAACCAACACTTCGGGTGCCCTATCCTGCCTCACAAACCTGTGAATCTCCGGCAACACCCCCGCCCAAACCATACCCCTCCGCCCTAGCCATCTCACCACCGCCACGGACCTCGGGAACACCAACTGCTGACCATCCGGCCGAACCGCTGCCCAGACAGCCCCCCAAAAGACATAAGAATGTCCGAGGATCCACACTAGGGCCGGCACTGCATCTGCAACGAAAACAAACCAAGAACAACCAATAATGACATTGCATGCATAAACCGTCCACCTACCAGCCCCCCCGGCTGTTCCCTTACAAGCTATGCAAACGAATATACGACCTGAACCGAACAGATTCCCACCGCCCAATCCTTTTTATAATCTCGTCGCCCAACCCCCACCTCGCCGCTTCCGTTGCCGCCCCGATTCTAAACGAATGGCTCGAATACCCGTCAGGTCCCAAACCCAACCGAACCAAACATTTCGAAAAAACCGCCACAAACTGGAAACGCGACAAAAAAGAATCATCTCCATGCACTAACAACGGCAACGTATCGCTCCTCCTACCTTCCCAGTATTCACGTAAACTCAACACCGGACACATAGCGCAATCCGGGACCCCAAACAACACTACCCTCCGCCCCCGTCCTTCCGCATCTGTCTTAGACCGGCGAATAACGAACTCCAGCTTGTCCTGAAATAGCTCCACATCCGTCCTCTGCAACCCCCCTGCCTTACGCACCGTCGGACTAACCAATTCCCCCACCCGTAACGCCCCAAAAAACGCCAATGAAAAGGCCAACCGGAACAACCGAACCTCAGAGGCGGAAGTACACACCACCCCCAGTTGCTCCCCCAGTCTTAACAATAACCCAAAAGACACAGGTCTCCTGCCATCACACCCTGTTCCTGCCCTGCACCACCCCTTCAACGCCCGCATCACCAAAAATGACTTAGTCACATCCGGCCGCTGTCTACACTTAAAACCGAACGCCAATCCGGCCATGCAACTATTCATTTTTGCCACAGACCAGCCTTCCTCTCTACAGTGACCCACAAACAACAACATCGGAACCTCTAGCTCCCCCTCCCCAACCCCCAACTTACTGCACCAATCCTCCCAGTACTGCCACGATTTTAAATACAACTCCCACGTCCTAGGCGCCAGCGATGCTTGAATGAGATTTGCTACCGTTCTTCCAGTACCTCCCAAAGACAACTCGGGCATTCCCTCCCAAACTCCTCCGCGTCTGGAGCCAACTGCCGGAACCGATCCCACTGTGAACGAGAAAGAGCGTCAGCTATACCATTATCTACACCAGGCACATGCACCGCCACAACCCACGCATTGATTAACAGACACTCCAACACCAACTGTTGCAACAACCGCACCACCAACCCTGACAAGGCTGACAACCCATTTATCGCCTGTACCACTCCCAAGTTATCACAGTGGAACCGAACTTTTCTGTCTCGGAACACTTCCCCCCACAACACCACCGCCGCCACAATGGGAAAAAGTTCCAACAAGGCCACATTCTTTACCCAACCTCTTTCCACCCAGCTGTCAGGCCACCGACCCGCACACCACTGCCCCCGGCAATAGACCCCAAAGCCCTCACTCCCCGCTGCATTCGAAAACAACTCAAAATCAAACGAATTCACCACATCACCCATAAACAGAGAGCGACCGTTATAACATTCCAAAAAGGAACCCCACACCTTCAAGTCCGCTCTCAACTCTTTCCCTAAACAAACATAGTGATGTGGTGCGACCACCCCCGCCGTCGCCATAGACAACCTCCTACAAAACACCCTCCCCATAGGCATAATCCGGCACGCAAAATTGAGTTTTCCAAGCAGCGACTGAAGCTCCCTCAACTGCAGCTTTTTCAAACGACACGCCCTCGCTACCTCCCCTTTCAAGTCCTCCAACTTATCTAAGGGCAACCTACACTCCATCCCAACCGTGTCAATCACAATCCCTAAAAAACTCAACTCTGTGACCAGCCCAACTGTCTTATCTGAGGCCAACGGGACCCCAAAAACCCCAAACGACGACTCTAATGTATGTAACAACAATGCGCACACCCTAGACCCCGACGGACCAATACATAGGAAATCGTCCAGGTAATGAATAATAGACTCACAACCCGACGAATCCGCCACCGCCCATTCCAAAAATGAGCTAAACGCCTCAAAGTACGCACAGGACAGGGAACAGCCCATAGGCAGACACCTATCCACAAAAAACTCCCCCCCCTCAAAAACACCCCAACAAATGCAAACAATCCGGGTGAACCGGCAGCAACCGAAACGCAGCCTCGATGTCAGTCTTTGCTAACAGCGCCCCCCTCCCAAATTTTCTAACCCACTGCACTGCCGCGTCAAATGAGGTATACACCACCGAACACAAGGCGGGGTCTATACCGTCATTGACCGGCGAGCCCTTCGGAAAAGACAGGTGATGAATAAGCCTAAACTTATTCCTCTCCTTCTTCAGAACCACCCCTAACGGCGACACCCGTAAATTCGGCAATGGTGGGTCCAAGAATGGGCCCACCATCCTGCCTAGACTGACCTCTTTGCTAAGTTTCTCCGCCACAACCTCCGGATGCTCCAACGCCGACCTCAATTTTTTTTTAAACAACCTCGCATCGCACTGAACAAACGGGATCCGAAAACCAACCGAAAAACCTTCCCGCAATAAGGCTGCCGCTTCCTTATCCGGATACCTGTCTAGAAACGGGCCCATCCTTCCCAGACGTACCGGCGTCTCCCCCTTTGCTATTAAACCCCCCCCCCTCTGTCTGTTGCCCCTAAAGCACCGCGGCGCCCCGTGCGACCCTCCGCACACCGAGCACTCGTGTTTAAATTTACACTTTGCTCCGAATTTGCATGTCCCATCATTGAATGCAAAACAAAGCCCTTTTGCTGATGCTGACGCAACATTGGACTGCCCCCCGCCTCCTGCATCCCCCCGAAAGGACTGGCCCTGTCTCACCGGCGCAGTAACCTTTAACCACAAAGCGATATCCTTGTGGTCCCACTTTATTTCGGGTCGCACCGCCTTCCGCTGCCGGAACTGTTTGTCGTACCGCAGCCACGCTATCCCCTCATACACCCTGTACGCCTCCCCAACAGCATCCAAATAACAAAACAACGCCGAACAGCACTCCGGCGCCTTCTCCCCAATCACACTCGCTAATATCGCGAACGTCTGCAGCCAGTTCGTAAACGTCCGCTGTATCAGCCGGTACCTCTGCTTCTCTTCCTCCTCCTTCTTACCTTCATCCCGTCTCACCCTATCTAGGTTAAACTTGTCTAAGGGAAGCAAAGAAAAAATCTCCACATACTCCCCCCTCCAAATCTTTTCCCTCACCTCCTGCTTCAAATGCGCCCCCAATGGGCCCTCAAAGCAGACATATACCTCCCCTCTCGCCCTATCATCCATCCGCACCGTCTCCTCCTCCGCCGCACACCCCACCTGCGTTTGCACTGACGCTACCGCAGACCCTACACCTGAACTGGCCCCCCCACCCCTACTCGCTCCCCCAGAAAACCCAGACACCCCCCACGCTGGTAACGGAGATGCCCCCCCCCATGCCCCAGCCCGCAAGCAAACCCGCCAGCCCCCCTAACAATTGCCCCAAACCTCTGCTAATATCTACTGGGGACCCCTCAACACCCCCAGCCCCCCCAACAATCTGCGCTAAAGTTCCCCAAGAGGCCTCACCTGGCTGCCTGCGTGCTGTGTCCCCACCAGCTGTAGATCCGGACTCCAGCAGATCACTCCTCCGCGTTGCCGCCTCTTCATCCAGTCCCCTAGCCAGCCCCAGGCTAGAGACATTAGGACATCCATCTTCCCGGGCTGCAGCAGAGTGGGCGGAGCTTCCTCTTCCTTGCACCACAACCACAGAAGACAGGGGCCTGCCGCCGGACACCATGGAAACTACAGCAGCCCCGTTCCTCCCGCCGTCCTGTACACGCTGGGAGGTCTCAGCCTCCGATCCTGGGCTGGAGACCCTCTCCCCCGCCGTCAATCAGTGAAGGCCGAGGTGACCGGGCCTGGCTACCTCGCAGGCTCCGCGTACCAGCCGGATTCCTCCCACGACGGGGAGTACTTGAGGAAGCGGTCCACGCCGACCTCCGTCGTGGAGTGTCCCTTGAGGGGCTCCATTTTCGGCGCTGAGACGATTTAGACGCCTCCGGGCTGTAGCGCGCCGGCGGCCTGGCCCGCCTCGGCCGGATGGACATTTGCTGAGGCCCAGCTGGAGCCTCTGCTGCCCCCTGGAGCATCTGCTGCACCTGCGCATCAATCCAGTCGGCGCCGCAGTCCTCTAGCTGGTCCATAACGGTCACACGTTCTGAGTACAGGTACCAGCTCTTCTCAGGATTTACACAAAATGGCCCCGTCCTCCTCTCTGCTACCCTATTTAACCCCTTAACCACACCCCTACACTTAAACCACCCAATCCTTCTTTTCCCAGATTCCTCCTCCCATCCCCTCAAAACTCCACCTAACCCACTACCTGGGGCCTCCCTAAACCAAACCCCCGTCATGATGCCCTCCCCTAAGGCTACGCCCTTCAGTCCGGCCATAACTTAAACTAGGTGACAGGATACTATTGCTATCCTGTGTGCAGACAGCTAGTGGAAGGGTGTTGGTAATAAAAAAGCTAAGTGTGAGTGCTGGATCTGGATGAAGTCTTTTATGTACCAGTTTGAAATAAAATTTGAATATACCCTGAGCAGTACCATCACATGTGAATATATGTTCCTGTGAGACCACCACCCCTCATCACAGATCAGAGTACATCTTGTCTATCTTAGCAATATGAGAAGGGCTAAGGTACCAAAGAGGTAGGAGTTTTTCAGATTATTCCCGATATTTGGTACTCTTAGAAACCCGGCCAGACTATCGTATCCCCTTATGCCACTGAGGTAAGGAGAACTAAGGAGTGAAGATCTCCTTCCTATTTAACCCAATGTAGGAGTTTAACAGTAGTGATGAGCGGCAGGGGCAATATTCGAATTTGCGATATTTCGCGAATATTTTGTAGAATATTCATCATATATTCCCGAATTCGAGAATTCGAGATTATATTCTTGATTGCGAAAATGTAATATTCGCGTAATGCGCGCGAAATACAGGTGTGGGTCACTTTTTTCAAGCTGGTATAAGTTTCCTGAGACTGGGGAAAATGATTGGCACGGCAGAACATTAGAATAGCTTTATATGCAGATAGAGTGCTTGAATATATTAGCGCTTGCGAATTTTCAGCAATTAATGATGCGCATACTTTTTCGCAATACGTGTAACTTGTGACATCACAGCACTATGTCTGTAGCATGTATGTATGGACAGCAGAACCTATTACACTGCCTAACACCCTGCACTGGAACCTATCAGCTACACTATAGATCAATCTAACCTACTCTGACTATCTCCCCCTAACTATCTGAATTATTTATATAAGTTAACTGTCTAATCTAATACAACAAAGAACTGCAATAAACTTTAGAAAATAGCTGCTGGGGAGGTTCTTATATAGTAAGGGGTAGGCAATTTTTCTATTGGTTGCTAAGGATGTTGCTAAGCTGTGACAAAGCCTTCTCATTGGCCCACAAGCTAGACAAAAGGGAGGGATGATCACCTGATGTGTACTGTGTTAAGAAAATAAATGATAGCGCTTTATTCTAAATATTCGTGAATTCTCGAAGTGCCGATATTCGAGATTAAAATTTGCTATTCGAATATTCGCGCTCAACACTATTTAACAGTGACTCATGGTGATAGAAAGGAGTAATAAAAAACAGAAATGATTTTATTCAGAGGTTGAAAGTTTTAGAAAAATCAGAATTCAAATTTAGGGAAAAGAGGTTCTTTAAGATTTAGAGACTGTATATCCTGGCAAATCCATGAGTATTTATAGAAGTGTATATTGGAAAGGTGAAAGAAAATCTGAAAAAGGGTCATCTTGTAAGTTATGTAATTTGTGTGAGTCCCCTATCCACCCAAGAGTCCAAGTCAGTTTCTGAAATAAGAGAATGTAAGAAACATAATGGAAGAGCTTTAAAGGGGTTGCGTCATCTCATACAGTCAGGTCCATAAATATTGGGACATCGACACAATTCAAAGATTTGTGGCTCTATACACCAACACAATGGATTTGAAATGAAACAAACTAGATGTGCTTTAACTGAAGACTGTCAGCTTTAATATGAGGGTATTTACATCCAAATCAAGTGAACGGTGTAGGAATTACAACAGTTTGCATATGTGCCTCCCACTTGTTAAGGGACCAAAAGTAATGGGACAATTGGCTTCTCAGCTGTTCCATGGCCAGGTGTGTGTTATTCCCTCATTATCCCAATTACAATGAGCAGATAAAAGTTCCAGAGTTCATTTCAAGTGTGCTATTTGCATTTGGAATCTGTTGCTGTCAACTCTCAAGATGATATCCAAAGAGCTGTCACTATCAGTGAAACAAGCCATCATTAAGCTGAAAAAGCAAAACAAACCCATCAGAGAGATAGCAAAAACATTAGGTGTGGCCAAAACAACTGTTTGGAACATTCTTAAAAAGATGGAACGCATCAGTGAGCTCAGCAACACCAAAAGACATGGAAGACCACGGAAAATAACTGTGGTTGATGACCGAAGAATTATTTCCCTGGTGAAGAAAACACCCTTCACAACAGTTGGCCAGATCAAGAACACTCTCCAGGACGTAGGTGTATGTGTGTCAAAGTCAACATTCAAGAAAAGACTTCACCATAGTGAATACAGAGGGTTCACCACAAGATGTAAACCATTAGTGAGCCTCAAAAACAGGAAGGCCATATAAGAGTTTGCCAAACGACATCTAAAAAAGCCTTCACAGTTCTTGAACAACATCCTACGGACAGATGAGACCAAGATCAACTTGTACCAGAGTGATGGGAAGAGAAGAGTATGGAGAAGGAAAGGAACTGCTCATGATCCTAAGCATACCACCTCATCAGTGAAGCATAGTGGTGGTAGAGTCATGGCGTGGGCATGTATGGCTGCCAATGGAACTGGTTCTCTTGTATTTATTGATGGTGTGGCTGCTGACAAAAGCAGCAGGATGAATTCTGAAGTGTTTCGGGCAATATTATCTGTTCATATTCAGCCAAATGCTTCGGAACTCATTGGAAAGCGCTTCACAGTGCAGATGGACAATGACCCAAAGCATACTGCAAAAGCAACCAAAGAGTTTTTTAAGGGAAAGAAGTGGAATGTTATGCAATGGTCAAGTCAACAACCTGACCTGAATCCAATTTAGCATGCATTTTACTTGCTGAAGACAAAACTGAAGGGAAAATGCCCCAAGAACAAGCAGGAACTGAAGACAGTTGCAGTAGAGGCCTGGCAGAGCATTACCAGGGATGTGTATGCGTTCCAGACTTCAGGCTGTAATTGACTGCTAAGGATTTGCAACCAAGTATTAAAAAGTGAAAGTTTGATTTATGATTAGTATTCTGTCCCATTACTTTTGGTCCCTTAACAAGTGGGGGGCACATATGCAAACTGTTGTAATTCCTACACCGTTCACCTAAATTCGATGTAAATACCCTCAAATTAAAGCTGACAGTCTGCAGTTATAGCACATCTTGTTTGTTTCTTTTCAAATCCATTGTGGTGGTGTATAGAGCCAAAAAATTTAGAATTGTGTTGATGTCCCAATATTTATGGACCTGACTGTACATTGGGGATATATCACCAGGATATGCCCCAATATCTGATAGAAGACAGCAAAGAGAAGGAGAGCAGACTGCGCATGTGCAACCGCTCTCCATTCATTTTTATGGGAGTGCCGAAAATAGCCTAGCCTCAATGTATGTGCAGTGGCCGGGTTTGGGGTGGCTCCAACACTACGCTAAGTCCCCCAGACACCATCGAGGTATCACCACGTGTTGCTGCTCTCTGCAAAGAATGGTAAGGCGTTGTGCACCTTAATGGGAAATAAGTCCAGAGAGTTAGGGTTTGCAGTACACCAGTGTGCTTCTTTAACTGGAGGAATTCAGGTGCAAAACAATACAGGCAAGACATAGGGGTCAGTTTTCCAGTCTCCTCCTTGTGGCAGAGTATCCCCATCTCAGCATCTTCTTCTGGTCACTCAGAAGTCTGGCAGAGACTCCTCTACCAAGCACTGTTTCCTAACTGCAAGACACTAGGGGCTCTGACTGCTGTCCTTATATACCATTTCTAGCTAGACTGGAACCTTCTAGTGGAAGGGGTAGAATAGAGAAACTGAGCACAAACAATTACCACTCCCATCTAGCATAGACATACATTAGAGCTTCAATGATACTCAATGGCAATGACTAGAGATGGCCCGAATAGCTCGCCGGTGAATAGTTCCCGGCGAACATAGTTTGTCAGCATCCATTTTAGATTCATTCGGAAGCTGCATTCTCAGTGAGAGGAGGGACAGTGCTGCTGCTGCTGATTCAATAGGGAAAGCGTTAGCTAGGGCAGTGTTCTGTGTCCACAGACTCATCTGCTGAAAGGACAGCGTCCTGACAGCACCCCAAAAAGCCCTTTTCAGGGCTGGTACATCAGTCTGCTTTTTTTTTTTTATATATATATTGCAGTTGCCTGCCCGTGTGTGAGAGGCTGCAGGCTCAGTCACAGACAGTACTGTGTGCACACCATTCATACAGGGGGTGACAGAAAATACCTCAAAGATAAAAAAAAATTCTATTTAATCTTTTTCTGTGATATAATCACAGTTGCAAGCCAGTGTGTCAGGCCCACACAGACAGTATTGTGGCCACTGGCTAGGCCTCCACTCATAACGTTACAGGGTGTCACTCACTCACAAATACCTTGCAGATAAAAAAAATTCTATTTAATATTTTTCTGTGATATAATCACATTTGCAAGCCCGTGTGTGTCGTGGCCACTGGCTAGTGGCTAGGCCTCCACTCATACCCTTACAGGGTGTCACTCACTCACAAATACCTCGCAGATAAAAAAAAATTCAATTTAATATATTTCTGTGATATAATTAGTGATGTCGCGAACATAAAATTTTCCGTTCGTGAACGCCGAACGCGAATTTCTGCAAATGTTCGCGAACGGGCGAACCGGGTGAACCGCCATAGACTTCAATAGGCAGGCGAATTTTAAAACCCACAGGGACTGTTTCAAGGGGACTAACACCTGGACTGTGGCATGCCGGAGGGGGATCCATGGCAAAACTCCCATGGAAAAATATGTAGTTGACGCAGAGTTGGATTTTAATCCATAAAGGGCATAAATCACCTAACAATCCAATTTTTTTTTGAACAACGTGGTTTAAAACATCCAGTGTGTGTATACGATCAAGTATGATCTTGTATCAATCAGGTAGTGTAAGGGTTACGCCCGCTTCACAGACATTGACAGACCAAACTCCCCTTTTAATGCACCGCAAACAACCGCAAACAGTCCATTTGCCCAACCGCAAACTCCCCATTTGTTCAAGGTTGGATACCAAGCTAGCCATGTCCCGTTGATGTCATTGAAGGTTTCTTCCTCCACCCAGCCACGTACAACACCAAGGGTCCCCGAAAGGTGAATTGAATAGATTTTTCGAACGGGGAGATGGTTAAAAAAACGCTGGCTCCCTCCCCTTTGTTTGAATCCACGGTCACTGCGTCTGTGCCGTGCAATTTACTGCCCCACCCGATATGAGTGGTATTTTCTGTAGTTCTCTCTTCTCATTAGTTTAATCCCTGTTACGTCCCCAATCTGGGGTCAATTTATTAAATAGATTTTTCGAACGGGGAGATGGTTAAAAAAAATGCTGGCTCCCTCCCCTTTGTTTGAATCCACGCCACGGTCACTGCGTCTGCGCCGTGCAATTTACTGCCCCACCCGATATGAGTGGTATTTTCTGTAGTACTATTCTCATCAGTTTAATCCCTGTTACGTCCCCAATCTGGGGTAAAATTATTAAATAGATTTTTCGAACGGGGAGATGGTTAAAAAAAATGCTGGCTCCCTCCCCTTTGTTTGAATCCACGCCACGGTCACTGCGTCTGCGCCATACAATTTACTGCCCCACCGGATATGAGTGGTATTTTCTGTAGTTCTCTCTTCTCATCAGTTTAATCCCTGTTACGTCCCCAATCTGGGTTCAATTTATTAAATAGATTTTTCGAACGAGGAGATGGTTAAAAAAAATGCTGGTTCCCTCCCCTTTGTTTGAATCCACGCCACGGTCACTGCGTCTGCGCCGTGCAATTTACTGCCCCACCCGATATGAGTGGTATTTTCTGTTGTTCTCTCTTCACATCAGTTTAATCCCTGTTACGTCCCCAATCTGGGGTCAATTTATTAAATAGATTTTTCGAACGGGGAGATGGTTAAAAAAAATTCTGGCTCCCTCCCCTTTGTTTGAATCTACGCCACGGTCACTGCGTCTGTGCGTGCAATTTACTGCCCCACCGGATATGAGTGGTATTTTCTGTAGTACTATTCTCATCAGTTTAATCCCTGTTACGTCCCCAATGTGGGGTCAATTTATTAAATTGATTTTTCGAACGGGGAGATGGTTAAAAAAATGCTGGCTCCCTCCTCTTTGTTTGAATCCACGCCACGGTCACTGCGTCTGCGCCGTGCAATTTACTGTCACACCCGATATGAGTGCTATTTTCTGTAGTACTATTCTCATCAGTTTAATCCCTGTTACGTCCCATATCAGGGTGGGATTGCCTTTTGTGAAAAAAAATTTAGGCCGGGGTACCTTCGACTGCCTTCACAGTGACAGACCAAACTCTGATACACCAAAATGAATTGATTTTAGGAACCGGGAGATGGAAAAAGCAGCTTGGTCGGTCCTCTTACTCAGTCCCAAGTTGGGGCACTGCGCGTGCACGGAGCAATGTGCTGTGACACCCTATATGAGTGGTGTCTTAACTAGTACTATTCCTATCAGTTTAATCCCTGTTACGTCCCCTATCCGGGGACGTGTGTCGAATTGATTAACCATTGTCGAATTAACGAACCATTACGACATCCTGGAATAATTTAGTTCTGAGCTTTGTACTTGCTTTGCATTGGAATTGATGGGGATTTTTTTAATTGTCTGCATTATTTCTAATAAACTATTAAGAGACTTTATTGTGATTTTTTTATTTTATGTATTAAAAACCCACCCATACAACTTTAAAAAAAAAAAATTAAAAAATTTATGTTTTTTCTATGAAAAATTATCCAGCCGATCGCTTTTGGTCTGATCATAATGAAGCAACGTCTTTATCATCTGGGGTGTGGCAACATTGCCAACACACTCATAGAGGTGATGATCGCTTCATTGTTATATGCAAACCCCTTCACCACAACAAGGTAACGATCACGAAGGGGAATTGACACTTGTATGTGCCTTTTTGTTTTGTTTTGTTTTTGCAGCCACAGTGCAGCACCAGAGGCCAGAAAAATTAGGCATGTACACATGCCTGAAAAATAATGGTATTGTTGCAGCTGTTGTAGCAGCGGCCGAAAAAATTGATGTTTTCAAGGCAGAAAGGTGACTAAAACATTGCGGCTTAAACCCTAGTTGGTGGCGGAGAATTCACGAAAGTCATCGTGACATTAAATATGCAGACATTAAATACAGCAGCGTGGGGACCATTTTAAGGCCAAGGCATGTCATCAGGCCCTTTGTTAGTCAAACGTATCCCCCACTGTCAGTCCCTTCGGGATCCATGCCTCATTCATCTTAATGAAGGTGAGGTAATCAACACTTTTTTGACCGAGGCGACTTCTTTTGTCAGTGACAATGCCTCCTGCTGCACTGAAGGTCCTTTCTGACAGGACACTTGAAGCGGGGCAGGCCAGAAGTTCTATCGCAAACTGGGATAGCTCAGGCCACAGGTCAAGCCTGCACACCCAGTAGTCAAGGGGTTCATCGCTCCTCAGAGTGTCGATATCTGCAGTTAAGGCGAGGTAGTCTACTACCTGTCGGTCAAATCGTTCTCTAAGGCTGGATCCCGAAGGGCTGTGGCGATGTGTAGGACTGAAAAAGCACCGCATGTCCTCCATCAACAACACATCTGTAAAGCGTCCTGTCCATGCCGCCGTGGTCGTGGTAGGAGGAGGATTACTTTCACCTCTTCCCTTGTTAGATTCCCGTTGTGCTGTGACATCCCCCTTATAAGCTGTGTAAAGCATATTTTTTAGTTTTGTTTTGAATTGCTGCATCCTTTCTGACTTTCGGTAAGTTGGTAAAATTTCCGCCACTTTCTGCTTATACCGGGGGTCTAGTAGCGTGGCCACCCAGTACAGGTCGTTCTCCTTCATCCTTTTTATACGAGGGTCCCTCAACAGACATAACAGCATGAAAGACCCCATTTGCACAAGGTTGGATGCCGAGCTACTCATTTCCCGTTTCTCGTCCTCACTGATGTCATTGACGGTCTGTTCTTCACCCCAGCCACGTACAACACCACGGGTACCAGATAGGTGACAACAACGAGCACCCTGGGATGCCTGCTTTGGTTGGTCTTCCTCCTCCTCAAAGCCACATTCCTCCTCTGACTTCTCTTCCTCACACTCCTCTTCCAGCGTTGCCGCAGGTCCAGCAAGCGATGATGACAAGGCTGTTTCTGGTGGTGATGGTGACCACAACTCTTGCTCTTCACGCTCATCTACAGCCTGATCCAGCACTCTTCGCAGGGCACGCTCCAGGAAGAAAACAAATGGGATGATGTCGCTGATGGTGCCTTCGGTGCGACTGACTAGGTTTGTCACCTCCTCAAAAGGACGCATGAGCCTACAAGCATTGCGCATGAGCGTCCAGTAATGTGGCAAAAAAATTCCCAGCTCCGCAGAGGCTGTCCAAACACCCCGGTCATACAAATACTCGTTGACAGCTTTTTCTTGTTGGAGCAGGCGGTCGAACATTAGGAGTGTTGAATTCCAACGTGTCGGGCTGTCGCAAATCAAGCGCCTCACTGGCATGTTGTTTCGGCGCTGAATGTCTGAAAAGTGTGCCATGGCCGCGTAGGAAAGCCTGAAATGGCCACACACCTTCCTGGCCTGCTTGAGGACGTCCTGTAAGCCGGGGTACTTAGACACAAAGCGTTGTACGATGAGATTCAACACGTGTGCCATGCACGGCACATGTGACAACTTGCCCAAATTCAATGCCGCCAACAAATTGCTTCCATTGTCACACACCACTTTGCCGATCTCCAGTTGCTGTGGGGTCAGCCACTGATCCACCTGTACGTTCAGGGCGGACAGGAGTGCTGGTCTGGTGTGGCTCTCTGCTTTCAGGCAAGTCAACCCCAAGACAGCGTGACACTGTTGTATCCGGGATGTGGAATAGCCCCTGGGGAGCTAGGGGGATTCAGTTGATGTGCAGCCAGACACTGCAGCAGAAGAGGACTCAGCCGAGGAGGTTATGGAAGAGGATGGAGTAGGAGGAGTAGAGGAGGTGGCAGTAGGCCTGCCTGCAAGTCGTGGCGGTGTCACCAACTCCGCTGCAGAGACACGCATTCCATGCCTGCCAGCCGTCAGCAGGTTGACCCAATGCGCAGTGTAGGTGATATTCCTGCCATGACCGTGCTTTGAAGACCAGGTATCAGTGGTCAGATGGACCCTTGCCCCAACACTGTATGTCAGAGACAGGGGAAGAAAAAAGAGGGTTAGTCACTGGGCCTTCAAAACGATGGTCCAGGGGTAACTTCACAGGGCGCCAGAGGTAGGGCAGAAAAAAATAAAAATAAATAAATAAATAAAATTATATATCTTAAAAATATATTTAGGTCAACTGACAATAGTAGAACAGAGAGGGGCCGGCTGCCAATGGTCTCGACCCACCCTGATCCCTCAAGGTGGGTGATTGGAAAGAAAACAGTGGGGTTGCGCGGAGACGCAAAAAAAGGACCACGAAGAGGCGCCAGTATCCCTAGTGTCTAGGGTTATGATGATGTAAAACCCAAAGGTAGAGGCTTATGTTTTTAGGTGATGTGCACACACTCACCGGATATTGTAGTAAGTTGATATACGATAGGTAAATGGTAGTTAAAGTAAAATCACAGTAGCGATAAAAGACAAAATATAAAATCAAGGTATAAAATCAAAATTTTGGTATAAAATCAAAATTTAAATTTTAGTGACTCACTTCACCCAGGAGGGTAATGTGAGATAAAGCTCAAGACACCCACATCACACCTCCTGCGCCTGGATCGCCAGTAGAGTCTCAGAAATGAACAGTGATCACTCTGGAATCCGTGTTCTTTCTTTTAGTATTTTATTTCAAAGCCAGGGTGGGGGAGTGAGGAGCTCGACGCGTTTTGGGGCCTCTTAGTGGGTCCCCTTCATCAGGAGCATATATAATCAGAACATGGTACAGTGGGGTTTAAATAACAATGGAGGAGTACAAAAGACCGCCAAAACGGCTTACAAATCCGTCACTTCCGGTGTCTCCATGCGTTCCACTGTGGAACGCACCGGAAGTGACGTCCCGATGGTCTCAGGGTTGTTAGTTTTGCAGATAATATAATTATGTTAGACAATCATAAAAACAGTTATAAAAACTGTTGGTTATGGGACACCTGTGAGGCCGGTGGAGGGTTTCGCGATACGTCCTCACCGCTTCCTTGTGGTTCACTGTTGGAGCGCTCACGGTGGAACGCATATCGGACTTCCGGTGCGTTCCAGCTTGGAGCGCATCCGGACCGGAAGTAGGCCTCTAGCCGGGAGTGTTTGTTTTAGTGGGTTATCAATATGAGGAAAACCAGGGGGGACCCCATCCTAGATATAATAGGTATATCTAGCGTCTATGGATACAGATATTGAAGAGACATGCCAATTTTATGTAAAATACATCTTTTTGCAAGAATATCTTTGGGGATGGGGGAATCACATTGTGGGGAATAGCAGGATCGTATCTGTGTTTGTGGACATTATTCTGCATCAATAATTAGTATTCATATTCCAGAAATAAAAAAAAAATATATATAATGTAATAAATATTAAATAGGAGATAATAAAAAAAAGATTAAAAAAATGGATTATATATTAAAAAATGAGAAATATTGAAAACTGAAAAAAAAAAATATATATATATTAATAATAATAAATCTTGGCTGATAGATAGAAATAACTAATAAGTAATGTCGCCAATGATGGAGATGGTCACGATAATAGTGAAAAAGAGAGGGGATGGGTATATATCATAAAAATGGATAAATATATATTAAAATATATATATGAATGCACATACCACTGATATACAGTATAATCAGATATTGACATGAAATGTATTAAAATGATGTATTAAAAAGTGAATTATAAATAATAAAGTGAATTATAAAAAATAAAAATAAAAAATATGTAATGATGATGAGATGTAGACGTAATGGTGAGAGTTTGTCCCTAAGGAGCAGATATAATTTGTGGCGATTATATTCATTTAGTAATTGGAATATTCAAGACATTCATTAAGGCCGAAGGGGGATAGAGTATTGAGTGTGAATATCCAGTACATTTCCTTCCGGCATAACTGTTGATAAGATGAGGTAATGGTTTCTAAAGGAGTGACTGTGAGGCCGGTTATGGAGCCCTCATGTTGTGTAGAGAAGTGGCGTGATACGCTGTGTGTCGGGACTTTGCGTTTGATGTTGGACCTATGTTCGCACATTCTTTCCCTAAGGGTGTAATGACCGGCGTCACGCACAGGGAAGGAAAAGGGAAAGCCCTGCCCAAGGGAGAGGGAAAGGTGGTGACCCCTGACTCACCTTGCGGCTGGCACCTGACTGCCCTGACGTCCCTAGACGGGTTCCTCACCAGTGCGGCGATCACGTGCCTAAACCCTGGCTTTCCCTAGAATGAGCCCTAGATAGTGAACGGGCTGGTGGGATCGCTAGTCCGCACCACTGACACTAAGAGGGAAACACCAGGGAGAGGACAGACAATACAGACAAACACATACACCCAGGTGGGCGACCACAGCAGACCACAAAGGTCCAACAGGGATCCGGAGGGTAACGTTCTGGACCAACAACCAGAGAACGCAGCAACACAGCTCCAGAGGGTCAGTATAGAAGTCCAGGCAGGAAGCTCTATATCTGGCAACCAGAGAAGTGTGAGAGGGGAATATAAGGAGGTTGGGAGTGCTGGACAAGGAACAGCTGAGGAGAAAGAGCTACGGATCCCTGAGTGAGCCAAAAAGGGTTGCAAAGCAAACCCAGAAAGCTACCATAAGAAAACAGCCCTATCTTACATAGAGCGCGCAGCCAACTGCTGTGACTTCCTGACCCCGGGTATAACGGAGTCAGGCGTGGGTCTTGACACCCTCGTGACAAAGGGTTTGCGTAGTCCTACCTACATATTTTAAACCACAGGGGCATCTAAGGAGATAAATGACATTTCTTGTCCCGCAATTTAGGTCTTGTTTTATTGTCCAAGGGCCCGAGGGGTCTCCAGTTTCGATAGTCTTAGTGTTATGTGTGATCATCACACAGCATTTGCATTTTTTAATGTTGCATCTGAAGCACCCTTTTCTTGTTGGCAGCGGGAAAATGGTTTTCGTTGGGGCTTCGAGTTTGGGGCAGGATAGGGCGATAATATTTTTGATTGTTTGTGCCCTTCTGATTGTTATGGATGGTAATTGGGGTAGTATATTTTTGAGAATGGGGTCCTTTAGCAGGATATTCCAATGTTTCATAACTACCTTTCTAATGTTGCTGTGGTCTTTATTGTATCTGGTGATAAGATTGTATTGGTATCCTTTTGGATCGACTGTTTTTGTGGGTGGTGGTTTCAACGTTTCTCTTTGGTTTATTTTTAAAACTCTCTGCGTTGATGCTTTGATTAAACTTTTCGGGTAGCCTTTTTCCAGGAAGCGTTCTTTCAGAATTCCAAGTTGTGTCTTTAGGATCTTTTCATTGGAGCAGTTTCTCCGGATTCTTTTCATTTGCCCATACGGTATGTTCCTCTTCCATTTTGTGTAGTGGCAGCTAGAATATTCCAGGTAGCTGTTGGTGTCAACTTTTTTAAAATGGGTGCTAGTGATGATCTTGTTAGTGATGGTTTCGATATGTAGATCTAAAAACGTTGCTTCCTTGGAGTCAAATTCATGTGTGAATTGAAGACCCCAGTCGTTTTGGTTTAGCACCGATATGAAGGATGTTAATTCTTCATTGTTCCCCCCCAGATGAAAATAATGTCGTCGATATATCGACGATAAAGGTACACATCCTTATGGGACTGGAGACCTGAAGACTCTTCAAAAAGGCCTACGAACAGATTTGCATAAGAGGGTGCAAATTTTGTGCCCATAGCGGTACCCCTTGTTTGGATATAGAAGGTGTCATTAAAGGTGAAAAAATTGTGTTCTAAGATGAATTGTATTGAGTTTAAGATGAAATCTTTCTGAAGGGGGGGCATTTCCGGGTCTAGCTCGAGAAAATGTTTGATTGCGCCTAATCCTAAGTCATGACGGATGTTGCTATAGAGGGATGCCACGTCAAGGGTGACCCAGATATAGTGGTCCTTCCAAACTATGTTGTTGAGGGTGTTTATGAGGTCTGTGGAATCTCTTAAGTAAGAGGGGAGTTTTTGTGCATATTTTTGTAAGAAGGTGTTGACATAAGCGAATTTATGCCGGAAATAATTGGTCTACCAGGTGGGTTAATGAGGGTTTTATGGATTTTAGGCAGAAAGTAAAAAGCAGGCCAGTGGTGGGGTGGTTGGGGGTGAGAAATGTTTTTTCTTTTTTGTTTAAGATGTTTTGATTAGAACCAGAGTCTACAAGTTCAAACAGTGTTTTCTTGAAAGAGGCCGTTGGGTCATTAGCAAGCACTTTATAATAGGTTGGGTCAGACAAGATTCTTTTCGATTCCTGTATATAATAGTCTAGGTCCATAATTACGACGCCCCCTCCTTTATCAGCGTTTTTTTATTACGATGTCCCTGTTCTTTTTGAGTTCTGTCAATGCTCTTTTTTCTCGGGCGTTAAGATTATTCCGACTATCCGTGGTTAGGGGTACTTTTGGGGTTTTTAGGTCATCTAGAACTATATTAAGGAAGCTCTCTAGATGAGGGCCTCTACTTTGTAGTGGATAGAATGAGGATTTATTCTTTAGGCCTGATGGTATGTAGGTGGTAGTGGGATCTTCAGTTTGAGCTGATAGTGATGAATCTTCTGTAGTGGGGGGGGGGGTTGGCTGTATGGTGACAATGGTGTTGGTGGTATTCGATACTGCTGGTGGGTTTTCTTTTTCTCCTGACCTGATCTCTTGGATTGCAAAATGACGACAGACCCAACACCTCAGCCCTCAACACACTAAAAGATTCCCTCACTAATTCACAGACCGAAACACCTAAAGATACTAGAGGAATATTTAATTTATCAAAATATGAACTCAAACCAACCGAACTCAGCCTACTCAATAAGGGACTTTCCTTCTGCCCCACAAACAGCTCTGATCCTTTCAAACTATTTGTCGACATTAATCAATGGATCCGAAAACTAACACTCAAAAGACATTTTGCAATCCAAGAGATCAGGTCAGGAGAAAAAGAAAACCCACCAGCAGTATCGAATACCACCAACACCATTGTCACCATACAGCCAACCCCCCCCCCCCCCACTACAGAAGATTCATCACTATCAGCTCAAACTGAAGATCCCACTACCACCTACATACCATCAGGCCTAAAGAATAAATCCTCATTCTATCCACTACAAAGTAGAGGCCCTCATCTAGAGAGCTTCCTTAATATAGTTCTAGATGACCTAAAAAAACAAAAGTACCCCTAACCACGGATAGTCGGAATAATCTTAACGCCCGAGAAAAAAGAGCATTGACAGAACTCAAAAAGAACAGAGACATCGTAATAAAAAACGCTGATAAAGGAGGGGGCGTCGTAATTATGGACCTAGACTATTATATACAGGAATCGAAAAGAATCTTGTCTGACCCAACGCTTCCTGGAAAAAGGCTACCCGAAAAGTTAAATTAAAGCATCAACGCAGAGGGTTTTAAAAATAAACCAAAGAGAAACGTTGAAACCACCACCCACAAAAACAGTCGATCCAAAAGGATACCAATACAATCTTATCACCAGATACAATAAAGACCACCGCAACATTAGAAAGGTAGTTATGAAACATTGGAATATCCTGCTAAAGGACCCCATTCTCAAAAATATACTACCCCAATTACCGTCCATAACATTCAGAAGGGCACAAACCATCAAAAATATTATCGCCCTATCCTGCCCCAACTCGAAGCCCCAACGAAAACCATTTTCCCGCTGCCAACAAGAAAAGGGTGCTTCAGATGCAACATTAAAAAATGCAAATGCTGTGTGATGATCACACATAACACTAAGACTATCGAAACTGGAGACCCCTCGGGCCCTTGGACAATAAAACAAGACCTAAACTGCGGGACAAGAAATGTCATTTATCTGCTTAGATGCCCCTGCGGTTTAAAATATGTAGGTAGGACTACGCAAACCCTTAGGGAAAGAATGTGCGAACATAGGTCCAACATCAAACGCAAAGTCCCGACACACAGCGTATCACGCCACTTCTCTACACAACATGAGGGCTCCATAACCGGCCTCACAGTCACTCCTTTAGAAGCCATTACCTCATCTTATCAACAGTTATGCCGGAAGGAAATGTACTGGATATTCACACTCAATACTCTATCCCCCTTCGGCCTTAATGAATGTCTTGAATATTCCAATTACTAAATGAATATAATCGTCACAAATTATATCTGCTCCCTAGGGACAAACTCTCACCATTACGTCTACATCTCATCATCATTACATATTTTTATTTTATTTTTTATAATTCACTTCATTATTTATAATTCACTTTTTAATACATCATTTTAATACATTTCATGCTAATATCTGATTATACTGTATATCAGTGGTATGTGCATTCATATATATATTTTAATATATATTTATCCATTTTTATTATATATACCCATCCCCTCTCTTTTTCTCTATTATCATGACCATCTCCATCATTGGCGACATTACTTATTAGTTATTTCTATCTATCAGCCAAGATTTATTATTAATAATATTTTTTACTTATTTTTTATTTTTCAGTTTCAATATTTCTCATTTTTTAATATATAATCCATTTATTTAATTTTTTTTATTATCTCCTATTTAATATTTATTACATTATATATATTTTTTATTTATTTCTGGAATATGAATACTAATTATTGATGCAGAATAATGTCCACAAACACAGATACGATCCTGCTATTCCCCACAATGTGATTCCCCCATCCCCAAAGATATTCTTGCAAAAAGATGTATTTTACATAAAATTGGCATGTCTCTTCAATATCTGTATCCATAGACGCTAGATATACTTGGTTTTCCTCATATTGATAACCCACTAAAACAAACACTCCCGGCTAGAGGCCTACTTCCGGTCCGGATGCGCTCCAAGCTGGAACGCACCGGAAGTCCGATATGCGTTCCACCGTGAGCGCTCCAACAGTGAACCACAAGGAAGCGGTGAGGACGTATCGCGAAACCCTCCACCGGCCTCACAGGTGTCCCATAACCAACTGTTTTTATGATTGTCTAACATAATTATATTATCTGCAAAACTAACAACCCTGAGACCATCGGGACGTCACTTCCGGTGCGTTCCACAGTGGAACGAATGGAGACACCGGAAGTGACGGATTTGTAAGCCGTTTTGGCGGTCTTTTGTGCTCCTCCATTGTTATTTAAACCCCACTGTACCATGTTCTGATTATATATGCTCCTGATGAAGGGGACCCACTAAGAGGCCCCAAAACGCGTCGAGCTCCTCACTCCCCCACCCTGGCTTTGAAATAAAAGACTAAAAGAAAGAACACGGATTCCAGAGTGATCACTGTTCGTTTCTGAGACTCTACTGACGATCCAGGCGCAGGAGGTGTGATGTGGGTGTCTTGAGCTTTATCTCACATTACCCTCCTGGGTGAAGTGAGTCACTAAAATTCAAATTTTGATTTTATACCAAAATTTTGATTTTATACCTTGATTTTATATTTTGTCTATTATCGCTACTGTGATTTTACTTTAACTACCATTTACCTATCGTATATCAACTTACTACAATATCCGGTGAGTGTGTGCACATCACCTAAAAACATAAGCCTCTACCTTTGGGTTTTACACCATCATAACCCTAGACACTAGGGATACTGGCGCCTCTTCGTGGTCCTTTTTTTCCGTTTTTTGCGTCTCCGCGCAACCCCACTGTTTTCTTCCCAACACTGTATGCCAGAGATGCCATGACTTCCTTTTCAATCACTGAGTAGAGGTTTGGGATTGCCTTTTTTAAAAAAAAATTTCGTCCGGGTACCTTCCATTGTGGTGTCCCAATAGTGACAAATTTTTTGAAGGCCTCAGACTCCACCAGCTGGCATGGTAAAAGCTGGCAGGCTAAGAGTTCCGTCAAGCCAGCTGTCAGACGCCGGGCAAGGGGGTGACTCTGGGACATTGGCTTCCTAAGCTCAAACATTTCCTTTACAGACACCTGATTGTGGGCAGATGAGATGGAACTGCTGAAGGTGAGAGGCGGAGTGGCGGGTGGTTGAGAGGGGGCAAGGAGGACAGCAGTGGTTGACGTGGCTGAAGATGATAGGAATAGGAGGAGGATGGTGGCTTTGAGGTTGTGTGCTGCTTCTACTCGTCATCATGTGTTGATCCCATAGGCGTTTGTGATGTGCGATCATGTGCCTTCGCAAAGCAGTTGTACCTAGGTGGGTGTTGGATTTCCCACGACTCAGTTTCTTTTGGCACAGGTTGCAAATGGCATCGCTGTTGTCAGAGGCAGACACACAAAAAAAAAAGCCACACTGCTGAGCTTTGCAATGACGGCATTCTGGTGGTGGCAGCAGCATGTGTTGATTGGCGTGCTGTCTGGCTGACCCCAGGTGCCGATACATGCTGTCTGACTGTGCCACTAGCTCCTTGCGACGACCTCCCCCTGCTTCCAACTCGTCTCCTCCTTCTCTCTGTCTCCCCTTCTGAACTTTCCCCCTCTTCTTCTTCTCTTCGAGCAGGCACCCACGTGGCATCCACGGACACATTGTCATCATCAACCACTTCACTTGTATCTGACACCTCAACAAAGGAAGCAGCAGCGGGTACAACATCATCATCATCATCACACTGTACGTCCATGTGTGTAATGCTGCTTGACTGAGACATATCCCTGTTATCTCCATCCTCTGGCAATAATGGTTGCGCATCACTAATTTCATCCAAATGATGTGTAAATAACTCCTCTGAGGGATCAAGTGAAGAGGCTGTGGTGGCTGTGGTGGTAGTGGTGGTGGTGGCAGCGTAACTTGAGAGCAGGTGACCAAAGCTGAGCTGGAGGAGGATGTGCGTCAAGGTTCTTAGCGGAAGCTGTTGAAGATTGGGTGTCCTGTGTAAGCCAGTCAACTATTTTCTCAGAATTTTTTGGGCTCAGGGTACGTGGCCCTCTGAACACGGGGCATTATTCCAGGGTCAGTGGAGATCACAGCACCACGAACACGACGGCCCCTGCGGCGTGGCCTGCCTCTGGCTGTCATTTTTTATTAGATAAGTGTTACTATGCGTGCAAGGTACTGTGCCACCCTATATAAGTGGTGGGCAGTGGGCACAGTACAGTCTGTGTGGGCCTGACACACACTGGCTTGCAACTGTGATTATATCACAGAAAAATATTAATATAATTTTTATTTATCTGACGAGGTATTTGTGAGTGAATGACACCCTGTAACAGTATAAGTGGAAGTCTAGCCACTAGCCAGCGGACACAATACAGTCTGTGTGGGCCCTGACACACACGGGCATTGCAAATGGGATTAGATCAAGAAAAATATTAAATAGAAATTTTTTTTTATCTGCGAGGGTATTTGTGAGTGAATGACACCCTGTAACGGTATAAGTGGAGGTCTAGCCACTAGCCAGTGGCCACAATACAGTCTGTGTGGGCCTGACACACACGGGCTTGCAAATGGGATTAGATCACAGAAAAAAATTAAATAGAATTTTTATTTATCTGCGAGGTTATTTGTGAGTGAATGGACACCCTTGTAAACAGTATAAGTGGAAGTCTAGCCACTAGCCAGTGGCCACAATACAGTCTGTGTGGGCCTGTCACACAGGGCTTGCAAATGGGATTAGATCACAGAAAAATATTAAATATAATTTTTTTTTATCTGCGAGGTATTTGTGAGTAAATGACACCCTGTAACGGTAAGAGTGGAAGTCTAGCCACTAGCCAGTGGCCACAATACAGTCTGTGTGGGCCTGACACACACGGGCTTGCAAATGGGATTAGATCACAGAAAAATATTAAATAGAATTTTTTTTATCTGCGAGGTATTTTCTGTCACACCCTGTATGAATGGTGTGCACACAGTACTGTCTGTGACTGAGCCTGCAGCCTCTCACAACACGGGCAGGCAACTGCAAATATATGTATATATAAAATAAAATAAAAAAAGCAGACTGATGTACCAGCCCTGGAAAAGGGCTTTTTGGAATGCTGTCAGGACGCTGTCCTTACAGCAGATGAGTCTGTGGACACAGACACACTGCCCTAGCTAACGCTTTCTCTATATGAATCAGCAGCAGCATAAGCAGACCCTTCCTCCTCTCACACACGGGCAGGCAACTGCAATATATGTATATATAAAAAATTTAAAAAAAAGCAGACTGATGTACCAGCCCTGTAAAAGGGCTTTTTTGGGGATGCTGACAGGACGCTATCCTTACAGCAGATGAGTCTGTGGACACAGAAACAAATGCCCTAGCTAACGCTTTCCCTATTGAATCAGCAGCAGCACTGTCCCTCCTCTCACTGAGAATGCAGATTCCGAATGAATCTAAAATGGATGCCTGTCCGGGGGAGGGAGGGTCTGCTGCTGATTGGCTGGAATGTGTCTGCCTGACTGTGAGGTACAGGATCAAAGTTTACTCAATGATGATGTATAGGGGGCGGACCGAACATCGCATATGTTCGCGGGAACTATGCGCCGTCGCGAACTATTCCGCCATCTCTAGATATAATCACAGTTGCAAGCCAGTTTGTGTCAGGCCCCACACAGACTGTATTGTGGCCACTGGCTAGTCCTTTACTCATACCGTTACAGGGTGTCATCACTTCAAATACCTTTCAGATAAAAAAAATAATATTTAATATTTTTCTGTGTTATAATCACATTTGCAAGCCCGTGTGTGTCAGACCCACACAGACTGTATTGTGGCCACTGGCTAGTGGCTAGGCCTCCACTCATACCGTTACAGGGTGTCACTCACTCACAAATACCTCGCAGATAAAAAAAATCTATTTAATATTTTTCTGTGATATAATCACATTTGCAAGCCCGTGTGTGTCAGGCCCACATAGACTGTATTGTGGCCACTGGCTAGTGGCTAGGCCTCCACTCATACCGTTACAGGGTGTCACTCACCACAAATACCTCGCAGATAAAAAAAATTCTATTTAATATTTTTCTGTGATATAATCACAGTTGCAAGCCAGTGGGTGTCAGGCCCACACAGACTGTATTGTGGCCACTGGCTAGGCCTCCATTCATACCGTTACAGGGTGTCACTCACGGGTGTGACAGTAAATTGCACGGCGCAGACGCAGTGACCGTGGCGTGGATTCAAACAAAGGGGAGGGAGCCAGCGTTTTTTTTAACCATCTCCCCGTTCGATAAAATAACCTATTTAATAAATGGACCCAGATTGGGAACGTAAAAGGGATTAAACTGATGAAAAGAGAGAACCTACAGAAAATACCACTCATATCGGGTGTGACAGGTAAATTGCACGGCGCAGACGCAGTGACCGTGGCGTGGATTCAAACAAAGGGGAGGGAGCCAGCGTTTTTTTAACCCTTCTCCCGTTCGAAAAAATCTATTTAATAAATAGACCCCAGATTGGGAACGTAACAGGGATTAAACCTGATGAGATTGTACTACAGAAAATACCACTCACGGGTGTAACAGTAAATTGCATGGCGCAGACGCAGTGACCGTGGTGTAGGATTCAAACAAAGGGGAGGGAAACAGTGTTTTTTTAACCATCTCCCCGTTCGAAAAATCAATTCAATTCACCTTTCGGGGACCTGGTGTTGTACGTGGCTGGGTGGATGAAGAAAACCCTTCAATGACATCAACGGGACATGGCTAGCTGGTATTTAACCATGTGCAAATGGGAAGTTTGCTGTTGGGCAAATGGACTGTTTTGCGGTGCATTAAAGGGGGGATTTGGTCTGTCAATGTCTGTGAATGTGGGATAACCCTTACAACTACCTGATCGATACAACATCATACCTGATCCGTATACACATACTGGAATGTTGTAAAACCCACGTTGTTCAAAAAAAAATGGATTGTTAGGTGATTTATGCACCTTTATGGATTAAAAATCCCCAACTCTGCGTCAACTATGTAATTTTCCATGGGAGTTTTGCCATGGATCCCCCTCCTGCTTGCCACAGGTCCAGGTGTTAGTCCCCCTATGAAACAACTTTTCCATATAACTACTGTGGCTAGAAAGAGTCCCTTGTGGGGTTTTAAAATTCGCTCTGCCTCTTGAATGTCTATGGCGGTACGCCAAGCGTTCGGCCCGTTCTGCGAACATTTGCAGAAACTCGGGTTTCCGTTCCGCGAACTGGAAAATTATATGTTCGCGACATCTCTAGCAATGAAATAGCAGTTTTTTCAGACAAAAACAAGTTTCCAGACATAACAACATAGCTAAAACCAGACATTCAAAAGGTCAGTCTGTCTGGTTTTGGTGGTAAACAAGTTTAGCTTTTTCCCTCCAAAACATGCTCCTCTTTAAACCCTATGTCGGCTGTGGAAAATTTCCAGCTTCTCATTCAAAGTCCCAAAAATCTCCCAGTATTAATTAACCCTTTCCACAGAGCCTTGCAAATACAGTGCAAGTTAACAGGATATATATAACAATATATAAAATGCAGTTACATCATATTTACCTCTTGGGGACATAGGGCATACAGGTACAGGCCGTATGTCCCGGTACTTAAGGACACAGGACGTACCTGTACGCCCTGTGTATTTCCGATCACCGTCGTGTAGTGGGCGGTGATCGGAACAAAGTGCCTGATGAAATCATTCAGCACGCACTCTGTGATAATGTTGAGGGGGGTCCTGTGAAATATCGGTGATCGCTGCAAACCGCAGGTCAATTCAGACCTGCAGTTTGCAGCGCTTTCGGAAGTTTCTGATCCCTTCGGGGGGCAGTAATTAGATTTTAGCCTTTAGGACTTCCAGAGACCAATGACCTAGAGTCAGACTAATATAGCGATAGCCTACAAAAGCACTCTGCTGGTACCAGCATTATCAGCTCACAAAGCAAGCTGCCAGCAGTGAAATAATAGACAGCACAGACAGAAGATAGGCTACCACAAATAGTCAGACATTAAAGAAGCTAGACTATAGCGATAGCACCAACAGTAGACAGCAGTGTAAATAGCAGTAGCATCATAGGAACAGCTATACAGCAATCAAAAGCAACAATGTTGCAATAATTAAGCTACAGTTACCAGCTATGGACAAACAGTAGCAAGCTGGTCGGTTCCTATGTATCTAACTGTCTGAGTCAGTGTATACCAGCCACAACTGCCCATATCACAACAAATAAAAGTACAGATAGGTACCTGAATAGAAGGCAGCATGTATCAAAAGGCTGACTATTAAACAGCAACGCTAACCTTTCACTACTGCTGGCTATACAGCAAAAAATTAATATAATATAATAGGAAACATCATCTGGAGGTCCGGAGATAGTTTTAAATTAGTAGGTTAGATAAAAAAATGGCTCAATATATATTATTATTTTCAAAACCAATAAAAGTTAAATTTTAAACTAATAAAAATTACAACACAAATGCACATGTCAAGAGGTACAGCAGTTTAAAGAACCACATATGGGGTGTTTTCTGTAAACTACAGAATCTTGGGCCCTAAATATTGAGTTTTGTTTGGCTGTTAGCCCTTTGCTTTGTAACTGAAAAAAATTGATTCAAATGGAAAATCTGCCAAAAAAGTGACATTTTATCTCTTTTTTCCATTAATGCTTGTGGAACACTCTAAGGGTTAACAAAGTTTGTAAAATCAGTTTTGAATACCTTGGGGGTGTAGTTTGTAAAATTGGGTTATTTTTGGGTGGTTTCTATTATGTAATCCTCACAAAGTGACTTCAGACCTGAACTGGTCTTCAAAAAGTGGGTTTTGGAAATGTTTGGAAAAATTTCAAGATTTGCTTCTAAACTTCTAAGCCTTCTAACGTCTGCAAAAATAAAATGGCATTTAAAAAATGATCCAAACATGAAGTAGACATATGGGGAATGTAAATTAATAACTATTTTTAGAGGTATTACTATGAGGTAGAGAAGTAGAGAAATTGAAATGTGGAAATTATCTAATTTTACAAAATTTCTGGTAAATTTGGAATTTTTTTATAAATATTATATTTTTTTTTACTACATTTTACCAGTGTCATGAAGTACAATATGTGACAAAAAAAACTATCTCAGAATGGCCTGGATAAGTAAAAGCGTTTTAAATTTATTCACACATAAAGTGACACTGGTCAGATTTGCAAAACATTGCCTGATCCTTAAGGTGAAAATGAGCCCGGTCCTTAAGGGGTTAAACAGTGCAAGTTAACCCTTTCAAGTGAAATAAAATAAAAAGTTTATAACTTTGCATAGGGGAAACAAGGACAAATGTCTAGAATTCATAGTACTCCTGCTCCAGGGCACTACATATGAGATGACAAAAATGCCTTTAAGATGCATGCGATCTGAGGAATGTGTTAGGAGCACAAAATTTAAATAGCATTTAATAGATATTTTCATACTATGTGAACAAGATGCATTGGATAAATGAGTGTTCATGTACTAATACAGATCTTAAAGGATTCCCTAGAATTGCCTGCTCAATAAAGACCCATTGTTTATCGGAATTATGAGACCAGAGGTATTTCAGTTGGTCCAAAACTACCACCTGGTGATGCTTAGAAATATCTAGGAGGCCCATACCTCCAAAATACCATGTCTGTGTCATGGGGCTGAATCTAATTCTGTATTTCCTACCAGGCCAGATTAAATTAGTGAGTAATTGTTGTAAACAGTTTAGGAACGAACTGGGTAAAGAAATGATCAAAGCCCCAAGTGAAAAAAGAATGATAGGCAGAATCATCATTTTAATGATGGCAATTTTCCCAGTACTGACTCCTGTGCTACCCCACTAGAGAGGGTGATCTTCAAAACGTAACCTTTATTATGTAACTTACTCAAACAAACAAACTAAAACAACTAAACAATAACTAAAACAAAAAATGAAAAGCGCCCAAAAAATGGAAACTTAAAATTATCAGCTGGCTGCTGGGACAAACCACTAGTCAGGGCATTAGTATACAGTGGGATGCTAAAGTTTGGGCAACCTTGTTAATCGTCATGATTTTCCTGTATAAATCGTTGATTGTTACGAGAAAAAATGTCAGTTAAATATATCATATAGGAGACACACACAGTGATATTTGAGAAGTGAAATTAAGTTTATTGGATTTACAGAAAGTGTGCTATAATTGTTTAAACAAAATTAGGCAGGTGCATAAATTTGGGCACTGTTGTCATTTTATTGATTCTGTTAAAGATGTGTGAATTTTATTCTATATTTTTTGTATAACTAGGACTGTAATGAGTTAACTTTTTCTTCTCCAAGTACCTCCCCCCCACCCCTCTCTTTGTTTCAAGGCTGGAGAGGAGAGAGAGGGGGGCAAAGTGCTGTGCTGTGGGCAGTGTCTGATTTCTCATCTTTATACAGGTGTCCCATAGAGTGTAGTGGAGATGCATAAGCCAATCATATGGCTTGATGATATATATATTATTCACTGCCTATAGAGAAGCACCTCTTTGAAGTGTCACATATGACGTATGCAGTATTATTGTTAGATTGTCCGCCATTACAAAATGGCGAACACCTAGATGTTTACATTAGTTCACATTCCAAAGTGGTACTCACTGCGCAGATGTTGAAGTTTTATCTCTGTTTCTCTTATCACTTTTTCCTTTTTGACCAATAAAACAATGTTTAAGCCTCAGCGAGGCCTGTCCTCTTCTGAAGATGTATAATACGGCTTACCCCATGTATTAAAAGTTAGAGATTGCTTTGACCAACTTCTGTGTCAGTGTCCAGTCTCTCAACCACGTGTGGATATTAATCCCCTGAGGGTACATTGATTAGGAACACCAGAGTGTATCTTAAATGCCCTAATTTAGGGCGGTTTCATCAAAATGGCACCACAGATGGGACTCTGAGCGAAGTAGCGTCAAACAGCTGACAAGACGGGCCCTGAGCTTGACGAACGGCAGAGGGGAGAGGACTGCAGCCTCAAAGAAAGGTGAGAAAACTTTTATCTTATCTGCCTTTCTGCTATTTACTTCGTCATGCTCAGATAGCTCAGTCTGCTGTGAGGTGGTACTGATGTAAGTATAGTAGTCGGCTGTAATGCTGAAGCTTAGAGTCTATTGAACCAATAGTCTGAATTTATAGATCACTCTGGTGTGTATATGTTTTGTGTGTGTCTGTGATTTATGTGAGGAGTGAGTTGAGCACAGACGGTAAAACCACAGACAAAGGGAGGGGACAGTAACCTCCTGGTTTGGAAGGGGCCGCTGTAGCGCCGAGGTGTGGGACAAAGGAACTCCGGCTGACCTGACCAGGGAGACTGTAGTTCTACATGACTCATTGATCAAGGGGAAGACTGCGGAGACTACCTGACCTGACCCTAGGAAGATGGTGGTTCCGCATGACTCATTGTTCAAGGGGAAGACTGCGGAGACTACCTGACCTGACCCCAGGAGGACGCGACGGAGCCCGCCTGACCCCTGGTTTTGGGGAAGATGTGCGGGGAGTCCCGGCTGACTAGTCAGATGTGATAGTCAGATTTGAGCAAACCAGTGGGGAGGGTGAATCCTTTGTCTGCGGAGGAAAGGGTTAAAGGTGCTGATCACTCCTCTGTTTTGTGTGTGTGTCAGTCTGAAATACTGTTGTTAAGATGGGCCAATCCCACTCACATGGAGATGGAGGAGAATATACTGCTCCTCAGATTGTAGCGAGAGAAGAAGGAAGTCAACATGTGAAAAGTTATAAGAAGTTAATGAAGATTGCAGGATGTGATATAAATGGAGAATTGAATGTTGAAGTATTGAAACGGCTGGTACAGCCGATGTCAGGGAAAGCTGAATGATGAAGGAATTATTATGTGCAGCACAGGCATGGCACCGCGAGCGGCAAGTCGATTTTATGGCAACTGGAGGGACAGAAAGATGGGAATGAAAAAACAAAGATGTATATGTATATTGTGGGACCAGATGAGCCACCACCCTATCATGGTGCTCACAAACAAAAGAGCTCTGCAGCCCCCTGTTGAAAAGTGCCCACCCCCCCCCCACCAACAGAGACCAGACGGGGTGGGTTTGTAATGTATGCAGGCAGAAAAATCCAGATGCACATAACACATGCCTGGCATGTGGAGCCCCCATGCTTCGTAACGCCTCTCTCTCTGATAGCAGTGGCTGCAAATCCACTCAGCCCCCCCCTTGTGCTGCAGATAATGTACCCGCCTCTCATCTCCCTTGGGGAAACAAAGGAGCAACTCAGCCCCATGCCCCCCCTTCCAGCGCCCATATATCCAGTCATAATTGCTGACGGCACCTACCCTACGTACCAGAAAAGGGAAGTGTCACAAAGAGTGAAACCAGTGGTGCCAATCATGATGAGGGCAGGAGGAGTGTGGAAGACAGGAGCTGCAAAAATCTAATGAGAGAACAGACGATGAGGACAGGGAGAGAGTACAGGTGCAGCAGATGAGGAACCACCTGAGTTGGATGATATGTCCAGAGTAGAGAAAGAGAAGGAACTGGATCCGATGGTAGCCAAACTATCTGGACAAATAGACATCCTAACACGACAAGCCCAGACCTTAACAGCCAGGGTCCAGTGAGGAGTATAGAACAGGAGGAAAATATGTTACGTTTAGCAGTGCCTTCGTGGATGGGCTAAAAATACCTATCCAAAAACGCTTAAAAATTGCCCGCCCCTGAGTATCGGACGGTTGGACCTGGAAACACTTGTAGTAATAGCAAAAAGCATTGAGGCAGCCCCTCAATACTCATCCTGTCACGGTTAGCAGGGAAGGACCCAGGGGAGCAGAAGACAGATTTCAGGATCCAGCCTGGAGAGCCCGTATCACCTGCTATGGATGTGGACAACAGGGACATTTCAAACAGGAATGCCCACATCGGCCAAGGGAGGGGCAGAGGAGACCTTTCCAATTTCCTTGGGCACCGGCCCAAACTGCCCAGGCAGTTCAACAAATGGGGGCAGCCCCAAATCAACCATAGGACGGGGGCAAGCCAGATCCACAAGTCGGAGAGGCCATTAATACTATGGCTTTGTGTCCTCCCCAGTGTGGCCCTACACCAACTGTGCAGGTGGGGGGGGGGAACCCACACACCTTTCTTGTGGATACTGGTGCAGCCAGAAGTGTGCTCCGACTTGAAGAGATCTATGACCCGTCCTTTCTGGACAATATTACTGTACAATGTATTGGCATTGATGGAGAGGCAAGAACATCTGTGTTGACTAAACCATTGCCTGTGTCCTCAGGTTTAGTCCTTTCTCCCACGGTCCTGTCACAATTTGTAGTGTCTACTACCTGCCCCCTCAACCTCTTGGGGGCAGACCTACTCCAAAAAATGCAAGCAAACATCCAGTTCCAGGAAGATGGAACAATTAAACTTTCTTCCCTCCTACAACCAGAAGAGACCGTTAGGCTTGCTGCCCTACAAATAATACAGGATGAGATATCTGGAACAGCGATCCCATCAGATGTAATGAAGCTGATACCTCCCCATATATGGTCCTCAGGGCCACAAGATATTGGAAGACTAAATGTCTAGCCGGTAGTAGTCACGCTCAAGTCAGGTGTCATCCTACCACGCAAACCCCAATATCCATTGTCAGTGGCACAAATAGATGCGGTGACTAAGCAAATCTTGGCATTCCAGGAAAAGGGAGCAATAATTAAAACAACCTCTCCGTGTAACACGCCCCTTTTCCCAGTTAAAAAGAAGGGGAAAAAAGGACAGCCAGACACTTATCGTATGGTACAAGATCTACGGGCTGTCAATGAAGTTACAGTCCAGGAAAACACAGTGGTATCAAACCCATATACCCTTTTGTCATGTGTGCCTCCAGAAGCCACCCGTTTCACTGTAATTGATTTGGCAAATGCCTTCTTCTCAGTGCCACTTCATCCAGACAGTCAATATCTGTTTGCTTTCACACATGCTGTGGATGCCAATATACCTGGACGGTCATGCCCCCAAGGAGCCACAGAACAGTCCCTTCTCAGTTCAGTAAAGCCATGTCTTCCATACTGGATGAATGGAGAATGGAGCATGATACAGTGACACTTCTGCAATATGTGGATGATTTGCTCTTGTGTGCTGACACTGCACAAACATGCAGAGAAGCTTCTGTTGCACTACTACTCTTCTTGGCTCAACAAGGATGCAAGGTCAGTCTTGCGAAAATACAGTGGTGTCAGGACAAGGTGGTCTTCCTGGGCCATTGTCTCAGCCCTGGGGCTAAACACCTGACTGAAGATAGAAAGACAGCGGTTATGAAGATGACTGAGCCTGCAACACCAAAACAACTTCAAGCCTTTCTAGGACTCATCTCATATTGTCGACCATGGATTCTGGATGCTTCAATCCTCATGCAGCCCTTGTATGATTGTGTTCCTACTCAGCCTTTCTACCTCACCTCTGAGGCAAAACAATGCTTTGAACTATTAAAACAGGCAGTCATATCCTCTCCAGCTTGGGCCTCCCGAACTACAACTTACATTCAGACTCTACGTCATGGAACGTCAAGGATATGCCACAGGTGTGCTAACCCAACTACATGGAGGCCGCAGTCGCCCTCTGGGCTACTACTCTGCCAGGCTTGACCCAGTGGCCAGAGGAAAGTCCATCATGTATCCCGAGCCATTCATGCATGTCACTTGCTATTGGACAAACAGCCTGATGTTGTCCTGGGTCATTCACTTCAAATCCTGGCCCCCTCATGACATATCAGCCATCCTTCAGCAAACTCAGGCCCCAAAAATCTCAGAATGCAGTGTTCTCTCTTACTTCCGGATACGGTCACTATCTGCAGATGCCATGTCCTCAATCCAGCTTCACTCCTTCCTTTCCCTCAAGGGGGGTCTCAAGAAGGGAAGGACGACAGCATCAATGCCACATACTCAGATGATGAGTTTATAACGGGGAAGCCCATGACTGCCTACAATTAATTGAACAAGAAACTAAGCCCCTATGGAACATCAAAGAAACTCCTATTCTGGACCCGGACTTGACACTGTTTGTGGATGGATCTAGATACGCAGATGAAACAGAAAATTCCACACAGGATATGCAGTTACCTCAATGGAAACAGTATTACAGCAACAACCCCCTTCCACCGGAATAAATCAGCACAGGAGGCACTGAATTAATAGCTCTGACTGAGGCTTGCAAGATGGCAGAAGGGAAAACTGCAAACATATACCGTATTTTTCGCTTTATAAGACGCACCTAGGTTTTTGAGGAGGAAAATAAGAAAAAAAATATTTTGAACCAAAAGGTGTGCTTTTGGTGGATTTTGAACTAATGGTCTGGGGATGACACTGTTATGGGGATCTATGGATGATGCACTTTTATGGGGGGGGAATCTGTGGATGATGCACTGTTATGGGAGGGATCTATGGATGATGCACTGTTATGGGGGATGTGTGCTGTGAAACATAGGGCCATGAGGGGGGCCAGCATAAGATGCCATATGTGTGGGTGACACACATATAGTATCTTATGCTGGTCCCCCTCATGGCCCTATGTTTCACAGCATTACAGTATTTTATTCTTTGTATGTAAAATATTTATTTAATCCTGAATCAATCGCTTTCCATTTGATAAACTAGCTGACACTGATATATTGCCGGCTGCTATGCTGCACAGTGTGGCCGGCGATACATCAGTCACAGTGCGGGGAGGGAGGAGGGGCTGGAGGCAACTCACAGCGGGGCCCGGTGCAGTCACTGTAGTACACCGGGCCCCGCGCACAGAAGTCTCTTTGTATGTAAAATCTTTCATTAATCCTTTATACCGTAAATCGCTCTCCTTTTGATAAACTTTACTAGCCTAATCGCCTGCATCAGTACTCACTATGAATGTAGCGTGCGGTCCCTCCGGCGCATGACTTCAGCCTGCTCCTGCTTCATTAATGAAGAGGGAGGAGCGTGACGTCAGTCACACGCCGGCCGGACCGCACGCTACATTCTTAGTGAGTACTGATGCAGGCGATTAGGCTAGTAAAGTTTATCAAAAGGAGGAGCGATTACGGTATAAAGGATTAAAGAAAGATTTACATACAAAGAGACTTCTCGTGAGCGGGGCCCGGTGTAATACAGTGACAGCCCCGGGCCCCGCTGTGAGTTGCCTCCAGCCCCTCCTCCCTCCCCGCACTGTGACTGATGTATCGCCGGCCAGACATGTGCAGCATAGCGGCCGGCGATACCATCCGTGTCAGCCCTGTAAAAAACTGTCGAACCATCGTTTTTTAAGACGCACTGTCATTTTCCCCCTCTTTTGGGGGAAAAAAGTGCGTCTTATAAAGCGAAAAATACGGTATCCTGATTCACGTTATGCCTTTGGAGTAGCCCCATGACTTTGGACCAATATGGAGAAGCAGGAAGTTTCTTACAGCAGGAGGCACACCTGTGAAGAATGCGGGAAGCTGTGCAGGCCCTGATGAAAGCCCTGAGCCACTCCCATACAAGCTGCAATTTTGAAGATCAAAGCTCATTCAAAAGCGGAAACTCCAGAGGCCCAGGGGAATGCTCTAGCAGACAAGGCAGCTAAAGAAGTGGCAGTGAGGGAAATGAAGGATCTCAGCAGCATAATGGCTTTCGCTCCGGGTAAAGTGGCCAGGAAAGAAGGTGGAATTCCAAAGGGATTGTTCCTCACTAAGGATATCTTGGAAGACAGACAATGTGAGGCTACAGATGATGAGGTGTGGGCTCGGAAAAATGCTAGCCCAGATGAAGATCGAATATGGAGATTGGGCCACCTCCTGTGCCTACCGAGAAGTTTATATCCAAATGTAGTCTGTTGGGCCCATGGACCTACACATCTAGGGAAGACAGCCATGAACAATCTCATATCCTCCATATGGTTTGCACCCGCCATCTCCACCTACACCTCTCAATATGTGAACAGCTGCATGGTCTGTGCCAAGTGCAATCCAGGGAAGCTGGAGAAGGTTCCCACAAAGTGCCTAGCAAAACCCTTGTACCCTTTCCAAAGGATCCAAATCGACCACATCCAAATGCCCCCTGCACAGGGGTTCCATTATGCTTTGGTGGTTGTAGACATGTTCTCTGGATGGCCAGAAGCCTACCCCGTGAAGAACCAGACAGCGAAAAAAACTACTATGAAGAAGTTGTTGAACGAAGTGGTTTGCCGGTTCGGGGTACCTGAAGTGATCGAGAGTGATCAAGGGACTGCTTTCACTGCGGACATTGCAGAGGAAATATGGACAGCTCTGGGAACGCACTTGGTCTTTCATACACCATACCGACTGTAAGGAAAATTTACTCTCTTCCCTAACGGTGTGTCCCTGACACATGATTTCAGTGGCCAGCTTGAATTAAGTCTTACCGGTACCGGGAGAATGAAGAAGATAGACCACATGCAACACATGTCTAATTTCCAATCCATTCTGGTTTATTCACAGCTGGCAAACAGTTTTAATAGAGGGGGTTAGGAGCTTCCTTTACATCCAATCATATGTTAGCATTAGTATGTGACCAATAGTATGGTCACACATAAGCTCTGCAATAACATCATAGCTGACTCATTGTAACAGCATTTGACCCAATCAGGTATATACACATAGGCTAGCATACAGTTGAGCCAGATGTCCTTTTATGGCTAGAAGGTCTGTTTCATACTTTCAACATGTAATGGATTTCATGAAACAGTTTAAGGAAGTGTCTCACATTCATAGGGGGGAGGGAGAGGTTTTGTAGTGCTACTATCCAAATGTACATACACGTGGCTAAATGAGACAAAATGGAGTCACATATATCCCATCAAATCCCCTCCTTAGAACCTTATATATATATAATATACTATATGGTTCTTCTCTCTGCTCTTCCTTGTTTGCTTATAAGCCTTTAGGTATTCCATGTACCCTTCAGCAGTATAATCCTCAGGCTTTGTTGAGGTTGTGTTTACCTCTTCTTACCTCTACCGGATGAATAGAGGGATGTGGGTGTACCCCTCTTACGGCCACCTTTTTGACATATGGCTAGAAGGAGGGCACACACTACAGACAACAGCAGAGACACACTATTGCAGCGACCACGGCGGAGCTACCACTCCTAAAACATATCTTATTTGACCAAAGTCAGGTATTCAGCCAAAAAAGCCAGTCCCAACCAACCTTGGTCAACATCCTGTTTTATATGTTTTCTCATCTCCTCTAAATTGGCCTATTTTATCTTTTATTCCACGGGAGTGATCTAATAAATTGAAACAACACATCCCTGTGAACGCTGAGCATCCTACACCATGTTGGAGCAATAAATAGTCAATATGCAGGATAGCCTTTTCATACGATTGTATATCAGCAGCTATCTTGCAGAACATGCACTAGTGACATTTATCTGTTTTACCATAAAACAGGCAAGTTTTGATATTGTCTGTGGTTATATATGGCCAACCCTGGTACCCCTATCAAAGTTACCCCTAAACTCATATATTCTAATCTAGAGAGGAGATTCACATTATAATCACAATTTATTTGGTAGCTGTAGGGAAGTGTCTCTCGTGTGTCGAGTGCTGCATTGCTGGGAATAGTGGTATCATTGTTAATGTCAACCTGGCTATTGTACAGGGTCCCTCTGTAATATTGCCGGGTATATATGTGTGACTAGTATTCCCACAGGCCAATACCCCATCCTGCATGGTAGAGGTACCATGTTTTGTCTAGGGATTGGCTACTGTTTTTGTAATATTACATTGCATATTCTTTCCTGATATTATCTTTTTACAACTACCTAAATCTCTATCACAAATATTAGGCTTAATCTTATTCTGCATTTTTGCTTGTATGCAGGGAGGCAATAGTGTCTCATCACAGGTGAAGTTATAACATATTTCTGCTGCTGTGACAAGACCTGTAATTACTTCTATCATATTACTCTGCAGATTCTCATATGTAGGACAGTCATAACAAGCATGATAAGGATTTACATATCCATATTTAACATCATGATCCTCCATATCTGCGTCATTCCATTGGGAACGTAGGAGCTCCTCTCATACGTCTAGTGGGGTGGGGACTGCTACCAGACCATGTCTCCAAAATGTAGATGCCGATAAAGTGGTTTGGAGACAAAAGTCAGTTAAGTTCAGAGTTTTGGCCAGGATACAGCCATAAGTTCTCCTTTGTCTTGCATAGACTGTCTTCCCCCTCTGCATTCTGTTTCCAGGTTATATACTGTCTGTTCACAGCCATGGGCCAGTAAGTAGGAGACACAAAATTACAATTATTAAGGCACTACATCTCAGCCATCTCGAGGAATTTCCCGACTGCGTCATCTTGTTGGGGGTCAAGGCTGTCTGCCTCCGTTAGTACCCCTTCTGTATCTTCTTCGAGGTCAAGGCTGTCTGCCTCCGTTAGTACCTCTGGGCCTCGTTGGGAGGTCAGGGCCCTGTCTGCCCCCGTTAGTACCTCTCTTTTCCTTCACCAACTTAATCCTTGTGGCGTGGATCCACATGGGCGATTGTTCAGTGAGGACCGCTGTTCTGGTGATCACGACTACCTCGGTGGGTTGTCCGTAGGTGAAACTTCCTGGTTCCTTTCCCTTCTTTAAGATCTTGATCATCACCTGGTTGCCTATCCGGAATGGACGGGTTGATTCCTGTGAAAGAGAAGGAGACTTACAAGCCACTTTTTCTTCAGTTTGACTGAGGACTTTGATCAGATTAGTACGTTCTCTCTGATCAGGTCCAAGTCCCCTTCCTGCCACCACCAGGGGGCGTCTTGCCCATGGTGTGGGGAAAGGCCTACCCATGAGTATCTCAATGCTGTTTATGTCCTACTCTGTGGAATGTCCTACTCTGTGGAAATGTGCTACTTAAGATGGAAGCACTGTGTTGGGGAATGCATAACTTCCCCTCTTCGCAGACTAATCCTATCTCAGGATTTTTCTGCAATACTGGATAACACCAGTCCTGCTGTTCCTGTTCAGTGACATACCACTGAAGATCAGTAAGTATTTGCAGCATCTCAGGGGTTGGAGATGCCAAACATGGCATCTCCCAATGGTTATACAAACCTGTGAGGTTGCTTTTGGCAACTCATTTCGCCATCTTAACTGCCAGCGCATTGCCCTGTGAGACATGATCCTTACCATCTGCTGCCGTAAATCCTCTCCTCTGCCAGATCATACCATGGTCCCACACTACCCCATGTGTGTACCTACTCTCAGTATGAATGGTGACAGGTCTATCAGCATGTAGAATACATGTCCTAGTGAGTGCAATAAGCTCAGCTGCCTGCTGTGTTGAGTGCGGATGTCCTTGAGTAGGCCTACAACATCATGAGTGGTGTGCAAAATGGTGTAATGTCACATTGTGAAAGAATTTGCCCGACTCTACCATCATAGCACAGGCTGCCAGAGAACGCCAGACATGCCGGCATCCCCCTGGACAGAGGTGGGCACTTACCTTTGAGAAATAACACAAGGACGCAACTTGCCTCCGTTTTCTTGTGTCAGTACACCCGCCCATGGTTTTACAATTTTGGCCGTGCAAACATGTGGAAGGGCATATTATAGTCAGGCGAGGCCCAGTCCCTGGACTCGACATGAGCGAACATTTCAGTAATCAAATGCATTGCTACATTTCAGAAGACCCATTTAATCAAATCTGGATTTCCATCCAGAGTGGCTTGCCCTCAAAACATTGTCAATAGTGGGAGCAACCAGTAATCCATTGTCTACCGTTTATCATACCAAGGAAAGATTACATTTCTTTCTTGGTTGTGCGGGGCGACCAACCCGCAATAGACTGGAACTCTTTCTGCGCTGATTCTACCGTTCACCTTTTGTGTGGACAAAAGCCAAATATTCAACCTGCATTTTACACCATTGCATTTGCTTAAGTGTCACTTTGTGACCACATCCAGACAACCTTTATAACAGTGATAAACCATTCCTGAATGCTTGGCCCTCCGACTGACATGCTACACAGTAATAAATCATTCGACATATCTGCAGCAGCACAGAACCTTGGGGGGTGTACCATGGCTCTAACATCGCTCGGAGGACTATGCATGTACAACTACAGGTGAATCAGAATATCCCTGGGGCATCTCTGCACCAGGTCAGTTGTCGTCTGTCAAAGGAAAAAAAGCAAAAAGTAGTCTGGTTATCTTATCAACTGGGATAGAAAAGAAAGCATTTTTCAGATCTATCACACTGAACCAAACAGCGTCTGCTGGAATGGCAGATAATAATTAAGTGACATCAGGTACAACAGGGGCTATAGGCACAATGACTGTTGATGGCCCTTAAATCCTGTACAAAGCGGGCAGCAACACTCTGCCTTTGTCACTGGATTCACGGGCGTGCTGTCTAGGGTGAAATCACCTCTGCCAGGATTCCCTTTTGTAGGAATTCCTTTATCATTGGCCTAAGTCCATCAAGTTTCCTCTTTTAACAGCAGGTATTGTTTCTGGAACACTGAGATGACACCTGGTTTCACAGTAGCTTTGTAAGGTGCTGCAATCTATGATCTCCTGTGTCATATTCATTTGAGGAACCATAATGCAGGGTTAATGTTATTCTGGGTGGTCCTGTATATGTTTGCAAGAATCAGTGGCACTGGTTGTAGAGACTGGAATGAGACCTAGAGTGTAATCTTATGTCCTGATTCTTTGCTGATACCTGCAAGTTAAGCCTAATGAACAAATCTCTCCCTAATAGGCTGACTGGGCCAATCTAGTATAATGCTAAATACATGACATGTTGTATTCCCTGTCCATGGTTTCTACTGGTAAGGAATCTGATTCTGTATGTCCTTGTCAGCTACCCCATTTATTCCACATAGAGGGCTCACATTTCCTTCCCTGACACTCTGAGTCACCTAAGTCCGCCCCTTTTGGTGGACGCTTTGGTCTGTCTTCTGTTCTCGCCATTAGTATCTTAGCTGTCCATACGAGCAGAGCTCTGATGTTAAGCACAACACTGAACATGTAACATGTAACTGCAAACATCGAAACAAACAGATCTGACAATACAGACATGAACACACAAAGGGCCCATAAAAACTTTTCATTGAAATAAAATGTACAGCTGATCAATGCTGTTGGTACCAATAAAAAAAAAAAAAAAAACTTCCAATAAAATAAATAAAATTCTTAATGCGCATATTTAAAAACAAATACCGTATTCCATACGCATTCATATACATTTTCATGTACTCATCTTCACAAACCAGCTCATAACCACGCCCTTATACATAAATATATGAATTGCCACACACAGCTCTGCTAGTACATACAACTCAGAGCCACACCCATTCACATTCCACTGAATCATGTATCTTTCACCCAATCACACAATCTCTTTGTTACATCCCAAAACTTGACAGCACAGACAAACACAGCAATTGCTGATGGTCTGTCGCTGTAAAACAATATACATGTTAATCATACAGTCATTTTGTTAAAATTAACAAATCATCTTATATGCCATGTCGTTTTTTTTTTTTTTTTTTTTTTTTTTTTTTAGTGTTACACACATCGCCCCCCACCGTACACAACCGTGCCTTCTACTTCCTCTTGTCTTGCGTCTCCCATTTCAGGAGTGTTCAAACAGGGGAAGTAAAGCAATACATCAAGACGTTCAGCTGTACCACATGTTCTCTCAAACTTTTACTCACATCTGAATAAGGACTTATTGGGGTGCAACCTTAGATTGATAAGAGTGCGACACTTCCAATTAGCATCATCACTGCAGGCACATTTTAAACCATCGGAACATACAAATTTGGAAAGATACAATTAATACTGGAGCCCTGTCTGGAATATCTTATAGATAACACAGGTTAGTATCTTCACATTGCTGCTTATGCATTACCAATTAGCAGCCCCCCCTCCCCCCTCAACCCCCATATGAAATTCCTGAGCAGAGGAGGGGGGGTGAGATGGGAGGGGGCTCTCTCTGAAAACACATCTCAGACAGAACAGGAAGAAATTATTATTATTATTTTTTTTTTGTGGGACTACAAGTGACATTTTGGAGTTTACTGCAGATGTGGTGGGGGGGGGGGGATGCCTCATGGCAACCTTTGTTCTCTATAGGATTCAAAATCCTCCATCTTGAAATTAGAAATGCTGCTCATTTCATTTCTCTAACTTCAAGTTCTCTCAGTCACTTCCATATACACTTTTTCACCATTACTCAGCTTGCACCAGGCTATTATTATCCTTCAACAACTTCTCTCTTCAACTATCAATACACTTATGCATTAACTGTCATCTTTTAGTGCTGTAATCTCTAATTCAGGACTATAAATCGTCACTATTTAAACACACACTGATCATTAGGGCAACAAACTTAACCAGTTCATTTCTGAACGTTTAACACAAGCCCTTTCTAATTGCAAACACTGAGACACTTTTTCCCTTGCCATGAATTAACTTCCTGACTCTGCTGTGTCTTGTCACTCACTATAGCCCCCCTTCACAATCACAGGAGCTCTGATGTACACTGTCTGTAAGCTTCTAACAGATTTTTGCAGCCTTTCATCCCTGCCAGCCTGGCATAACATTCTGTTTCACATTTTAACTGTCAATTCTCACATCTTGCCCAATTGTCTACTCATGTGTTAACTAGAAAATAATTTGTGGGACTAGACCGTGCAACAAAGTTTACATGTTGGCAGTGATAGAAACAGAATGATTTCAAAGCGGGATGCGACCGTAAACTTACCACCCGGCCAACATCTCACACAGACAGATAATCTTAATACTTCTAAAATACTTATACTATATATACATAAGAGTTAATTCAAGCTTGTATCCTTCTGTTCCCGGAACAGATATCCTTATATAGTGCACTATCTCTTAACGATATGGACTTACTAAGCCTCTTAATAATCAACATTTTTACCTAACGATATGGACCTATGATATGAGCCGCTTAAAATCAACATTTGCGTGGTCCCAGACATCGCAATCCACTGAATCATAAATAGATGGTTCGACTTACTTGAATGGGATTTTTGGTCATTGCTCCCAGGTCCAAGGCGGGACAAAAGTTGATGTCTTTCACGGTAGACCTGAAGAGTTGACCCTCCCAATCCCGGACTGAGTCCCCAGATCTGTAAGGAAAATTTACTCTCTTCCCTAACGGTGTGTCCCTGACACCATGATTTCAGTGGCCAGCTTGAATTAAGTCTTACCGGTACCGGGAGATGAAGAAGATAGACCACATGAACACATGTCTATTTCCAATCCATTCTGGTTTATTCACAGCTGGCAAACAGTTTTAATAGAGGGGGTTGAGCTTCCTTTACATCCAATCATATGTTAGCATTAGTATGTGACCAATAGTATGGTCACACATAAGCTCTGCATTAACATCATAGCTGACTCATAGTAACAGCATTTGACCAATCAGGTATATACACATAGGCTAGCATACAGTTGAGCCAGATGTCCTTTTATGGCTAGAAGGCTGTTCATACTTTCAACATGTATGGATTTCATGAAACAGTTTAAGGAAGTGTCTCACATTCCATAGGGGGGAGGGAGGTTTTGTAGTGCACTAACCAAATGTAATACACGTGGCTAAATGAGACAAAATGGAGTCACATATATCCCATCACCGACCACAAAGCAGCGGAAAAGTAGAGAGAATGAACGGCACTCTGAAACTAAAGATGCTGAAGATGGCCCAAGAGACTGGCAGACCATGGCCAGAAACCCTTCCAATTGCCCTGGCCAGTGTTTGCCATACTCCCAGGGGAAAAGAGAAACTATCCCCCTTTGAGATCCTATTTGGTAGTGCCCCTAAGCTAGGACAGTATTTTCCAGAACAGCTTGCATTACAGTATGACTGTCTAGCTGATTATGTGATTGCTCTATGTAAACATTTGACTGATCTACATTTTCAAGTTTTTTCTTCAATTCCAGATCCCGAGCAGATTCCTGGAAGTCACAAGTTGCAGCCCGGAGACTGGGTCCTGGTAAAGAAACACGTCAGAAAGACACTGGAACCCATATTTGAGGGGCCTTACCAAGTACTGCTCACCACAGCTACCTCAGTGAAACTTGAGGGAAAAAAGACTTGGATACACGCATCCCATTGTAAAAGAACCACGAATCCTAACTCACCTCCTGAACAATGATGATATCCTTTTTCATTCTATTCATCACATGGGGGGGTTATGTAAGCTCAGACAAATGTTTCTACAAAGATGTGTGCCCAAAACCTCCGCTGAAATGTCATTATTGGGAACCACAATGAGCTTCAAGTATATGACTTTGATTACTGTGATGTTGCTGATTGCAGATGTTATGATTTGATGACAATACAGGAGTATAAACTGTTCCAATACTATATCTGTGCTACTGAAGCAGGTAACTCTTACTGTTCCTCCTGGTCTAATGTGATCACTAACGCAGGGGAAGATTGGGGATATAGGCCCCAAAAGGCTTTAAAAAGTAAGGATAAACAGGGAAAGAACCTGATACATAGAATGCGTTTATTTGACAGAAATGTGGGGAAAACTCGGCCCAGTGGTTGTCAGCTATATCCAAATACTATAACTTGCAAGGGTCCCCAAAAATGTTACCCCCTGACCCTAACATTGCAGAACCCACAAAGGACAGATCTGGGCAGGTACGTACTCAGAAGATACCCGTCAAATTATAGAAACTATGCACCTTGGGGGCAGTTCTACCTAAAGGATTTGGCAAGTAGGTTCATTGGCCCCACTCCAACCCCTGGAAACCCCTTATTGCCCCTTGCTCGCAGTCAGGAGGGAAGGAAACCCTACACAGTGAAAGAAACCTTAGTCACAGAAACTGGCTTTGCAGATCGTAATGTGTGGCTTGATTGGGTGAGATATACTACAGCCCAAGCCAATAGGAGTGCGTGTATAACTTGTGCTGCAGCCCGGCCCCACCTAGGTACCGTTCCTCTGCATCTCCCTCAAGATCATTTCACCTGTTTCCTTGGCCTATACACCAACTCCACATCTAAAGAGAGAGCCTGTGAACGATGGAAAAACCAGTACCCTCTTCTTAATGAAGGCCCCAAGATAGTTGGTATTACTATATACAAGGGCAACTACACTTGTTTTTAGATAGAGGGCAAGGAAGGAAAGGAGATGGGAAAATTCCCAGAAGGATATTGTGGTGAGATAGTAAATACCACTGGACAGGAGTATAAAATCCATTTGGTGAATCAAACCCAGGCTCTAGGAGATATAATATGGATATGTGCAGACATGAAATTGAGAACAAAAATCGAAGTACAATGGCATGGTCAGTGTGCATTAGCCATGGTATTGATGCCCTTCCATATTTTCGATATCCCTGATTGGAGGAAGGTTGTAAGTCAGATACAGCAGTCTCCAAGATCCCAGGGGCACATAGGGACAAGGGAAAAACGGGAGACTATTCCAGGTGGTAGTTTGGACGCCCATGTATATATAGATGCTATTGGAGTCCCAAGGGGGGTCCCTGATGAATTTAAGGCACAGAATCAAGTTGCAGCAGGATTTGAATCTATACTCCCAATAATTGTGGTAAACAAAAATGTGGAATGGATAAATTATATCTACTATAACCAGCAACGCTTTGTGAATTATACTCGGGATGCCCTAAAAGGTATAATAGAACAATTGGGTCCCACCAGTACTATGGCATTCCAGAACAGAATGGCTTTGGACATGTTGCTGGCAGAGAAAGGAGGAGTTTGCAAAATGATAGGAGAAACCTGCTGTACTGTCATACCCGATAATCTAGGGCCCAATGGGCAGGTCATGAGTGCTTTAAAGGGATTGACCTCACTATCAGAAGAATTAAAAAGGAATTCAGGAATAGACAATTCATGGGCAGAAGGGCTAGAGAATTGGTTCAAAAATTGGAAGCAGATGTTGTTGCAAATTGGTATCATCATCATTAGGGATGAGCGAACCCGAACTGTATAGTTCGGGTTCGTACCGAATTTTGGGGTGTCCGTGACACGGACCCGAACCCGAACATTTTCATAAAAGTCCGGGTTCGAGTTCGGTGTTCGGCACTTTCTTGGCGCTTTTTGAAAGGCTGCAAAGCAGCCAATCAACAAGCATCATACTACTTGCCACAAGAGGCCATCACAGCCATGCCTACTATTGGCATGGCTGTGATTGATTGGCCAGTGCAGCATGCGACCCAGCCTCTATATAAGCTTGGGTCACGTAGCGCTGCACGTCACTCTGCTGATACAAGTGTAGGGAGAGGTTGCAGCTGCGACGTTAGGGCGAGATTAGGCAGTGATTAACTCCTCCAAAAGACTTCATTCAGTGATCGATCTACAGCTGTGGATCATTGAACTGCTGCTATTCAATTGCTCAGTGTTTTTAGGCTGCCCAGAGCGTTTTTCAGTCACTTTTTTCTGGGGTGATCGGCGGCCATTTTGTGGCTTGCTTGTGCGCCAGCACAAGCTGCCACCAAGTACATTTAACCATCAATAGTGTGGTTATCTTTTGCTATATCCTACATCAGGGTCAAGCTTTCATCAAGTGCATTTAACCATCAATAGTGAGGTTATTTTTTTGCCGTATACTACATCAGGGGCAAGCTGACCTTGTCACCCAAGTGCATTTAACCATCAATAGTGTTGTTATTTTTTGCTATATCCTACATCAGGGTCAAACTTTCATCAAGTGCATTTAACCATCAATAGTGTGGTTATTTTTTTGGCCATATACTACATCAGGGGCAAGCTGACCTTGTCACCCAAGTGCATTTAACCATCAATAGTGTTGTTATTTTTTGCTATATCCTACATCAGGGTCAAACTTTCATCAAGTGCATTTAACCATCAATAGTGTGGTTATTTTTTGGCCATATACTACATCAGGGGCAAGCTGACCTTGTCACCCAAGTGCATTTAACCATCAATAGTGTGATTATTTTTTGCTATATCCTACATCAGGGTCAAGCTTTCATCAAGTGCATTTAACCATCAATAGTGTGGTTATTTTTTGGCCATATACTACATCAGGGGCAAGTTGAGCCTGTCACCCAGCGCCTAAAAAATAGGCCTCACATTTATATTAATCCAAATCTGTCATTACTGCTTTAGCTGGTCAAGTTATTTAGTGTCCGTCAAAGCACAGTTTTTGTTCTGGGTTGAAAAACAATTCCCAAATTTGCAATTCTCAAAATTAGTGGTTTCTGCTGTATCAGGCCTACTTTAAATCTATCTCTAAAAGGGTATATTAGATTCAAGGTGCTGATAGGGTAATTCTCAAGAACTTCACACACACGCTACAGTGCAGATCCAAGTCTAATTCTGTGATTAAATGTATACCTGTCACCCAGCGCCTAAAAAATAGGCCTCACATTTATATTAATCCAAATCTGTCATTACTGCTTTAGCTGGTCAAGTTTTTTAGTGTCCGTCAAAGCACAGTTTTTGTTCTGGGTTGAAAAACAATTCCCAAATTTGCAATTCTCAAAATTAGTGGTTTCTGCTGTATCAGGCCTACTTTAAATCTATCCCTAAAAGGGTATATTAGATTCAAGGTGCTGATAGGGTAATTCTCAAGAACTTCACACACACGCTACAGTGCAGATCCAAGTCTAATTCTGTGATTAAACGTATACCTGTCACCCAGTGCCTAAAAAATAGGCCTCACATTTATATTCATCCAAATCTGTCATTACTGCTTTAGCTGGTCAAGTTATTTAGTGTCCGTCAAAGCACAGTTTTTGTTCTGGGTTGAAAAACAATTCCCAAATTTGCAATTCTCAAAATTAGTGGTTTCTGCTGTATCAGGCCTACTTTAAATCTATCCCTAAAAGGGTATATTAGATTCAAGGTGCTGATAGGGTAATTCTCAAGAACTTCACACACACGCTACAGTGCAGATCCAAGTCTAATTCTGTGATTAAACGTATACCTGTCACCCAGCGCCTAAAAAATAGGCCTCACATTTATATTCATCCAAATCTGTACTGTTTTAGCTGGTCAAGTTATTTTTAGTGTCCGTCAAAGCACAGTTTTTGTTCCGGGTTGAAAAACAATTCCCAAATTTGCAATTCTCAAAATTAGTGGTTTCTGCTGTATCAGGCCTACTTTAAATCTATCCCTAAAAGGGTATATTAGATTCAAGGTGCTGATAGGGTAATTCTCAAAAACTTAACACACACGCTACAGTGCAGATCCAAGTCTAATTCTGTGATTAAACGTATACCTGTCACCCAGCGCCTAAAAATAGGCCTCACATTTATATTCATCCAAATCTGTACTGTTTTAGCTGGTCAAGTTATTTTTAGTGTCCGTCAAAGCACAGTTTTTGTTCTGGGTTGAAAAAACAATTCCCAATTTTGCAATTCTCAAAATTAGTGGTTTCTGCTGTATCAGGCCTACTTTAAATCTATCCCTAAAAGGGTATATTAGATTCAAGGTGCTGATAGGGTAATTCTCAAGAACTTCACACACACGCTACAGTGCAGATCCAAGTCTAATTCTGTGATTAAATGTATACCTGTCACCCAGCGCCTAAAAAATAGGCCTCACATTTATATTAATCCAAATCTGTCATTACTGCTTTAGCTGGTCAAGTTATTTAGTGTCCGTCAAAGCACAGTTTTTGTTCTGGGTTGAAAAACAATTCCCAAATTTGCAATTCTCAAAATTAGTGGTTTCTGCTGTATCAGGCCTACTTTAAATCTATCCCTAAAAGGGTATATTAGATTCAAGGTGCTGATAGGGTAATTCTCAAGAACTTCACACACACGCTACAGTGCAGATCCAAGTCTAATTCTGTGATTAAACGTATACCTGTCACCCAGCGCCTAAAAAATAGGCCTCACATTTATATTCATCCAAATCTGTCATTACTGTTTTAGCTGGTCAAGTTATTTAGTGTCCGTCAAAGCACAGTTTTTGTTCTGGGTTGAAAAACAATTCCCAAATTTGCAATTCTCAAAATTAGTGGTTTCTGCTGTATCAGGCCTACTTTAAATCTATCCCTAAAAGGGTATATTAGATTCAAGGTGCTGATAGGGTAATTCTCAAGAACTTCACACACACGCTACAGTGCAGATCCAAGTCTAATTCTGTGATTAAACGTATACCTGTCACCCAGCGCCTAAAAAATAGGCCTCACATTTATATTCATCCAATCTGTACTGTTTTAGCTGGTCAAATTATTTTTAGTGTCCGTCAAAGCACAGTTTTTGTTCGGGGTTGAAAAACAATTCCCAAATTTGCAATTCTCAAAATTAGTGGTTTCTGCTGTATCAGGCCTACTTTAAATCTATCCCTAAAAGGGTATATTAGATTCAAGGTGCTGATAGGGTAATTCTCAAAAACTTAACACACACGCTACAGTGCAGATCCAAGTCTAATTCTGTGATTAAACGTATACCTGTCACCCAGCGCCTAAAAAATAGGCCTCACATTTATATTCATCCAAATCTGTACTGTTTTAGCTGGTCAAGTTATTTTTAGTGTCCGTCAAAGCACAGTTTTTGTTCTGGGTTGAAAAACAATTCCCAATTTTGCAATTCTCAAAATTAGTGGTTTCTGCTGTATCAGGCCTACTTTAAATCTATCCCTAAAAGGGTATATTAGATTCAAGGTGCTGATAGGGTAATTCTCAAGAACTTCAAAACACACGCTACAGTGCAGATCCAAGTCTAATTCTGTCCGTAAACGTATACCTGTCACCCAGCGCCTAAATAATAGGCCTCAAATTTATATTCAGCTAAATCTGTCATTACTGCTGTGCCTGTATTAGTGTAATACGGTACCTAAATAGATAGCCAGATAGTGTTAGGTGTCTGTAAAAAAAGGCCTGAATTTTAATTCAATACATTGGCCCGAATAATATTTTTCTTATTGTGGTGAACGGTAACAATGAGGAAAACATCTAGTAAGGGACGCGGACATGGTCGTGGTGGTGTTAGTGGACCCTCTGGTGCTGGGAGAGGACGTGGCCGTTCTGCCACAGCCACACGTCCTAGTGTACCAACTACCTCAGGTCCCAGTAGCCCCCAGAATTTACAGCCATATTTGGTGGGGCCCAATGCCGTTCTAAGGATGGTAAGGCCTGAGCAGGTACAGGCATTAGTCAATTGGGTGGCCGACAGTGCATCCAGCACGTTCACATTATCTCCCACCCAGTCTTCTGCAGAAAGCGCACAGATGGCGCATGAAAACCAAGCCCATCAGTCTGTCACATCACCCCCATGCATATCAGGGAAACTGTCTGAGCCTCAAGTTATGCAGCAGTCTCTTATGCTGTTTGAAGACTCTGCTGGCAGGGTTTCCCAAGGGCATCCACCTAGCCCTTCCCCAGGGGTGGAAGAGATAGAATGCACTAACGCACAACCACTTATGTTTCCTGATGATGAGGACATGGGAATACCACCTCAGCACGTATCTGATGATGACGAAACACAGGTGCCAACTGCTGCGTCTTTCTGCAGTGTGCAGACTGAACAGGAGGTCAGGGATCAAGACTGGGTGGAAGACGATTCAGGGGACAATGAGGTCCTAGACCCCACATGGAATGAAGGTCGTGCCACTGACTTTCACAGTTCGGAGGAAGAGGCAGTGGTGAGACCGAGCCACAGCGTAGCAAAAGACAAAGAGGGAGCAGTGGGCAAAAGCAGAACACCCGTCGCCAAGAGACTCCGCCTGCTACTGACCGCTGCCATCTGGGACTGAGCACCCCAAAGGCAGCTTCAAGGAGTTCCCTGGCATGGCAGTTCTTCAAACAATGTGCTGACGACAAGACCCGAGTGGTTTGCACGCTGTGCCATCAGAGCCTGAAGCGAGGCATTAACGTTCTGAACCTTAGCACAACCTGCATGACCAGGCACCTGCATGCAAAGCATGAACTGCAGTGGAGTAAACACCTTAAAAACAAGGAAGTCACTCAGGCTCCCCCCTGCTACCTCTTCTGCTGCTGCCGCCTCGGCCTCTTCTGCTGCTGCCGCCGCCTCGGCCTCTTCCTCCGCCTCTGGAGGAACGTTGGCACCTGCCGCCCAGCAAACATGGGATGTACCACCAACACCACCACCTGCGTCACCAAGCATCTCAACCATGTCACACGGCAGCGTTCAGCTCTCCATCTCACAAACATTTGAGAGAAAGCGTAAATTCCCACCTAGCCACCATCGATCCCTGGCCCTGAATGCCAGCATTTCTAAACTACTGGCCTATGAAATGCTGTCATTTAGGCTGGTGGACACAGACAGCTTCAAACAGCTCATGTCGCTTGCTGTCCCACAGTATGTTGTTCCCCTCCGGCACTACTTCTCCAAGAGAGCCGTGCCTTCCCTGCACAACCAAGTATCCGATAAAATCAAGTGTGCACTGCGCAACGCCATCTGTGGCAAGGTCCACTTAACCACAGATACGTGGACCAGTAAGCACGGCCAGGGACGCTATATCTCCCTAACTGCACACTGGGTAAATGTAGTGGCGGCTGGGCCCCAGGCGGAGAGCTGTTTGGCGCACGTCCTTCCGCCGCCAAGGATCGCAGGGCAACATTCTTTGCCTCCTGTCTCCTCCTCCTCCTACTCAGCTTCCTCCTCCTCCTCAGCTTCCTCCTCCTCTTCCTTCACCTGCTCATCCAGTCAGCCACACACCTTCACCACCAACTTCAGCACAGCCCGGGGTAAACGTCAGCAGGCCGTTCTGAAACTCATATGTTTGGGGGACAGGCCCCACACCGCACAGGAGTTGTAACGGGGTATAGAACAACAGACCGACGAGTGGTTGCTGCCGGTGAGCCTCAAGCCTGGCCTGGTGGTGTGCGATAATGGGCGAAATCTCGTTGCAGCTCTGGGACTAGCCGGTTTGACGCACATCCCTTGCCTGGCGCATGTGCTGAATTTGGTGGTGCAGAAGTTCATTCACAACTACCCCGACATGTCAGAGCTGCTGCATAAAGTGCGGGCCGTCTGTTCGCGCTTCCGGCGTTCACATCCTGCCGCTGCTCGCCTGTCTGCGCTACAGCGTAACTTCGGCCTTCCCGCTCACCGCCTCATATGCGACGTGCCCACCAGGTGGAACTCCACCTTGCACATGCTGGACAGACTGTGTGAGCAGCAGCAGGCCATAGTGGAGTTTCAGCTGCAGCACGCATGGGTCAGTCGCACTGCGGATCAGCCCCACTTCACCACCAATGACTGGGCCTCCATGCGAGACCTGTGTGCCCTGTTGCGCTGTTTCGGGTACTCCACCAACATGGCCAGTGGCGATGACGCCATTATCAGCGTTACAATACCACTTCTATGTCTCCTTGAGAAAACACTTAGGGCGATGATGGAAGAGGAGGTGGCCCAGGAGGAGGAGGAGGAAGAGGGGTCATTTTTAGCACTTTCAGGCCAGTCTCTTCGAAGTGACTCAGAGGGAGGTTTTTTTGCAACAGCAGAGGCCAGGTACAAATGTGGCCAGACAGGGCCCACTACTGGAGGACGAGGATGAGGAGGAGGTGGAGGAGGATGAGGATAAAGCAGGTTCACAGCGGGCTGGCACCCAACGCAGCTCGGGCCCATCACTGGTGCGTGGCTGGGGGGAAACGCAGGACGATGACGATACGCCTCCCACATAGGACAGCTTGTCCTTACCTCTGGGCAGCCTGGCACACATGAGCGACTACATGCTGCAGTGCCTGCGCAACGACAGCAGAGTTGCCCACATTTTAACGTGTGCGGACTACTGGGTTGCCACCCTGCTGGATCCACGGTACAAAGACAATGTGCCCACCTTACTTCATGCACTGGAGCGTGATAGTAAGATGCGTGAGTACAAGCGCACGTTGGTAGACGCGCTACTGAAAGCATTCCCAAATGTCACAGGGGAACAAGTGGAAGCCCAAGGCGAAGGCAGAGGAGGAGCAAGAGGTCGCCAACGCAGCTGTGTCACGGCCAGCTCCTCTGAGGGCAGGGTTAGCATGGCAGAGATGTGGAAAAGTTTTGTCACCACGCCACAGCTAACTGCACCACCACCTGATACGGAACGTGTTAGCAGGAGGCAACATTTCAATAACATGGTGGAACAGTACCTGTGCACACCCCTCCACGTACTGACTGATGGTTCGGCCCCATTCAACTTCTGGGTCTCCAAATTGTCCACGTGGCCAGAGCTAGCCTTTTATGCCTTGGAGGTGCTGGCCTGCCCGGCGGCCAGCGTTTTGTCTGAACGTGTATTAAGCACGGCAGGCGGCGTCATTACAGACAAACGCAGCCACCTGTCTACAGCCAATGTGGACAAGCTGACGTTCATAAAAATAAACCAGGCATGGATCCCACAGGACCTGTCCATCCCTTGTGCAGATTAGACATTAACTACCTCCCCTTAACAATATATTATTGTACTCCAGGGCACTTCCTCATTCAATCCTATTTTTATTTTTATTTTACCATTATATTGCGGGGCAACCCAAAGTTGAATGAACCTCTCCTCTGTCTGGGTGCCGGGGCCTAAAAATATCTGACAGTGGCCTGTTCCAGTGGTGGGTGACGTGAAGCCTGATTCTCTGCTATGATATGAAGACTGATTCTCTGCTGACATGAAGCCTGAATCTCTGTTATGGGACCTCTCTCCTCTGTCTGGGTCCTGTGGCCTGTTCCAGTGGTGGGTGACGTGAAGCCTGATTCTTTGCTATGACATGAAGACTGATTCTCTGCTGACATGAAGCCTGAATCTCTGTTATGGGACCTCTCTCCTCTGCCTGGGTGCCTGGGCCTAAATATGTGACAGTGGCCTGTTCCAGTGGTGGGTGACGTGAAGCCTGATTCTCTGCTATGACATGAAGACTGATTCTCTGCTGACATGAAGCCTGAATCTCTGTTATGGGACCTCTCTCCTCTGTCTGGGTGCCGGGGCCTAAAAATATCTGACAGTGGCCTGTTCCAGTGGTGGGTGACGTGAAGCCTGATTCTCTGCTATGACATGAAGACTGATTCTCTGCTGACATGAAGCCTGAATCTCTGTTTTGGGACCTCTCTCCTCTGCCTGGGTGCCAGGGCCTAAATATATGACAATGGACTGTTACAGTGGTGGGTGACGTGAAGCCTGATTCTCTGCTATGACATGCAGACTGATTCTCTGCTGACATGAAGCCTGATTCTCTGTTACGGGACCTCTCTCCTCTGCCTGGGTGCCTGGGCCTAAATATCTGACAATGGACTGTTCCAGTGTTGGGTGACGTAAAGCATGATTCTCTGCTATGACATGCAGACTGATTCTCTGCTGACATGAAGCCAGATTCTCTGTTACGGGACCTCTCTCCTCTGCCTGGGTGCCTGGGCCTAAATATCTGACAATGGACTGTTCCAGTGTTGGGTGACGTGAAGCCTGATTCTCTGCAATGACATGAAGCCAGATTCTCTGTTACGGGACCTCTCTCCTCTGCCTGGGTGCCGGGGCCTAAATATATGACAATGGACTGTTACAGTGGTGGGTGACGTGAAGCCTGATTCTCTGCTATGACATGCAGACTGATTCTCTGCTGACGTGAAGCCAGATTCTCTGCTATGGGACCTCTCTCCAATTGATATTGGTTAATTTTTATTTATTTTATTTTTATTTTAATTCATTTCCCTATCCACATTTGTTTGCAGGGGATTTACCTACATGTTGCTGCCTTTTGCAGCCCTCTAGCTCTTTCCTGGGCTGTTTTACAGCCTTTTTAGTGCCGAAAAGTTCGGGTCCCCATTGACTTCAATGGGGTTCGGGGCCGAACTTCTCGAACCCGAACATCCAGGTGTTCGCTCAACTCTAATCATCATCGTTGTTTTGATTTTGCTTGTTCTAATTATCTGCTGTATTATTCCCTGTGTAAAGAAATTGTTCAACAAGGCAGTTGATGAGGCTGCACCAGAGATGATGATGGGAGAATTGTATGAAGACTTCGATCCAGAAAATCAAGAGCACTGATGACCTCCAGTCCCCCCATATAATGTCAACGACGCCGGTTAGGGAAAGATCATCTGACTTTCCCGTGCTCAAATCCAGTGTCACGGGAGGTTGTTTGCTAGGAATGACTTGTCGTGGAAGCTGGTGAAGAGGAGGCGGAGCATTGGGACAGATGGTTAGGTTTAGGGAGAGAATGAAATTCAAGGGGGGACTGTTAAAGATGTGTGAATTTTATTCTATATTTTTTGTATAGCTAGGACTGTAATGAGTTAACTTTTTCTTCTCCAAGTGCCTCCCCTGCACCCCTCTCTTTGTTTCAAGGCTGGAGAGGAGAGAGAGGGGGGCAAAGTGCTGTGCTGTGGGCAGTGTCTGATTTCTCATCTTTATACAGGTGTCCCATAGAGTGTGGTGGAGATGCATAAGCCAATCATATGGCTTGATGATATATATATTATTCACTGCCTATAGAGAAGCACCTCTTTGAAGTGTCACATATGACGTATGCAGTATTATTGTTAGATTGTCCGCCATTACAAAATGGCGAACACCTAGATGTTTACATTAGTTCACATTCCAAAGTGGTACTCACTGCGCAGATGTTGAAGTGTTATCTCTGTTTCTCTTATCACTTTTTCCTTTTTGACCAATGAAACAATGTTTAAGCCTCAGCAAGGACTGTCCTCTTCTGAAGATGTATAATACGGCTTACCCCATGTAATAAAAGTTAGAGATTGCTTTGACCAACTTCTGTGTCAGTGTCCAGTCTCTCAACCACGCGTGGATATTAACCCCCTGAGGGTACATTGATTAGGAACACCAGAGTGCATCTTAAATGCCCTAATTTAGGGCGGTTTCATCAATTCCAAAACCTTTAGAACTAATTATTGGAACTCAAATTGGCTTGGTAAGCTCAGTGACCCCTGACCTACATACACAGGTGAATCCAATTATGAGAAAGAGTATTTAAGGGGGTCGATTGTAAGTTTCCCTCCTCTTTTAATTTTCTCTGAAGAGTAGCAACATGGGGATCTCAAAACAACTCTCAAATGACCTGAAGACAAAGATTGTTCACCTTCATGGTTTAGGGGAAGGATACAGAAAGCTGTCTCAGAGATTTCAGCGGTCTGTTTCCACAGTTAGGAACATATTGTGGAAATGGAAGACAACAGGTTCAGTTCACGTTAAGGCTTGAAGTGGCAGACCAAGAAAAATCTCGGATAGACAGAAGCGACAAATGGTGAGAACAGTCAGAGTCAACCCACAGACCAGCACCAAAGACCTACAACATCATCTTGCTGCAAATGGAGTCATTGTGCATCGTTCAACCATTCGGCACACTTTACACAAGGAGATGCTGTATGCAAGAGTGATGCAGAGGAAGCCTTTTCTCTGCCCACAGCACAAAAAGTGCCGCTTGAGGTGGGCTAAAGCACATTTGGACAAGCCAGCTTCATTTTGGAATAAGGTGCTGTGGACTGATGAAACTAAAATTGAGTTATTTGGCCATAACATGGGGCGTTATGCATGGAGGAAAAAGAACACACAGTAAAATATGGTGGTGGTTCCATCATGCTGTGGGGCTGTGTGGCGAGTGCAGGGACTGGAAATCTTGTCAAAGTTGAGGGACGCATGGATTCCACTCAGTATCAGCAGATTCTGGAGACCAGTGACAAAGCTGAAGCTACGCCGGGGCTGGATCTTTCAACAAGACAACAACCCTAAACACTGCTCAAAATCCACTAAGGCATTTATGCAGAGGAACAAGTACAACGTTCTGGAATGGCCATCTCAGTCCCCAGACCTAATTGAAAATCTGTGGTGTGACTTAAAGAGAGCTGTCCATGCTCGGAAGCCATCAAACCTGAATGAACTAAAGATGTTTTGTAAAGAGAAATGGTCCAAAATACCTTCAACCAGAATCCAGACTCTCATTGGAACCTACCTTACAGGAAGCGTTTAGAGGCTGTAATTTCTGCAAAAGGAGGATCTACTAAATATTGATTTAATTTCTTTTTTTTGTGGTGCCCAAATTTATGCACCTGCCTAATTTTGTTTAAACAATTATAGCACACTTTCTGTAAATCCAATAAACTACATTTCACTTCTCAAATATCACTGTGTGTGTCTCCTATATGATATATTTAACTGACATTTTTTATCGTAACAACCAACGATTTATACAGGAAAATCATGACGATTAACAAGGTTGCCCAAACTTTAGCATCCCACTTTATATGTCAAATAGGGGATCTGCAGATATAGCAGGGATTCTGTGTGTGTTCCAAGTAGGCTATGTTTATTATACGCCTGATTTGATTTAATATTTAAATTTCGTATTTGTTTTGTCTCTTTTAATTTCACAGATATGCTCCTATAAATGAGGACACTATGCCAGTTAGAGGAGTAGATCTCTTATACAAATAGCAGTCCATATATTCCCAACGCCTTTCTTCACGATCCCTGTTGCCTCAGAAATCGTTAATATATTGTGCAACCTTGCACTATAAGGCTTCGTTCACATCACCGTTCAGCCTTTCCGTTCTCCTGATCCGTTTGGAAGCAGGAAAATGGAAAGGACGGATTTGACACATAACTGAGCCGAACGGAACCTAAGGACCCCATAGACTATAATGCATGAACTACTTTTGTCTTCGCTCCATAATCTTCTTCTGAGCGGAAACCTAACAGACCCCATTATAGTCTATGGGGTCCTTAGGTTCCGTTAGGCTCAGTTATGTGCCAAATCCGGATCCTAAACGGATCAGGAAAACGGAAAGGCTGAACGGTGATGTGAACGAAGCCTTATACACTATGTAGGTAGCTACTATATGGACTGTTATTTAAACATAGTGCTCAGTTTCCTGAACAATCCTTCTTAATATGACGATCGCTTAGTGCACTGTAATATACTTTGCAGACCTTAGTCATGGTCTATGCTCTGTCCCATATAGTGCTGCTGCTACTTTTGACACTTTACAGCGATCCCTTCCTCCTAATAGTTTGTTACACAATCAGTTTCTCTTTTGCATATATTTTTCTTTTTAATACATTGCCCCATGCGAACCTCTTTTAATTAGAGATCGCTACATGAGCCATATCCTGATGTAGAGACATTCTAGCTAACATAAAGCCATCACACACACACCTTTCCCTGCCTATCCAGGCTCTCCCTACAGTTCATTCATGCATCCGTTTCCAGAATAATCTCTCAGTCCCTACACTGCCAGCTGTATCTAAAAGACATGCGCTACTTATCCACATAAACTCATTTTCTCCCAGTCCAAGCATTCTTATTTTTATATACTAACCTATGTGGCACAGAATCAAATGCTTTGGAGAAGTCAAGATATATGACATGCATTGACTAGACGCAATCTAGAACTTACCTTCTCATAGAAACTAATTAAATTAGTTTGAAATGACAGATCCCTCATGAAGCCATACTGATACGGCGTTATTCGCTTATTTTTATTGAGGTACTCCAAGATAGCATCTCTTAGAAAACCTTCAAACAGATGTTAAACTTACCGGCCTATAGTTTCCTGGCTCTGTTTTTGACCCTTTTTTGAACATTAGCACCACATTTGCTATGCTCCAATCCTGTGGAACACTCCCTGTCAGTATAGAGTCTTTAAATATCAGAAATAAGAGTCTGCCTCGGACATTTCTTAGCTCCATTAGGATACGGGTGTATATCCCATTTACTCCAATGTATATATCAAACCAATATATCACGCATGAAACCATATCATGAACTCCTATAAATACACTAGACACCACACGAAATAATAAGCAAAAGACTTTATTAATGATCCAACATCAGGACAATAACCATCTGACATAAATAATTAAAACATATACTAGAGAAGTGCAAGAGTGTGAGGAAAAAATCACTCCAACCACAGAAATGAATATAAATCAATAGTCCAGCTCAGCAGACTCAGTGGTATAATACCAACACATCCATAATATTAAAAGTAAATGGTGCCAACAGGCATCCATAAACTACATGTCACTGAGGACATCTGCAGTGAATCCAGAAGGAACGGCAGAGTCAAACAAGTATGGCTGAGAGCTATAATATAATTAAATAATACATACCCGGCTTAGAGGGAATGGCCCAATGTCCGTTTCGCAGTCACGCTTTGTAAAAGGCACAACCCACCTATCTCCTAACCCTCCTATATACTCATAATTAGTACCGAACGGCCAATGGGCTATCCCGCTTAGCCGCACCTCCTCCTCCGTCACCATCACAGGTCTCGCGTGGCTGCGGCTCGTCCCGTGGGAGACCGCCCCACGTGAACAGTCACCTGATGCGGCCAAACCTCCACAGCAATCACATGATCGGCACTAAGTGTACATGGTGGCACACTATGAAGTATACTACCCCTTATAATTATCAACAACCACCTGCCCATCTATTATACACTGCTCAAAAAAATAAAGGGAACACTTAAACAACACAATGTAACTCCAAGTCAATCACACTTCTGTGAAATCAAACTGTCCACTTAGGAAGCAACACTGAGTGACAATCAATTTCACATGCTGTTGTGGAAATGGGATAGACAATAGGTGGAAATTATAGGCAATTAGCAAGACACCCCCAATAAAGGAGTGGTTCTGCAGGTGGTGACCACAGACCACTTCTCAGTTCCTATGCTTCCTGGCTGATGTTTTGGTCACCTTTGAATGCTGCCGGTGCTTTCACTCTAGTGGTAGCATAAGAAGGAGTCTACAACCCACACAAGTGGCTCAGGTAGTGCAGCTTATCCAGGATGGCACATCAATGCAAGCTGTGGCAAGAAGGTTTGCTGTGTCTGTCAGCGTAGTGTCCAGAGCAGGCGCTACCAGGAGACAGGCCAGTACATCAGGAGACGTGGAGGAGGCTGTAGGAGGGCAACAACCCAGCAGCAGGACCGCTACCTCCGCCTTTGTGCAAGGAGGAACAGGAGGAGCACTGCCAGAGCCCTGCAAAATGACCTCCAGCAGGCCACAAATGTGCATGTGTCTGCTCAAACGGTCAGAAACAGACTCCATGAGGGTGATATGAGGGCCCGACGTCCACAGGTGGGGGTTTTGCTTACAGCCCAACACCGTGCAGGACGTTTGGCATTTGCCAGAGAACACCAAGATTGGAAAATTCGCCACTGGCGCCCTGTGCTCTTCACAGATGAAAGCAGGTTCACACTGAGTACATGTGACAGACGTGACAGAGTCTTGAGATGCCGTGGAGAACGTTCTGCTGCCTGCAACATCCCCCATCATGACCAGTTTGGCATTGGGTCAGTAATGGTGTGGGGTGGCATTTCTTTGGAGGGCCGCACAGCCCTCCATGTGCTCGCCAGAGGTAGCCTGACTGCCATTAGGTACCGAGATGAGATCCTCAGACCCCTTGTGAGACCATATGCTGGTGCGGTTGGCCTTGGGTTCCTCCTAATGCAAGACAATGCTAGACCTCATGTTGCTGGAGTGTGTCAGCAGTTTCTGCAAGACGAAGGCATTGATGCTATGGACTGGCCCGCCCGTTCCCCAGATCTGAATCCAATTGAGCACATCTGGGACATCATGTCTCGCTCTATCCACCAACATCACGTTGCACCACAGACTGTCCAGGAGTTGGCAGATGCTTTAGTCCAGGTCTAGGAGGAGATCCCTCAGGAGACCGTCCGCCACCTCATCAGGAGCATGCACAGGCGTTGTAGGGAGGTCATACAGGCACGTGGAGGCCACACACACTACTGAGCCTCATTTTGACTTGTTTTAAGGACATTACATCAAAGTTGAATCAGCCTGTAGTGTGTTTTTCCACTTTAATTTTGAGTGTGACTCCAAATCTAGACCTCCATGGGTTAAAAAATTTGATTGCCATTTTTTAATTTTTGTGTGATTTTGTTGTCAGCACATTCAACTATGTAAAGAACAAAGTATTTCAGAAGAATATTTAATTAACTCAGATCTAGGATGTGTTATTTTTGTGTTCCCTTTATTTTTTTGAGCAGTGTATTATAATCAATGAGAACTAACCACATGGGGGTACACACAAATAAGGGACATAACGCCCCATACATGATTCGTAAAATACATAGCAAACATATATTAAAACACCTTTGCAAAAATTCATAAGCAGTAATGTACATGATAATATAAAAGAAGAGAGTGATAAAACGTGATATGATATAATTGAAAATGCCAAAAAACATAAGTGACAATGACTTTCATGATTGCATGACATCTGAATAAATAAGATAAAATACTACAATGCATATAAATAAAATAAAATAAAGTGCTAGTGTAGAAAACCAGTGCAAAAGTGCAAGGTGCAGGTGTAAAAGTGTAAAATACCCACCACGTGAGGTGACCACTAAATAGCATAAAATCCAAAAACAATTATTCCAAACACCAAAATTTTTTCATAAGACATGATTGATTAGTGCACTATTCCGAAAGATACATAATCACGAATATAGTATCATATCAATGTCTGCTGAATCCTATCCCAAATAAAATAATAGTGTGTAATAGACATACTAAATCGAGTCTATTCGTCAATTGGAAGGAGACGTAAAAGGGAGGAAGGTAAAGGAAGAAAAAAAGGGGGGCGGGGGAAGAAAAAGGGGAGCTATAATTGATTAATACACCATTCAATTAAAAGTCCATGTTCTCCGATATAAGTGTCCATGTACTGTGTCGCAATTGCCATACTTTAATGAGGATGATTGCAGAGAACATCAATCATAATACGGTATAATTCCCGGAGGCTACCAAACGATAGCTGGAAGAGGCAAAGGATAAATAGGTAAGTATAAGATGATCACCAGGTACCATTAAAACCTAAATGTATGACAAATCAAGAAAATATAACGTCAATAAGACAACTGTTAAAAGCTATTTAAAATCACTTGGGATCTTACCCAGTGGTCATCAAAGATCCATGGGAGCGGAGCACAAGGAAGACCTACAAAAGGAAGCAAAATTATTCCGTTGAGCGAGAAGCCTTTTCACATTACCGCCCCTCGGGGATACCCTCACATGATTGATACGAGGATCCAATTGCAGTATGTCCCAATGTTTAGACAGAATCTCACCAATTTCATTATGGCTATTATTGAAGGTCGTAATGAAGCGGATATCATCTGAATTCTTCTTAAATTTTTCTTTTAAGAATTCAAAGCGTCTCGGTATGCAGTCTCGGTACATTGATGATCTGTTGATCATTTGGCAAGGTACGAGTCAGGAATTTTGGACCTTCATTGATGGTCTTAATAATAATGACAGGAATATTAGATGCATATATTTATATGTATTGTAGTATTTTATCTTATTTATTCAGATGTCATGCAATCATGAAAGTCATTGTCACTTATGTTTTTTGGCATTCTTAATTTTATCATATCACGTTTTATCACTCTCTTCTTTTATGTTATCATGTACACTACTGCTTATGAATTTTTGCGAAGGTGTTTTAATATATGTATGTATTTTACGAATCATGTATGGGGCGTTGTGTCCCTTATTTGTGTGTACCCCCATGTGGTCAGTTCTCATTGATTATAATATAATAGATGAGCGGGTGGTTGTTGATAATTATAAGGGGTAGTATACTTCGTAGTGTGCCACCATGTACACTTACTTAGTGCCGATCATGTGACCACTGTGGAAGGTTACGTCCTGGAGGTTTGGCCACATAAGGTGACTGTTCACGTGGGGTGGTCTCCCACGGGACGAGTCGCAGCATCGCGAGACCTGTGATGGTGACGGAGGAGGAGGTGCGGCTAAGCGGGATAGCCCATTGGCCGTTCGGTACTAATTATGAGTATATAGAAGGGGTAGGAGATAGGTGGGTTATGCCTTTGACAAAGCGCGACTGCGAAACGGATATTGGGCCGTTCCCTCTAACCCGGGTATGTATTCATTTATATTATAGCTCTCAGCCATACTTGTTTGACTCTGTGGTTCCTTCTGGATTCACTGCAGATGTCCTCAGTAAAATGTAGTTTATGGATGCCTGTTGGCACCATTTACTTTTAATATTATGGGCGTGTGGTATTATACCACTGAGTCTGCTGAGCTAGACTATTGATTTATATTCATTCCCGGTTATTTTCCTGATGTTGGATCATTAATAAAGTCTTTTGCTTATTATTTCGTGTGGTGTCTAGTGTATTTATAGTAGTTCATGGGGGTATATCCCATCTGGTCTTTTTTGGATCAGACAGGCCACTTTTAATGGGAAATTTACATTTACATTCTGCATTTCATTTGACAGTTTATTTTCCTCAGTAAATACAGTAGAGAAAATGTAATAGCTTCTCCTGGGTCTCTGCAACATCCCCCTCATAATTCTGTAAAGGGTCGACACCTTCAGATTCATACTTTTTACCATTTATATAATTGAAGAACATTTTAGGGTTAATTTTACTCTCTTTGGCAATGAATCTCTTTTTCTCCAGTTTGGCTGCTTTTTTTGTCTTTTACATATTCTATTTTTTCCCTAATATTTTTTTTTATGCTTCCTTGCTACTTTCCTATTTTAGTGATTTAAATGTTTCTTTTTGTCCTCCTTTATTGCTTCCTTTACATTTCTATTTATCCACAGTTGGTTTTTTCTTGTTTCTCACCCTTTTATTCCCAGAAGGCATGTACTTCTCACAATTAAAGTTTATAATGCTTTTAAAAATATCCCATTTTGTGGCTGCTTTTTATTTTTGAGGACATTGTCCCAGTTAGTGAGGGCAATGACCTCTATTAGTTGGCTAAATGTAGCTTTTTTGAAGTTTGGTATTTTTGTTCCTAGCTGAAGAAACACTCTTTTGAATGACAATTGGAAGGTTATTACTTTATGGTCACTATTTCCCAGGTGTCCCCCAACCTGTACATCTGTTGTTCTGTCAGGTCTATTGGTTAGTACTAAGTCCAGTATGGCTGTCCTTCTAGTTGGGTCTTGAACCATTTGGGAAAGGTAGTTGTCTTTGGTTATTGCCAATAACCGGTTTCATTTATGAGACCTACAACTTTCAGTTTTCAAGTCTATATCTGGGTAGTTGAAGTCCCCCATAATAACGACCCCATTGTGATTTGCTGCCTCCTCTATCTCCTTTAGTAGTAGATTTTCTGTGGACCCTGGTATATTAGGTGGCTTAAAACAGACTCCTATTAATATTATTATTGTTTTTTATTTATGAATTTTACCCACAGTGAATCCACATGTTCATGTCCCTCACTTATATGTTCCCGGAGTGTAGGCTTTAGACAGAATTTTACATAAGGGAAGACCCCTCCCCTCCTCTGGTTTTGATGATCCTTTCTAAACAGACTGTAGCCCAGTATGTTAACCGCCCAGTCATAGCAATCAGCCAGCCATGTCTCAGTTATTCCCACTGTGTCACAGTTCTCCTTAGATACTACTACTTCCAGTTCACCAGTTTTATTAGTCAGGTTTCTGGCATTAGTATAAATACAATTAAGAGGTTTTTGTATATTTTTTACCCTACACCTTTCCTTATGAACTGTTCTAATCCCTCCTTCCACTCTTCCCCCAGTTTCATTACCTCTGCACTATCTTCCACTCCTGTAATGTAGTTACCCCCCACCCCCAGTACCTAGTTTAAACATTCCTCTAACCAGGGGCGTACATAGAAATCACTGGGCCCCATAGCAAGAATCTGAATTGGGCCCCCTAATCCCACCCACTACCCACCCCTGGGCCATCCCACCTCCTGTCCTGGTGCACACGCCTGCAGCGCGGGAAAATGGGAGTGAGCGCCGCGGGGTTTAAATACCCCAGCGGCACTGCGCTGCAGAGGAGAGAAGACCCGGACACACCCTTAAAGAAGAGAGCGCAGGATCCCTACCCCCCTCCCTGAAGACGCAGAATCCCGGAGGTCCCCCCCATAGGAAAGCGCAGGCAGCCATGTGCCAGGCTGCCCTGCGCTAGAGGAGTGACCCCCGACCTGCCCCAACCCTAACCCACCTGGAAGGAAGCACAGGCAGCGCTCAGTATTCCCACCAGCCCAGAGGAGAGCAGGAAGGGAAGATCGAGCAGCCGAGCTGCTCCAGTGAGAAGCGCAGGAAGAAGGGAGGAGGAGGGAGGCAGAGATCGAGCAGCGTGCTGAGTCCTGCAATCCTGGATGGCTAAGTAGCACTGCCCATTAACCCCTTATGCCCATATCCTTAACCCCTGCATTTCCTGCCCTGCAGAGCATTAACCCCTGCAATCCCTGCACCCCAGTTCTCCTGCATTCCCCGTCTGCAGCTCCAGCATTAACCCCTGCTGCCCTGAACCCTGCTGGGCTGTATTATCCCCTGTATTTAACCCCTGCAGCAGTAACCCCTTCACTGCTGTTGCCTTGTAGACCCCTGCTGCACCCATGGTCCCCCGCCCTGTAGTAACCCCTAGCTGGACTGATCCTACCCAGTTAACCCTTACTGTGCGTTAACCCCTTGTACCCCGTAGGGACAGTGAGTAGCCAGGCGGGTAGGTTGCTGATATTAATATATTTATATGTCTGTGAGTGTAATGTATAGATAGTGTGTGGGGTGGAATTGGGAATTGTGTATTGTGTAGTGTAGTTAGGATTGTATTGTGTTTATTATAGTGCTGTATTATTGTATTGCGGTGTGTACGTCTATATGTATATATATTTATAACCACTGATATATATAGATATAGCGTAATAGATTGTATTGTGTAATAAATATTTTATTATTCATAGTGCACTGTTTATAGTCTTTTGTTATATTAGGCGCAGGTAGTTCAGTATAGAGTTAGGCAATCAGGTTGTATTTGCATTTTAGGTATAAATAGGCGGAGTCATCACTAGACGACTCACGCCTATTTATGAATATTATTATTGAGCTTACCCTATATTTCAATAATTCATATTTCCGTTAACAACCTACCTCTAACTTTGCCATTGGTTCCAATGTGGACCATGACCGCTGGATCTTCACCAGCCCCTCCCAGTAATCTGTCAACCCGATCCGCAGTATGTCGACCTCGAGCACCAGGAACACAACACGATTGTAGAAGTTTATATATCTTAGTAAGTAACAGCAAAAAGTTGTGTTCATATAGATGGGCGGGCGAACTAGTAAGGGAAATGCCACAATAAAGGATTTTAACTTCATTCCATTGAAAGTAAAATTAATAGACAATCTGTAATTTAGTGCATTCTGATAGGCCAATGTTTAATTATATCAACGTATTCACTTGATAGTAAGATATTTTCCCAAAGTCCTCCAGAACCTGAGAGATCACAGGCAGGGATTGTAACAGATTAGTAACTGAAAGGATTACATCATCCACATATAAACCTATAATGTGTTGTCGGTCCTCAACGCAGATCCCCTGGATGCATGGATTTTGCCTGATATACTCTAACGGGGGTTCCATAACTAAGGCAAAAATAAGAGGGGACAGAGGGCATCCCTGGCATGTTCCATTAGTAATAGGAAATGGGTCTGAGAGGAACCCGACAAGAGCACACAGGCGGATGGAGAAGTGTTTAAGGCCAAAATAACTGATTTAATAGTGTGATGAAAACCAAAAGGGGACAGGACGCTCTCCAGGTGTGACCAATGCCACCTCCGCATCCAAGGCTTGAAGCAAAGAAGGCATCACAAGAAAGGATTAATTTTACAAAGGATTAAGGCACACATGGATTAAAAGGTTACAAAGGATTAAGACACACAGGAATTAACCCCTTAGGAACTGGGCTCATTTTCACCTTAAAGGGGTTATCCGACTTAAAAAAATATGTGTTAGGGCTGCTTTATACATCATTAAACATACATTTCTAATGTACTCACTTTATTGATTTTGCGCTGTTTCCACACTGCTGATTTGGGTCATGTGACCCCCGACGTCATCAACCCTTCTCTGGTGCTGACGTCTCGTTTACAAGCTTCTCCCTGCTTGAGGGAGTGGCCCAGCTCTGTAAACGAGACGTCAGAGCCTTTGGTGCCCGCCCCCTCTCTCCCTGGCTGCCGCGATCTCATTAGCATATCAATAGAGCAGCAGGGCTGATAGTACTGTGCAAAACAGAAGCTCCTGTGTTGCACTGAAAGAGTGTACAGGAGAGCTCTGATAAGGAAAGGGTTACCCAGGTGCTGCCAGTCGCTGTATTGCTGTGATCCAGGAGCAGGAATGAAGGACAAGCAGCTCAGCCAATAAAAGGGAGAAGGCAAGTCAGGACAGCCAATCAGATGAAAGACCCGCCCTCCCTGCTGTTTACACTGGAGAGTAAAGACATGTGCTTCTGCCTGGGCTCTGAGGTTTCCAGGGAAGAGGAAGGTGGGGGACACTGCATTGTGTGTATGGGGTGGGGGAGGGGGACACTCCATTGTGTATGGGGGGGAGGGGGGACAGTGACTACATAGTATATAGTCAACATAGATATGGCTGTAAAATAGCTTAGATAGATATAGGTGTCATATATGACACCTATATCTATCTAAGCTATATTAGATACATACAGCTTAGATACACAGAGCTGCCTCAGAGCTTAGATACACAGCTGCCATAGAGCTTAGATACACAAAGCTGGCATAGAGCTTAGATACACAGAGCTGCCATAGAGCTTAGATACACAGAGCTGCCATAGAGTTTAGATACACAGAGCTGCCATAGAGCTTAGATACACAGAGCTGCCTCAGAGCTTAGATACACAGAGCTGCCATAGAGCTTAGATACACAGAGCTGCCATAGAGCTTAGATACACAGAGCTGCCATAGAGCTTAGATACACAGAGCTGCCATAGAGCTTAGATACACAGAGCTGCCATAGAGCTTAGATATATAGAGCTGCCATATAGATTAGATACATAGAGCTTAGATACACATAGCTGCCATAGAGCTTAGATACACAGAGCTGCCATAGAGCTTAGATACACAGAGCTGCCATAGAGCTTAGATACACAGAGCTGCCATAGAGCTTAGATACACAGAGCTGCCATAGAGCTTAGATACACAGAGCTGCCATAGAGCTTAGATACACAGAGCTGCCATAGAGCTTAGATACACAGAGCTGCCATAGAGCTTAGATACACAGAACTGCCATATAGCTTAGATACATAGAGCTGCCATATAGATTAGATACATAGAGCTTAGATACACAGAGCTGCCATGGAGCTTAGATACACAGAGCTGCCATAGAGCTTAGATACACATAGCTGCCATAGAGCTTAGATACACAGAGCTGCCATAGAGTTTAGATACACAGAGCTGCCATAGAGCTTAGATACATAGAGCTGCCATAGAGCTTAGATACACAGAATTGCCATATAGCTTAGATACATAGAGCTGCCATATAGATTAGATACATAGAGCTTAGATACACAGAGCTGCCATGGAGCTCAGATACACAGAGCTGCCATGGAGCTCAGATACACAGAGCTGCCATAGAGCTTAGATACACAGAGCTGCCATAGAGCTTAGATACACAGAGCTGCCATAGAGCTTAGATACACAGAGCTGCCATAGAGCTTAGATACACAGAGCTGCCATAGAGCTTAGATACACATAGTTGCCATAGAGCTTAGATACACAGAGCTGCCATAGAGTTTAGATACACAGAGCTGCCATAGAGCTTAGATACACAGAGCTGCCATAGAGCTTAGATACACAGAGCTGCCATAGAGCTTAGATACACAGAGCTGCCATAGAGCTTAGATACACAGAGCTGCCATAGAGCTTAGATACACAGAGCTGCCATAGAGCTTAGATACACAGAGCTGCCATATAGATTAGATACATAGAGCTTAGATACACATAGCTGCCATAGAGCTTAGATACACAGAGCTGCCATAGAGCTTAGATACACAGAGCTGCCATAGAGCTTAGATACACAGAGCTGCCATAGAGCTTAGATACACAGAGCTGCCATAGAGCTTAGATACATAGAGCTGCCATAGAGCTTAGATACACAGAGCTGCCATAGAGTTTAGATACACAGAGCTGCCATAGAGCTTAGATACACAGAGCTGCCATATAGCTTAGATACATAAAGCTGCCATATAGATTAGATACATAGAGCTTAGATACACATAGCTGCCATAGAGCTTAGATACACAGAGCTGCCATAGAGCTTAGATACACAGAGCTGCCATAGAGCTTAGATACACAGAGCTGCCATAGAGCTTAGATACATAGAGCCTGTGTTTCTGCAATGTGACAGGATGATCTGTCTGTGTGAGCTAGGAGATGATCATGTGACTGGTTTATGCAAAGTTAGGTTGTGCAGAGCAGGGTGAGGGGAAGGTCAGATTGTTCACGCCCACAAATATTCATGAGGCAGAGCACAGGCATTGTTGTTATACGCCCCCTCAGCATATAAACACAGCAATGACAGAACCATGAAAAGGTATAAATATGGGTTTTAACTTGATGAAATCTAGCTTAACCAAATTATATGTATATCCAGATGGGTTTTAAGAGTTTTTTTATTTTTTTTATTAACTCGGATAACCCCTTTAAGGACCAGTGCAAATCTGACCATTGTCATTTTATGTGGTGATAACTTTAAAATGCTTTGACTTATCCAGGCCATTCGTCAGATATTGTACTTCATGACACTGGTAAAATAGAGTAAAAAAATATAAAAAAAATTATTTATAAAAAAATACCAAATTTGGAAAAATTTGGAAAAATTTGGAAAAATGTGCAAATTTCCAAGTTTCAATTTCTCTACTTCTATAATACATAGTAATACCTACAAGAATAGTTATTACTTTACATTCCCCATATGTCTACCTCATGTTTGGATCAGTTTATTTTTTATTTATGTTACAAGGCTTAGAAGCTTAGAAGCAAATCTTGAAATTTATCAGAAATTTTCAAAAACCCACTTTTCAAGGACCAGTTCAGATCTGAAGTCACTTTGTGAGGCTTACAAAATAGAAACCACCCAAAAATGACCCCATTCTAGAAACTACACCCCTCAAGTTATTCAAAACTGATTTTACAAACTTTGTTAACCCTTTAGGTGTTCCACAAGAATTAATGAAAAATAGAGATACAATTTCAAAATTTCACTTTTTTGGCAGATTTTCCATTTTAATAATTTTTTTCCAGTTACAAAGCAAGGGTTAACAGCCAAACAAAACTCAATATTTATGGCTCTGGTTCTGTAGTACAGAAACACCCCATATGTGGTCGTAAACCGCTGTACGGGCACACGGCAGGGCACAGAAGGAAAGGAATGACATACGGTTTTTGGAAGGCAGATTTTGCTGGACAGTTTTTTTGACACAATGTCCCATTTGAAGCCCCCCCCCCCCCCCCCGATGCACCCCTAGAGTCAAAACTCCAAAAAAGTTACCTTATTTTAGAAACTACGGAATAGGGTGACAGTTTTGTTGGTACTATTTTAGGGTACACATGATTTTTGCTCGCTCTATATTACACTTTTTGTGAGGCAAGGTAACAAGAAATAGCTGTTTTGGCACCGTTTTTATTTTTTGTTATTTACAACATTCATCTTACAGGTTAGATCATGTGGTATTTTTATAGACCAGGTTGTCACGAACGCGGCGATATCTAATATGTATAGTTTTTTTTATTTATGTAAGTTTTACACAATGATTTATTTTTTGAAACAAAAAAAATCATGTTTTAGTGTCTCCACATTCTGAGAGCCATAGTTTTTTCAGTTTTTGGGCGATTATCTTAGGTAGGGTCTCATTTTTTGCGGGATGAGATGACGGTTTGATTGGAACTATTTTGGGGTGCATATAACTTTTTGATTGCTTGCTATTACACTTTTTGTGATGTAAGGTAACAAAAAATTGTTTATTTAGCACAGTTTTTATTTTTTATTTTTTTACGGTGTTCACCTGAGGGGTTAGGTCATGTGATATTTTTATAGAGCCAGTCGATACGGATGCAGCGATGCCTAATATGTATACTTTTTTTTTTATTTATGTAAGTTTTACACAATAACAGCTTTTTTAAAACAAAAAAAATTATGTTTTAGTGTCTCCTTATTCTGAGCCATAGTTTTTCTTTATTTTTTGGGCGATTGTCTCAGGTAGGGGCTCACTTTTTGCGGGATGAGATGACGGTTAGATTGGTACTAATTTGGTGGGCATACGCCTTTTTGATCGCTTACTGTTACTGTGTACTTTTTGTTATGTAAGGTGACAAAAAATGGTTTATTTAGCACAGTTTTTATTTTTTATTTTTTACAGTGTTCATCTGAGGGGTTAGGTCATGTTATATGTTTATAGAGCCAGTCGATATGGACGCGGTGATACCTAATATGTCAACTTTTTTATTTTCCCTTATTTTTTACCAATTTTTTTTAACTTTATTTGGGGACAATGACGTTTTTGTTTATTTTTACTTGAAACGTTTAGTTTCTTGGGGGGGAAACTTTATTTTTTCAACCTTTTTTTTCACTTTATTTATTGTCCCACTTTGGGACTTCAACTTTTGGTGGTCTAATCCTTTACAATGCATTCCAATACTTCTGTATTGGAATGCATTGGCTGTATGAGTAATACAGTGAGTATTACTCATACAGCTTCCAGCCTGTGAGATCCAGGGCGCTGGATCTCACAGGCTCGTCACTGGAAGGCATCGCGCTGCCTTCCATGCCATTGGGTCCCCTCAACAGTCGCCGGGCAGCGGTGATCGGAAATACATAGGACGTACAGGTACGCCCTGTGTCCTTAAGTACCGGGACATCAGGGCGTTTAAGAGGTTAAAGGGATTGTGTCCATTCAGCAAGTAGCATTTATCATGTAAAGGAAGTTAATACAAGACACTAAAATATTGTTATTATCCATATTGCTTCCTTTGCTGGCTGGATTAATTTTTCCCTCACATTATACACCGCTCGTTTCCATGGTTACAAAGTGTAAAGTCCGCCTAAGTTACTTAGAGGTCAGTACCTCTACATAACTTAGGCCGATGAACCACCAGTGCAGAAGGGACGAAGACCGGTGTTTAAATCGGTGGTCTTCATAAATGTCCCCCATTGTTGTTATATAAATGTTCCCATCTAGTTTTAGATATAGCAATGTTGAAAGCTCTATCAATACAGTTATCACTATATCTACGAGCCAAACAATCTATATATGATGATTGATGCTTCCTTGAGAAAAACCTTCTTACTACAACTACGTCTTGCCCTCATGAATTTACCCACCAGCAAAATCCTCGCCACATGGTTAGGATGGCATCTAGTGGCATGTAGCAAGGAATTATAATTTTTTTATTATTGAAGGGGTTATCCAATCCTAAACCCACCCCCCCATATGCCAGGCCCCCACACTGAATATACTTACCCGGGTCCCTGCTCCCTACTCCGCTCCTAGTCCCTGCACCTCCGCTGCTACTTCTCCCTGTGCACGGATGAAAACATCCGGTTTCAGGGGGGAGCAGCCAATGGCAGGCGGGGATGGGGACGAGCCTCCCTAGCATCTTGGGTGACGCCATCCCCATCACCGCCTGCCATTTGCTGCCCCCCCCCCCCCCCCCACGACACCGGATGTTTTTATTCGGGCACGGGGAGAAGCAGCAGCAGTGGTGACAGGACCAGAAGCAGCGCAGGGAGCAGCAACCCAGGTAAATATATGGGGGGGGGGGGGGGGCTTTTTTTTGGATTGGATAAGCCCTTTAAAGTATTTCTAGTTTTCACTCAGATTTAAAACGCTACCCTCTGTATTATAAGACAGGCATTGCACACTAGTATTCTGTATTGCTATATTTGACAAAAAAAAACAACAAATGTTAATCTGTGGAGATGCCCTGACACAGACTTCAGACTAGTATTTCAGTTGTTTTTACTGAGATTTCAAATGCTTTCTATTCTCTAAATGGTAAAACACACACACACACACAAACTGTATTTCTGTAAAATGAGTGAAAAAAGAAATGTTCTCGCAGGTAGCTGCTTTTGAGATTCTGCAGCAGCTGTGTTATAATACAGTAATTGCAGCTAAAAGGCACTGCCAGGCGTACCCAGTTTCGGCTCCGCACTTCTCACTTTTTCCATCTAGCCTTTCTCTTCAATGTCCCTCACACTAGAATAGAAGTTTAAATGTTACTGTACACTTCCCCTTAGATTGCATTCTGTCAGACACTGCATAGACCCATCCAACCTTATTCACAGCCTAAGGCTTCAATCACACGTCCGAGGAATACCGGATTGGCATCCTGCTCAGTGCAGGAGCGCACGCCGTCATTGGTTGCTATGACGCCATGCGATAGATCATACGAGTGTATTATGACGCTGTGCGCTCTTCACTAAGCAGGATGCCAGTCCGGTATCTTACGGACTGTGTTACATGGACGTGTGAATGAAGCTTTACACAGATTGATGTTCTGCTCATTCTGCAAGAGTACCTCCCTGCCTGCTGCAGCACTGATCGGCTCATCCAGGCTGTCAGCCTGTAAGCCAATCAGGGCAAGCCTCCCCCCCCCTTAAACTCAGGGTCATGTGGACACCCTCCTTCTTCCTCCCTAATGCTTTTTCCTGCCCACATGCGCAGTAAAATGGCACTGTGGATCATTTTATTTGATTCATTCAAAGCGAACCTCAAAAGCTTTGGGTTTGTCTGCCAGACAAAATTTTGGAAAGTTCATAACAAACCCGTTCCCTTACGAACTGATTCGCTCAACCTTACGCTGATTGCTTCTTGGCCTCAGATACTTTACCAAGAATCTCTGAGGAGCTCCTGAAATTTCTAACTGCCCATATCATTGCCCAAGGCATATTTAAAGTTACAGCATCCTCTAAGGCTGGGTTCAGACCTGAGCGTCTTTGATATGCGCGTTTAACGCGCGTTTTTGACGTGCGTTTTTGACGCGCGTTTTTTTGCAATAGTAAACGCGCGTTTGACGCGCGTTTGTGTGATTGACTGCAATGTCCTTTGGCCACAAACGCGCGTCAAAACGCCCCAAAGAAGCTCAAGTACTTGTTTGAGCGTAGGGCGTTTTACAGCGCGTTTTTCAGCGCTGTAAAACGCTCAAGTGAGAACCAGGGCCATAGGGAAGCATTGGTTTTCATGTGTTGAGCGTTTTACAGCGCGTTTGAACGCGCTGTAAAACGCTCAAGTGTGAACCCAGCCGAAATGATAAATCCTGAACCAGATGGTCTCCCAAGTGACTATTATAAGAAATTTTCCAACACCTCGGTTCCTTGTTTGTTACATTTATTTTATTTTTGTCAGGCTGCAGGGACTATTTGTACCCTGTATCTAGAAACTACAATCACCATCTTGCCAAGCCATGTACTACTCTAACCAAACAGGAGACTTTTAGGCCCATCGCTTTGTTAAATTGTGTGATCTCGAGATATAAGCTAAGCTTTTTCGTTATCTGACTCCAACATGTAATTCCAACCTTGGTCTCCCGAAATTAGGTTGGTTTCATAGCAGTAAGGCAGAATAAAGATGGGACCTGGAGGCTGTACTGCTTAAATTTGGCATCTCGGGCTGTATAAAACAGGCAGTTATGGCTTTATATACTAGCCTGAATGCCAATTTCCTGGTATCTGGTTTCCTATATACCTCATTTACTATTAGGAATGGAAGTCATCAGGGTTGCCCATTATTTCCTGTTATTTTTGCCCTAGTAATGGTGTCTCTGGCTGCGTTGATCGGGTCTCACCTTAATTGACTTAATTAATACCTGTACGGAGCCGGAAAGCTCCTTCCCAGCAGTTTCACATACTCTTTCAGAATTCTCACGGGTTTCCTACTATAAAATCACCACTGCATGCCTGTATGTAAGTCCATCCCATGCCACACTTATATGTACTCAGCTTTTGAATCCAGCAATTCATGTACTCAGCTACACTGCGTGCAGAATTATTAGGCAAATGAGTATTTTGACCACATCATCCTCTTTATGCATGTTGTCTTACTCCAAGCTGTATAGGCTCGAAAGCCTACTACCAATTAAGCATATTAGGTGATGTGCATCTCTGTAATGAGAAGGGGTGTGGTCTAATGACATCAACACCCTATATTAGGTGTGCATAATTATTAGGCAACTTCCTTTCCTTTGGCAAAATGGGTCAAAAGAAGGACTTGACAGGCTCAGAAAAGTCAAAAATAGTGAGATATCTTGCAGAGGGATGCAGCACTCTTAAAATTGCAAAGCTTCTGAAGCGTGATCATCGAACAATCAAGCGTTTCATTCAAAATAGTCAACAGGGTCGCAAGAAGCGTGTGGAAAAACCAAGGCGCAAAATAACTGCCATGAACTGAGAAAAGTCAAGCGTGCAGCTGCCAAGATGCCACTTGCCACCAGTTTGGCCATATTTCAGAGCTGCAACATCACTGGAGTGCCCAAAAGCACAAGGTGTGCAATACTCAGAGACATGGCCAAGGTAAGAAAGGCTGAAAGACGACCACCACTGAACAAGACACACAAGCTGAAACGTCAAGACTGGGCCAAGAAATATCTCAAGACTGATTTTTCTAAGGTTTTATGGACTGATGAAATGAGAGTGAGTCTTGATGGGCCAGATGGATGGGCCCGTGGCTGGATTGGTAAAGGGCAGAGAGCTCCAGTCCGACTCAGACACCAGCAAGGTGGAGGTGGAGTACTGGTTTGGGCTGGTATCATCAAAGATAAGCTTGTGGGGCTTTTTCGGGTTGAGGATGGAGTCAAGCTCAACTCCCAGTCCTACTGCCAGTTTCTGGAAGACACCTTCTTCAAGCAGTGGTACAGGAAGAAGTCTGCATCCTTCAAGAAAAACATGATTTTCATGCAGGACAATGCTCCATCACAATCGTCCAAGTACTCCACAGCGTGGCTGGCAAGAAAGGGTATAAAAGAAGAAAATCTAATGACATGGCCTCCTTGTTCACCTGATCTGAACCCCATTGAGAACCTGTGGTCCATCATCAAATGTGAGATTTACAAGGAGGGAAAACAGTACACCTCTCTGAACAGTGTCTGGGAGGCTGTGGTTGCTGCTGCACGCAATGTTGATGGTGAACAGATCAAAACACTGACAGAATCCATGGATGGCAGGCTTTTGAGTGTCCTTGCAAAGAAAGGTGGCTATATTGGTCACTGATTTGTTTTTGTTTTGTTTTTGAATGTCAGAAATGTATATTTGTGAATGTTGAGATGTTATATTGGTTTCACTGGTAAAAATAAATAATTGAAATGGGTATATATTTGTTTTTTGTTAAGTTGCCTAATAATTATGCACAGTAATAGTCACCTGCACACACAGATATCCCCCTAAAATAGCTAAAACTAAAAACAAACTAAAAACTACTTCCAAAAATATTCAGCTTTGATATTAATGAGTTTTTTGGGTTCATTGAGAACATGGTTGTTGTTCAATAATAAAATTAATCCTCAAAAATACAACTTGCCTAATAATTCTGCACTCCCTGTATATACATGTACCCAGCTTTCTGATGTATTCAGATATGGATGTATTCAGCTTCTGATGTATTCAGCTACAACTGCTCATGTATTCAGGTTTTTGATGTACCCAGCGATCCACCTAAGGATTAAAAAAGCTTGTTGCACTGATTGATGAGTGCCACCTGAATATTTTCTCTTCACTTGTCAGTACGATATTACTGAAGGGCAGAGCACCATCGGGTAGCACACCTGCACACCCTGTGTATTAATAGTGACATTATACTGGAACTGTAAGGGGAAAGATAGCAGTGCCACTCATACTGTTTTCTCAATAACTGTCATAAAATCTATGTCTTCCAGTCTCTGGTACCCTGGGCCCAGCTAGAGTTGCTAACTTATCAGCTAGAATTCCCTTCTCTTGAAGAGCAAGGGGTGTTCCGTATTTAGGTATTACCTTGTGCTTTCCAATTGATTCAATGATTGGGACAAACATACAGGTACAGTCCTGATCAAAAGTTTAAGACCACTTGAAAAAAATCATATTTTACATTGTTGGATCTTAACAAGGTTCCAAGTAGAGCTTCAACATGCAACAAGAAGAAATGAGAGTGAGACAAAACATTTTTTGAGCATTCAATTAATTGAAAATAACGATTAAGCTGAAACAGGCTGTTTTTCAGCTGATCCAAATTTTAGGACCACATGCCTTTAAAATACCAAATCTGTGCAAAGATGTGGATTCATTGTCATTTTCTGTCAGGTAGTCACACGTTGTGATGGCAAAGGCAAAAAAAACTCTCCCTTTTTGAACGTGGTCGGGTTGTTGAACTGCATAAGCAGGGTCTCTCACAGCGTGCCATCGCTGCTGAGGTGGGACGCAGTAAGACAGTTATTTGGAATTTCTTAAATGATCCTGAGGGTTATGGAACAAAAAAAGTCAAGTAGAAGGCCCAAAAAAATATCATCAGCACTGAGCCGGAGGATCCAATTGGCTGTCCGTCAAGACACTGGACGATCCTCAACCCAAATTAAGGCCCTTACTGGTGCTGACTGCAGCCCCATAACCATCAGACGGCATCTGAGACTGAAGGGCTTCAAAAACAAAAAACATCTTTAAAGACCTCGTCTCCTTGAACGCCACAGAACTGCTCGTTTGGACTTTGCAAGAGAGCACCAAACATGGGACATTCAAAGGTGGAAGAAGGTTTTATTCTCTGATGAGAATTTTTTTTACCTTGATGGTCCTGATGGTTTCCAACATTACTGGCATGACAAGCAGATCTCACCCGAGATGTTTTCTACGTGCCACAGTGGAGGGGGCGCCATAATGGTCTGGGGTGCTTTTTCCTTCAGTAGAACAATGGAGCTTCAGGAAGTGCAGGGACGTCAAACGGCCGCTGGCTATGTCCATATGTTGCAGAGAGCATTCCTCATGACTGAGGGCCCTCGTCTGTGTGGTAACGACTGGGTTTTTCAACAGGACAACGCTACAGTACACAATGCCCGCAGGACAAGGGAATTTTTCCAGGAGAATAACATCACTCTTTTGGCCCATCCTGCGTGTTCCCCTGATCTAAATTCAATTGAGAACCTTTGGGGATGGATGGCAAGGGAAGTTTACAAAAATGGACAACAGTTCCAGACAGTAGATGGCCTTCGTGCGGCCGTTTTCATCACTTGCATCAAGCATGCCGAAACAAATTTTTGAAGTGACAAACAATAACGGCGGAGCTACTCATTACTGAGTTCATGTTTGGAAGTTGGATTTCTGTTTTGAAGGGGTTTATTTTTTTTTTTGGAGGTGTGGTCCTAAACTTTTGATCAGCTGAAAAACAGCCTGTTTCAGTTTATTCATTGTTTTCATTAAATTGAATGCTCAAAAAATGTTTTGTCTCACTCCCATTTCTTCTTGTTGCATGTTGAAGCTCTACTTGGAACCTTGTTAAGATCTAGCCATGCTAAATATGATTTTTTGCCATTTTTCAAGTGGTCTTAAAGGGTTTCTGTCACCCCACTAAAGTGATTTTTTTTTTTGGGGCTAGTTAAATTAGTTATATAGCGATATCTGAAAATATAATAGTGTTCCTTACTTTGATCCAGCAGTTTAGTCAAAAAACGAAGTTTTATCATATGCAAATTCGGTCTCTACCAGCAAGTAGGGCGTCTACTTGCTGGTAGCTGCTGCAGAAATCCACCCCCTCCTCTTGTTGATTGACAGGGCCAGCCGGGATCTCCTCCTCCGGCCAGCCGTGTTGGCATTTCAAAAATCGCGCGCCCGTGTTGAATCTGCGCAGGCGCTCTGAGATGAGGAGGCTCGTCTCCTCAGAACTCCCTCAGTGCGCCTGCGCCGATGACGTCTTCTATTTCGATGATGTCATCGGCGCAGGCGCACTGAGGGAGCTCTGAGGAGACGAGCCTCCTCATCTCAGAGCGCCTGCGCAGATTCAACACGGGCGCGCGATTTTTGAAATGCCGACAGGGCTGGCCGGAGGAGGAGATCCCGGCTGGCCCTGTCAATCAACAAGAGGAGGGGGCGGATTTCTGCAGCAGCTACCAGCAAGTAGACGCCCTACTTGCTGGTAGAGACCGAATTTGCATATGATAAAACTTCGTTTTTTTACTAAACTGCTGGATCAAAGTAAGGAACACTATTATATTTTCAGATATCGCTATATAACTAATTTAACTAGCCCAAAAAAAAAAAATCACTTTAGTGGGGTGACAGAAACCCTTTAAACTTTTGATCAGGACTGTATTTTAGAATAACCTTAGGCCAGAACAAGAGAATTAACCTCTGAATTAGAGCTTTTGTAGTTTGCTAGGATTAACATTTGTAAAATGCTATTTCTCCCTAAGATGCAATACATTTTAAGATGCATCCATCTAAAAATATCAAAGCAATTATTCTCCGGGTTACAAATGCTTTTGATGCATTTTGTCTGGGCAGATAGACACCCCAGAGTTTCTAAAAAAGAATATAGCATTATCCCTTTTCTGCGGGGGATATGGGAATACCTAATATATCTTTATATCTTTTAGATTCTCTGAAGGACTGGATGTCCTCTACTTCCACACATTGATAAGTTCAAATAGTACATACAGTATCTCACAAAAGTGAGTACACCCCTCACATTTTTGTAAATATTTCAGTATATCTTTTCATGGGACAACACTGAAGATATGACACTTTAATACAATGTAAAGTAGTCAGTGTACAGCCATTAATGTCTAAACCGCTGGCAACAAAAGTGAGTACATCACTAAGTGAAAATGGCCAAATTGTTCCCAGTTAGCCATTTTCCCTCCCCGGTTTCATGTAACTTAGTAGTGTTACAAGGTCTCGGTGTGAAAGGGGAGCAGGTTAAATTTGGTGTTATCGCTCTCACACTCTATCATACTGGTCACTGGAAGTTGTACATGGCACCTCATGGCAAAGAACTCTGAACAAAGAGGATCTGAAAAAAAGAATTGTTGCTCTACATACAGATGAACATGAAATTGAGCTGCAGCACGGTAGCCAAGACTGTACAGTGGTTTAACAAGATAGGTTCCACTCAGAACAGGCCTCGTCGTGGTTGAACAAAGAAGTTGACTGCACGTGCTCAGCATCATATCCAGAGGTTGTCTTTTCAAAATTCAATTGCAAGAAAAAGTATGTGAACCCTTTGGAATGATATGGATTTCTGCACAAATTGGTCATAAAATGTGATCTAAACTTTATCTAAGTCACAACAATAGACAATCACAGTCTGCTTAAACTAATAACACACAAAGAATTAAATGTTACCATGTTTTTATTGAACACACCATGTAAACATTCACAGTGCAGGTGGAAAAATTATGTGGACCCCTAGACTAATGACATCTCTAAGAGCTAATTGGAGTGAGGTGTCAGCCAACTGGGTTTGCTTTTCACAAGAAGCATTGCCTGATGTGAATGATGCCTCGCACAAAAGAGCTCTCACAAGACCTAGGGAGGGGACCCCGTGAAGCTTCACGATTTCACTGACGAATACCTGAGCAAGAGTCTTAGCATTAGGTAGTGCGGGTAACGCAATGAAGTTTGCTAAACCTGTCCACTACTACCAAAATAACTGTTTTACCCGCAGACAAAGGTAAGTCAGTGATAAAATCCATTGACAGATGTGTCCACGGTCTATTGGGAATGACGAGTGGTAATAGAGACCCTGCAGGACGTGTATGTGAAACTTTTGCGCGCGCGCACAGGTAGAACAAGAAGACACAAAATCCAATACATCCTGACGCAACCTTGGCCACCAAAAACGACGAGACAATAGCTCCAAGGTTGCTTTACTACCCGGGTGCCCAGCAAGTGCCGAATTATGATGTTCCTTTAATAATTCGAAACGTAGGTTCAACGGTACAAACAATTTCTCTGAGGGGCAAGAGACCGGGGCGTCCCCCTGGGCCTCTAACACCTTCCCCTCCAGAACAGAGTGTACCGCAGAAACAACCACTCCTCTTTGAAGAATGGGCACCGGATCACTCACATTACCCCCTTCAGGGAAGCAACGAGATAGAGCATCAGCCTTGGTATTCTTTGCCCCAGGACGATAGGTAATCACAAAGTTAAACCTGGTAAAAAATAGCGACCACCTAGCCTGTCTAGGGGTGAGACGCTTAGCTGATTCGAGGTACAGAAGATTTTTGTGGTCCGTAATCACAGTGACGGGGTGGACTGCCCCCTCTAAAAAGTGACGCCACTCCTCAAACGCAAGTTTAATAGCTAATAGTTCCCTATTGCCAATATCGTAGTTCTTTTCTGCTGCAGATAGTTTTTTAGAAAAGAAAGCACAAAGACACCATTTGCCAGGAGACGGACCCTGAGACAGCACTGCCCCCACTCCCACCTCTGACGCATCGACTTCAACAATAAAAGGCTGAGAGACATCAGTTTGGACTAGTACAGGTGCTGAGGTAAACCTCTCTTTTAGAGAGGAAAAAGCAACTTTAGCGGCGTCAGACCATTTAGAAAAATCAGTCCCCTTCCTAGTCATGTCAGTAAGGGGTTTTACAATAAGTGAATAATTTTTAATGAATTTCCTATAGAAATTCGCGAAGCCCAAGAACCGTTGTAGTGCTTTGAGGTTCTCAGGAAGATCCCAATCTAAAATTGCCTGGACCTTCCTAGGATCCATACGGAAACCTGAAGCAGATAAAAAATAACCTAGGAATTGTATCTCCTGAACGGCGAAGACACATTTTTCAATTTTAGCATATAATTTATTCGTCCGTAGGACCTGTGCAGCGTACTCAAGTTGTGTGTAGTAGGTGTTTCTGGGTGATGTAGTGCAATATACACTAACCTGGTACAGCTGACTCTCTGCAAGGGCAGGTATAGGTAAGGAATAGTTCGTGACGCCAGTGCCAAGTAAACGGTGGCACGCCGTTTGCGGATGCAGGAATAATTTGAGGAAACGTGGTGTTAAAACAGAACTTCAACTTTAGTAGTTTGCAGGCAGAGACAATATTGGAAACGCAGTTCCTCAGCATACAGTCGATTTTGCAATTCGGTCGATGCAGGCAATTCAGTACAGCAGGGTAATTACAGAGTGTTGAACACAGGACTTGCAGCAAAGGAGCTTGCACTCTAACTCTGTCTGATCCTGGAATGTAGCAATTCTTCACCAAGGCCCATTAACCTAAGTCTGGCTTTATATCCTTGATTATGGCTTAAATAAGTACCTCCTCTGTTTCTCTCAGTACCTCTGGCTCCTCTGATATTTGCCTCAGTCTCTCCCAGCTTCTGAATGGTTCTAGAAACTTCTGAGCTCTGGTCTAGACTGCTTCTGCACTCCACACTAGATCAGGTTACACTGACTTTCCCTTCCTTGTCTGGCCCTTATATAAACTAGGGCTCCCTAGCTCCCTCTAATGCCTAAGAGCTGGAATGACACCCCTAGCCGGCCTGTAAGTGCAAGTTTCAGTGACAGGGAAATACACACATTACATTACATTTTATAAAACTGGCATACAACAATTTCCCCATAATTAGGAGGGACGACAGCACACCAAGTGACACTTTGGTAGTGACGGGTATTACAACTCCCGTATACTACATACCCCACTGCTTTAAGCTGAGTACGACCTCGTACTCCATCATGGGTCGCCCAACTGGAATCTCTACCTGAAATAGAAAATAGAGACATGCAGGCATACATACATGTAATTCATCTGCATTTACATTTACATCAGGTCCAATTGGCAAAAGTGAAGTGTGGTGACAAGGGGCGTCGTTCTCTTCTCTCAGGATAGTGAATGGAACGGGGGCGCTGACCTGGCACAGCGTAACATTAGAACCAGGATAGTCCATGACAATGAATAAGTCCATGATAGAACAGCAAAATGGATAAAACAGTATAAAAGTTCTTGGAGGCTCAAATAACAAACATGAGTCCGTACCCAGGTTATTTCTTATTAATCACAGAGGCTCTCATGCGGTGGAGTCCATCTCTGGGCACATTTCCTTAGTATGAAGTTGCACAATAAAATGACAGCATAATAACGGAACTACCCAGGGGTTTCCTGTGGGTGTAGCACAGGCAAGGGCTCACGTGGGGGAGTCCATTCTTGCGCACAAATGTCCAACAAGGTATTGCCCGTGGCAACTGTTTGGGAGGAGACACCACCAGAATAATCAAAGTCTCCTAAACGGACTGGCGGACGTCCCCTGGTCATCCGGGTAGACCTTCTCAACACAGGGGTCTCCTCTTCCCTTAGCAACGAGGTAGAAGGGAGAGGAGCAACAGGAGGGTCTCCATCCGTGAGACCTCGGTCAGGAACAACTGGAACAACAGGAACAACTATATCCACTACAGGGGGAACTGGATCCAGGGCATCTTGAACCGGCTCTTCTGGAGGTAAAACTACAGTAGGTGCCGGAGCAGGCACCAGCAAGTTCAACCACGGTGTCAGAAGCCAATGCATGGGATCAGCGTCATACCTGAGATTACTAACAGCCTGCATAGGATCCTCGGGCTGTATTGCTGACTCTGACACAGGATATTCAGATCCAGAACTCTCAGCACTAGGTTCTGGTGTTAGGCAGAGCTTCAACCTGTTTCGGTGTACAATTTGGGATCCCTTGTCTTCCCGGGTGATCTCATAAGTGTGAGTTCCAACATTTGGGATTGCAGTGACAACATAGGGACTTCGCTCCCACTTACTGTCCAATTTGCTGGTACGACGGTTATTCTTTAACCATACCACGGCCCCTATGGTCAAGGGTTCTGCATGGGCTGCCTGATCATAGTCTCTCTGCTGTCGGTCTCTAGCAAAGTCCATACGTTCCTGAACAATGGCTTTGGCTGCATCCAATCGCCTTTGGTGCTCAGCAACCCAGTCGGTGTTAGGTAATGGGTTAATGCAATCAGGTACATGTATGTCCAATGAATGATCAGCAGGCAACGTCCCTTGGCGCCCAAACATCAAGTAAAAAGGGGTATACCCGGTGGAACAATGTATGGTATGATTGTATGTGAACATGAGCTGTGGCAACAGACTGGGCCAATCTCCTCTGTTTTCAGGAGGCACGGCCCTCAGCATCTCTATCAAGGTCTGATTCATTTTTTCACATAATCCGTTACCTTGAGGATGGTAGGCCGTCGTCCGGATCTTCTTACAGTTGTGTAAGCGGCACAGTTCATGGAACAGATGGGACTCAAAAGCAGGTCCTTGATCGGTGAGGATCTTTTCTGGACATCCATAGGGCAGGAGAAAGTGCTTCCAGAACATTTCGGCTGTAGTCTTGGCTGTCTGGTCTCTCACAGGCACTGCTACAACAAACTTTGTGAAATGGTCAATAATAGTCATGGCATAAGCATACCCTGAGCGACTAGGCTCCAGTTTTACATGGTCGATGGCGACAAGTTCAAGAGGACGGGTACTAACAATGGGTCTTAGTGGTGCCCTCTGATCATGGTGCTCACTTCGTTTCAAGGCACAGGCTACACACTCTCGACACCACTTTTCCATGTCTTCTCTCATGCCCACCCAGTAAAACCGCTGGCGGATAGTAGCCTCAGTCTTTTGGACCCCAAAGTGACCGGATTGATTGTGGTACATCTCCAACACCATACCTGCATCTCGTCGGGGTATGAGAATCTGGTGCACTCTCTCGTTGGACACTGGGTCTAGGCTTCTCCGTAGCAATAGGCCCTTTTGTATGAAGAGTTGATGGCGCTGTCTCCACAATTTGATGAGCTCAGGATCTGCACTCTTACGCCGAATCCTCTCAGGGGCTCTGCCACTAGTAATGAAGTCCAACAACTCACCCAGCACTCTACTTTCAGACTGCAGTCTCACCCACCTTTCTTCTTTAGGTTCAGGCCTATTGGAGGATGAAGGAACTGCAGCTCTGTTATTGGTAGCTCGAGCCTGATCCTGTTGAGCAAATTTGTTATAGAAAGCCGGCATCTCTACATCTTCCCAAGCATCTCGCACATCATCAGGAGCTGTCTCTGTGGGAAGCCTGGATAAAGCATCAGCATTATCATTAGTACGTCCAGCACGATACTTTACAGAGAAATTATAGTTGGCAAGGCGAGAGGCCCATCTCTGCTCCAAGGCCCCCAATCTAGCTGTATTTAGATGTGCCAGAGGGTTATTGTCAGTGAATGCAATGAACGGAGTGGCGGCTAGATAATCCTTGAATTTTTCTGTCACCGCCCACACTAATGCCAGGAACTCTAGTTTGAAGGAACTATAATTCTGGTCATTTTTCTCAGCTCCTTTCAGGGAGCGGCTTGCATATGCTATCACTCTCTCTTTTCCCTCTTGGATTTGGGCTAACACAGCTCCCAGGCCTTGATTGCTAGCATCGGTATACAGATGGAAAGGCTTGCTATAATCTGGATAACCTAACACAGGAGGCTCGGTCAGTTTCTTTTTTAGCAATTGGAATGCTATCTCTCTTTCCTCATTCCACTCAATGGGCACAGGAGTTCTAGGACTTTTCTTGGGTTGCCCCCTCAAGAGTTCCTGGATAGGATCAGCTATTTGAGCAAAATGGGGGATAAAACGTCTATAGTAGCCGGCAAAACCAAGAAAACTCCTCACCTCTTTGACGGTAGTAGGAACCGGCCAATTACGGACAGCTGCTAACTTATCAGGGTCAGGTTGCACTCCCTCTCCGCTTACTATATGCCCCAGGTATCTTACTGCAGGTTTGAGCAAGTGACACTTGGATGGCTTTACCTTCAAGCCATATTTGATAAGGATTTCAAATACTTCTGCCAAATGTTTCAGATGGTCCTCATATGTTTTTGAGTACACAATGACGTCATCAAGATACAGCAGCACTGTTTCGAAGTTTTTGTGACCCAAACACCGCTCCATTAGTCTCTGGAAAGTCCCTGGGGCATTACATAGCCCGAACGGCATACAATTGAACTCAAACAGGCCCATGGGAGTAGTGAAAGCAGTCTTTTCCCTATCTGCAGGGGCCATGGGTACCTGCCAGTAGCCACTAGTCAAGTCCAACGTGGAGAAATAGGCAGAGGAGCCCAGAGCAGTTAGTGACTCCTCAATGCGGGGCAGTGGGTATGCATCTTTGTGGGTTATTTGATTGATTTTCCTATAATCCACACAGAAACGGATACCACCGTCCTTCTTCTTTACAAGGACTAGGGGTGCCGCCCACGGACTACGGCTGTCCCGGATTACATTAGAGTCTTTCATCTCCTGGATCATTTCCTTTACAGTCTGATATGAAGTAGGTGGTAAGGGTCTGTATCTCTCCTTGATAGGAGGATGAGAGCCAGTAGGTATAGTGTGTTGTATGGCACTCACCTCTCCATAATCAGTGGCATGCTTACTGAAGGCCTGGTGGTGCTCTTTGACCAGCTGTATAATCCCTTCTTGTTGCCGTTGGGGGGTATTCTCGTCCCCGACATGGAGCTCTTCCCACCAGGGCACTTGTGGCTGGGTCACCGGCGAACATCCGCGGCCTGCAGCTGACGGCTTTTCTGTCACTGGAAGACGAATGATGTCTTGGAAGGACACCTGGGACAGCTGGGCAACACGGCAATGCTTAGTAAGCGCAACAGGATGATTACTCAGATTAATCAGACGGACAGGTACTTTACCTTGGGAGACGTTCACCAGGCACTTGGCAGCTCTCACATAAGGATAATCCTCCATCTGGATCGGTTCCACCAGGGCTGGATAATCTCGGCCTTCGACTCCCAGGACAGCACGACACCACAAAAGAGTTTGAGAATTAGGAGGCAAAGTCACAGGCTTAATATCACGGATCCTGGCAGTACAAATTTCTCCTTTCTCATTAGCAAACCTCTGCTGGGCACTTAACACAGTAATAGTCTTTTGAATCACCCTTCTGGATGCAGAGGAAGCTGTGGGCAAAGTCTGATGTAATACAGCAAGTATTTCTGAATAACAGTTCTTGAAGACATTGGTGCCTAGAATGACAGGATGTCCTCCTCTGTCACCGGCCTGTACTACGATCACTCCCTGTTGAGGCAGGGTTACTTCTCCCACCTGCAGGGTGGGTTCCCAGTATCCATGAACCTTTACTGGTTTGCCATTGCTGGCGATAATCTCCACCCAGGATTCAGGCGGCTGGGTTAACTGGTTGGTGTCCCAGAACTTTTCAAATGCAGGCAGCTGAATAGTAGTGACCTGAGACCCAGTATCTAATAGGGCTTCAAAGGGGACCCCGTTGATCTCTATATTGATTTTAGGATGGGATCCTACATACCGCGGCATCCAATTTGGATCATCTGGACCTAGTGTTCTACCTCCCGAGGGATGGTCCTCAGCCTCAGGGGTTGCCCTGTTTAACTGCCAGCAAGTGGATTCTGTGTGTCCCAGCTTTTTGCAGTATGTACACACGGGCTTCTTGCGACCTCTATTACGCCTCCCAGGATCCCTGGGGTGAGTCTCTTGGTAAGGAGGTGGGAACGGCCTAGGAGGTGACAGGAAATCTTCTTCTAACATTATGGGTTTTTCCCATTCCTCTATTTTTCTGCACACTTTCTCTAGACTTTTAGTGAGGTGATTTACTTGCTCTGTCAGCATGGCAATAGTATCAGTAGCTGACACTTGAACAGCTTGGCCGGCCTCAGCTCGGTTAGTGACAAGCGGTTTTGGCTTGCAGGCTGATGACTCAGATAGGGCGCTCAACTCAGGAGATACTGTGGACCCCAGAATTTTTATAGCCAGTTCTTTAAAGTCCAGAAAGGCACTGTTAGGGTGCTGGGCGGACAGCATCTTTAACTGGGTCCTTATTTGTTCACTAGACACCCCGTTGATAAATTGTTCCTTCAGGGTCTGGTCCCGGTTATCAGCCTCTTTGGGATCTATCTGGATTACAGCCCCTAAAGCCTCCTGAAGTGATAGGGCATAGTCACGGAGGGACTCACCGGGCTTCTGTCTCTGGCCAAAGAAGTGCATCTTTATTTCTGAGGCAGTCCTAGTTTCAAAAGTGGCTCTGAGGCGGGTGAATATCTGTTCTAGAGTACTCCGCTCAGTAGCAGGCCAGGATAACACTTCCCTGCGGGCAGCTCCCTCCAGCTGCGCCAGCAGGATTTCCATTTGCTGGTCGGCATTTATAGGGTACAATCGGAATAGTGCCAGCAACTTTTCTTCAAAGTCCCTTAGGGTATGGGTCTCCCCCCTGTAGCGGGGGAACCATGGGGCCCCGAAATAGTAGGGCATGGTAAAGGGCATCATGCTGGGGGCCGCCGGATGACCAGGAGCCGCAAGCTCTCCTGGGGCCGGCTGCTCAGGCACTCCTGGCTCTGACATGGTAGTCTATTAAGAGGTGGCCGCTGGCGACTAAAGAGGCCGGTACACTCCCCTTCCCTCCGGTTACAAGTGCTTACCGGTATCGTCGGGCTTGCGCAGGTCAAGTCTCGCGAGGTTCCGGACGTCCTGAGCACCCGATGACGCAGGAGAAGCAGGGCCGCGGCGGTGCGATGATGAAGAGGGCGGGACTCTCTGTGTCTTTGCAGGGATCCGCCCACGAATGTCCTCAGCGGCGCGGGAAACTTTACTCCAGGCAGCCGGTGGCCATCTTTAGCAAAACGCTGTCCATTCACTGACAGCAAGCAGGATTGTAAAAAGTCCACAAAACCACACTCCAATGCGGCGATTTTCTTCCTCTGGGTAGCGCAACACTGCACAGCGCTTTTTAGAGGTTTTTGGTACACTTTGGGTACGATTTTCAGTCCACAAAGTCCACTTGAATAAAACAGGAAAATTGTCACTTTGGTCACAGGGCAACTGTATAAGGCACAAAGTTCACGCTTCTTGCACTAGAAAGCGTGCGTATCCTGTTCGTGACGCCAAAAGAGAAGTGCAGCGTACTCAAGTTGTGTGTAGTAGGTGTTTCTGGGTGATGTAGTGCAATATACACTAACCTGGTACAGCTGACTCTCTGCAAGGGCAGGTATAGGTAAGGAATAGTTCGTGACGCCAGTGCCAAGTAAACGGTGGCACGCCGTTTGCGGATGCAGGAATAATTTGAGGAAACGTGGTGTTAAAACAGAACTTCAACTTTAGTAGTTTGCAGGCAGAGACAATATTGGAAACGCAGTTCCTCAGCATACAGTCGATTTTGCAATTCGGTCGATGCAGGCAATTCAGTACAGCAGGGTAATTACAGAGTGTTGAACACAGGACTTGCAGCAAAGGAGCTTGCACTCTAACTCTGTCTGATCCTGGAATGTAGCAATTCTTCACCAAGGCCCATTAACCTAAGTCTGGCTTTATATCCTTGATTATGGCTTAAATAAGTACCTCCTCTGTTTCTCTCAGTACCTCTGGCTCCTCTGATATTTGCCTCAGTCTCTCCCAGCTTCTGAATGGTTCTAGAAACTTCTGAGCTCTGGTCTAGACTGCTTCTGCACTCCACACTAGATCAGGTTACACTGACTTTCCCTTCCTTGTCTGGCCCTTATATAAACTAGGGCTCCCTAGCTCCCTCTAATGCCTAAGAGCTGGAATGACACCCCTAGCCGGCCTGTAAGTGCAAGTTTCAGTGACAGGGAAATACACACATTACATTACATTTTATAAAACTGGCATACAACAATTTCCCCATAATTAGGAGGGACGACAGCACACCAAGTGACACTTTGGTAGTGACGGGTATTACAACTCCCGTATACTACACCTGCAGTACTTGTCTGACATGCACCTCATGTGTTCTCAAATCAGACGAATAAATTAAAATATCATCTAGGTATATTACCACAAACCTGCCGATTAGATGACTAAAAATGTCATTAACGAAATGTTGAAAGACGGCAGGAGCATTGGTCAGACCGAAAGGCATAACTAGATTTTCATAATGCCCCTCAGGGGTGTTAAAGGCTGTCTTCCACTCATCCCCTTCCTTGAAACGAATCAGATTGTAGGCCCCCCTAAGATCAAGTTTGGAGAACCACCTAGCACCCGCAATCTGGTTAAACAGGTCAGGAATGAGAGGAAGAGGGTATGGGTCTCGGATGGTTATCCGATTTAATTCGCGAAAATCTAGGCAAGGACGCAGGCCCCCATCTTTCTTTTTAACGAAGAAAAACCCTGCAGCCACAGGTGAAGAAGAGGGTCTGATGTGTCCCTTAGCCAAGCTCTCGGAGATAGAATCTTTCATGGCTTGTCTCTCTGGACCCGAAAGATTATATAACCTGGTCTTGGGTAATTTTGCACCGGGAATAAGGTTAACCGGGCAATCATAAGGACGATGAGGTGGTAACTTCTGACAACCCTTTTCAGAAAAAACATCCTCAAAATCCGAAATAAATGTAGGTAGGGTAGTTATGGAGGCGACTAAGCAATTGCTATTTAAGCAATTTTCTCTGCACTGCTCACTCCACTCCAATATCTCCCTGGCCTGCCAATCCACCACTGGATTGTGCGCAACCAACCAGGGAAGACCCAGCACTACCGGAGTGGGAAGCCCCTCCAGAACATAACATGAAAGCATCTCGTTATGGTGGTCCCCTACACGAAGGTGTAAATTATGAACAATGTGGGTGAGGTTTCTCTGAGTCAGAGGAGCAGAATCAATAGTGAATATGGGAATAGGTCTCTGTAGCGTACAGAGAGACAAACCCATAGTGCGGGCAAAATGGGTATCTATCAAATTTACCCCTGCTCCACTGTCTAGAAAGAAAGAAATAGTCTCCGTCTTATCACCAAACACAATAACCGCTGGCGATGTACGTATGGAGGAAACGTATACCCCCCGGCTGACATCCTCCACACAGCCTGGGGTTAGTAGTTTTCCGACGGTCTTTTGTTTCTGAGGAAAGAAGGACATACATTAATGAAATGACCCCTCTCCCCACAAAAAAACCAAACCCCACGCCTACGGTGAGCCTCAGGAGGACGGACCTGACGAGTAGTTCCTCCTAGCTGCATAGGCCCGTCTAAGTCCGTACAGACTAACTGCTGCTTGGGAGGGGTTACCAATTGCTCCGGTTTTTTCAACCATTCCCTAAGGCGTCTATCTATTCAGATAGAAAGGGACACAACCGCATCAAGGGAAAAGGGGGTCTCATATAATGCAAGCGCATCCTTAACCCTTTTGGATAACCCAGAACTGACTCCTGAGAGCCGGGTCGTTCCATTGGGTATCCATAGCCCACCTACGGAATTCAGAGCAATACTCCTCCACCGGCCGCTCTCCTTGAAAGAGTCTCCGTAATCTTGATTCAGCCAGTGCGACTCGGTCAGGGTCGTCATATATGAGACCCAAGGCCCCGAAAAACTCATCCACTGACCGAAGAGCCTGGGAATCAGTAGGTAAAGAGAACGCCCAGGACTGCGGGTCCCCCTGCAGCAGGGAAATAACAACCCCCACCCGCTGTTCTTCATTACCAGAGGAGTAAGGGCGCAGTTTAAAATATAATTTACAGGCCTCACGGAATGTCAAAAACTTGTCCCTTCCCCCAGAAAATCTGTCAGGGAGAGGGACCTTGGGTTCCGCAACAACCTGGTTACCAGTAGCAACCGCTGGGCTTGCGGTCAGTTGTAATTGCTGCTGTTGCTGGAGGACCGACGCCTTCAATCCTGCCACCTCCAAAGACAGGCCATGAAATTGTTTGGACAGAGCAGCAATTTGATCCATACTGGATTGTAAGTAGGTAAAAATATATATATTTGTTTTTTACATTTTTTTTACCTACACAAAATAAGGGCCAGATATAATGTAATGACCGGTGTCACGCACAGGGAGGAAAAAGGGAAAGCCCTGCCCAAGGGAGAGGGAAAGGTGGTGACCCCTAACTCACCTTGCGGCTGGCACCTGACTGCCCTGACGTCCCTAGACGGGTTCCTCACCCGTGCGGCGATCACGTGCCTAAACCCTGGCTTTCCCTAAAATGAGCCCTAGATAGTGAACGGGCCGGTGGGATCGCTAGTCCGCACCACTGTCACTAAGAGGGAAACACCAGGGAGAGGACAGACAAAACAGACAAACACATACACCCAGGTGGGCGACCACAATAGACCACAAAGGTCCAACAGGGATCCGGAGGGTAGCGTTCTAGACAAACTACCAGAGAACGCAGCAACACAGCTCCAGAGGGTCAGAATAGATGTCCAGGCAGGAAGCTCTATATCTGGCAACCAGAGAAGTGTGAGAGGGGAATATAAGGAGGTTTGGGAGTGCTGGACATGGAACAGCTGAGGAGAAGGAGCTACGGATCCCTGAGTGAGCCAAAAGGGTTTGCAAAGCATACCCAGAAAGCTACCATAGGAAACAGCCCTATCTTACATAGAGCGTGCAGCCAACCGCTGCGACCTCCTGACCCCGGGCATAACGGAGTCAGGCGTGGCTCTTGACACCCTCATGACATATAGATGGGGCGGGTGATCCAACCGGTATAGACACACCCCGTCTATAAGGTAGAAAATGGATATAAAATGTAAGTTGGTTGTGCACACCTTATATGAAAATATACACACACACAGACGCTTCCTTGTGTATAGTATTCAATGTTTATTATACATATATAAAAACAATCTATTGAAATATTGTGTACAATCGCTGATATTCAAGATATTTTTCAATGGAGGTCTTGATATATGATGATCGTAGTGAAATATGGGCTTTGATGTGGTACAGTCCCTGGGATAATGATCTCTAATAAAACAAATATTGTGCCAGCAAACTAGTAACACATTATAAATAAATAGGTATAAATGTGTAAATAGGTGAATTAATCTGTTACAGTTGATCTACAATAAAGCCACAATATAATAAGTGCCAAGATATGTGAAACTGCGAAGGAAAATAGTTAAAAGGCCATCCACAGTGGGACCTCCTGGATTTAGTGTGTAGGAAAAAGAGGAAAATTATTACAAGTGCAAAAATCTAACCACAATGGGGTGAAAACCACAATAATCAAAACACGTTGCGTTATAACTCATCCAGCGGGTCAGCGATAGTCTCACTGTACTGTAGGGGACAATTGTATTTTGTCCAACAGTATTGGGAATTATATTTCATCCAGCGATATTATGACCACAATATTTGAAAACCACAAAATATAAAGAATATAAAAAATATAAATATATAATATAAAAGATACAGTACAGACCAAATGTTTGGACACACCTTCTCATTCAAAGAGTTTTCTTTATTTTCATGACTATGAAGGCATCAAAACTATGAATTAACACATGTGGAATTATATACATAACAAACAAGTGTGAAACAACTGAAAATATGTCATATTCTAGGTTCTTCAAAGTAGCCACCTTTTGCTTTGATTACTGCTTTGCACACTCTTGGCATTCTCTTGATGAGCTTCAAGAGGTAGTCCCCTGAAATGGTTTTAGAATTTGTATTATGGCAAGAAAAAAGCAGCTAAGTAAAGAAAAACGAGTGGCCATCATTACTTTAAGAAATTAAGGTCAGTCAGTCAGCCGAAAAATTGGGAAAACTTTGAAAGTAAGGGCTATTTGACCATGAAGGAGAGTGATGGGGTGCTGCGCCAGATGACCTGGCCTCCACAGTCACCGGACCTGAACCCAATCGAGATGGTTTGGGGTGAGCTGGACCGCAGAGTGAAGGCAAAAGGGCCTACAAGTGCTAAGCATCTCTCGGAACTCCTTCAAGACTGTTGGAAGACCATTTCAGGGGACTACCTCTTGAAGCTCATCAAGAGAATGCCAAGAGTGTGCAAAGCAGTAATCAAAGCAAAAGGTGGCTTCTTTGAAGAACCTAGAATATGACATTTTCAGTTGTTTCACACTTGTTTGTTATGTATATAATTCCACATATGTTAATTCATAGTTTTGATGCCTTCATAGTCATGAAAATAAAGAAAACTCTTTGAATGAGAAGGTGTGTCCAAACTTTTGGTCTGTACTGTATATATATATAAAAAAAAGAAATATATATAAAAAAAAACACTAAGTTATATTTCATCCAGCAGATCAGCGATAGTTACACTACACAATAATGAACAATCGTATTTTGTCCAGCAATAATCAGAATTGTATTTCATCCAGCAATATTATATTTTATCCAGCAATATTATAACTGCAGAATACAAAGGTTGTAGTTCCTCCAGCAGGATAGCGATATTGGAACCGCATTGATTTTAAATACCGCCATTTGGTGCACCAATATTGAATTCAGGCCTACACTGGTTCAGGCCCTGTTAGATACCCCCTCTACATACAGGGGTTTGAATTAGGCATTTGAAATACAGCCATTTGAAATACAGCCTTTTTGGGCAAAGATATATTTACTTCAGGCCTACAGAGGTTCAGGCCCTGTGAGATACCACCTCTACATACAGGGGTTTGAATTAGGCATTTGAAATACAGCCATTTGAAATACAGCCATTTTGTGCAAAGATATATTTACTGCAAGCCGACACTGGTTCAGGGCCTGTGATATGCTACCTCTACATAAAGGGGTTTGAATTAGGCATTTGAAATACAGCCATTTTGTGCAAAGATATATTTACTTCAGGCCTACAGAGGTTCAGGCCCTGTGAGATACCACCTCTACATACAGGGGTTTGAATTAGGCATTTGAAATACAGCCTTTTTGTGCAAAGATATATTTACTTCAGGCCTACAGAGGTTCAGGCCCTGTGAGATACCACCTCTACATATAGGGGTTTGAATTAGACATTTGAAATATAGCAATTAGAAAAACAGCCATTTTGTGCAAAGATATATTTACTGCAGGCCTACACTGGTTCAGGGCCTGTGAAATACTGCCTCTACATACAGGGGTTTGAATTAGGAATTAGAAATTCAGCCATTTGAAATACAGCCATTTTGTGCAAAGATATATTTACTTCAGGCCTACAGAGATTCAGGCAGGCCCTCTGAGATACTACCTCTACATACAGGGGTTGGAATTAGGCATTTGAAATACAGCCATTTGATATACAGCCTTTTTGTGCAAAGATATATTTACTTCAGGCCTAAGGAGGTTCAGGCCCTCTGAGATACTACCTCTACATACAGGGGTTTGAATTAGGCATTTGAAATACAGCCATTTTGTGCAAATATATATTTACTTCAGGCCTACAGAGGTTCAGGCCCTCTGAGATACTACCTGTACATACAGGGGTTTGAATTAGGCATTTGAAATACAGCTATTTGAAATACAGCCATTTTGTGCAAACATATATTTACTGCAGGCCTACACTGGTTCAGGGCCTGTGAGATACCACCTCTACATACAGGGGTTTGAATTAGGCATTTGAAATACAGCCATTTGAAATACAGCCTTTTTGTGCAAAGATATATTTACTTCAGGCCTACAGAGGTTCAGGACCTGTGAGATACCACCTCTACATACAGGGGTTTGAATTAGGCATTTGAAATACTGCCATTTGAAATACAGACTTTTTGTGCAAAGATATATTTATTATAGGCCTACAGAGGTTCAGGCCCTCTGAGATACCACCTCTACATACAGGGGTTTGAATTAGACATTTGAAATACAGTCATTTGAAATACAGCCTTTTTGTGCAAAGATATATTTACTTCAGGCCTACAGAGGTTCAGGCCCTCTTAGATACCACCTCTACATACAGGGGTTTGAATTAGGCATTTGAAATACAGCCATTTGAAATACAGCCATTTTGTGCAAAGATATATTTACTTCAGGCCTACAGAGGTTCAGGCCCTCTGATATACTACCTCTACATACAGGGGTTTGAATTTGGCATTTGAAATACAGCCATTTGAAATACAGCCTTTTTGTGCAAAGATATACAGTACAGACCAAAAGTTTGGACTAACCTTTTCATTCAAAGAGTTTTCTTTATTTTCATGACTATGAAAATTTTAGATTCACACTGAAGGCATCAAAACTATGAATTAACACGTGGAATTATATACTTAACAAACAAGTGTGAAACAACTGAAAATATGTCATATTCTAGGTTCTTCAAAGTAGCCACCTTTTGCTTTGATTACTGCTTTGCACACTCTTGGCATTCTCTTGATGAGCTTCAAGAGGTAGTCCCCTGAAATGGTTTTCACTTCACAGGTGTGCCCTGTCAGGTTTAATAAGTGGGATTTCTTGCCTTTTAAATGGGGTTGGGACCATCAGTTGCGTTGAGGAGAAGTTAGGTGGATACACAGCCCTACTTAATAGACTGTTAGAATTTGTATTATGGCAAGAAAAAAGCAGCTAAGTAAAGAAAAACGAGTGGCCATCATTACTTTAAGAAATTAAGGTCAGTCAGTTAGCCGAAAAATTGGGAAAACTTTGAAAGTAAGGGCTATTTGACCATGAAGGAGAGTGATGGGGTGCTGCGCCAGATGACCTGGCCTCCACAGTCACCGGACCTGAACCCAATCGAGATGGTTTGGGGTGAGCTGGACCGCAGAGTGAAGGCAAAAGGGCCAACAAGTGCTAAGCATCTCTGGGAACTCCTTCAAGACTGTTGGAAGACCATTTCAGGTGACTACCTCTTGAAGCTCATCAAGAGAATGCCAAGAGTGTGCAAAGCAGTAATCAAAGCAAAAGGTGGCTACTCTGAAGAACCTAGAATATGACATATTTTCAGTTGTTTCACACTTGTTTGTTATGTATATAATTCCACATGTGTTAATTCATAGTTTTGATGCCTTCATAGTCATGAAAATAAAGAAAACTCTTGAATGAGAAGGTGTGTCCAAACTTTTGGTCTGTACTGTATTTACTTCAGGCCTACAGAGGTTCAGGCACTCTGAGATACTACCTCTACAGACAGGGGTTTGTATTAGGCATTTGAAATACAGCCATTTTAAATACAGCCTTTTTGTGCAAAGATCTATTTACTGCAGGCCTACACTGGTTCAGGGCCTGTGAGATACTACCTCTACATACAGGGGTTTAAATCAGGCATTTGAAATTTAGCCATTTGAAATACAGCCATTTTGTGCAAAGATATATTTACTTCAGGCCTACAGAGGTTCAGGAAGGCCCTCTGAGATACTAACTCTACATATAGGGATTTGAAATACAGCCATTTGAAATACAGCCTTTTTGTGCAATAATATATTTACTTCAGGCCTACAGAGGTTCAGGCCCTGTGAGACACCACCTCTACATACAGGGGTTTGAATTAGGCATTTGAAATACAGCTATTTGAAATACAACCGTTTTGTGCAAAGATATATTTACTGCAGGCCTACACTGGTTCAGGGCCTCTGAGATACTACCTCTACATACAGGGGTTTGAATTAGGCATTTGAAATACAGCCATTTGAAATACAGTCATTTTGTGCAAAGATATATTTACTTCAGGCCTACAGAGGTTCAGGCCCTCTAAGATACCAACTCTACATACAGGGGTTTGAATTAGGCATTTGAAATACAGACATTTGAAATACAGCCTTTTTGTGCAAAGATATATTTACTTCAGGCCTATAGAGGTTCAGGCCCTGTGAGATACCACCTCTACATACAGGGGTTTGATTTAGGCATTTGAAATACAGCCATTTGGTGCAAATATATATTTATTGCAGGCCTACACTGGTTCAGGGCCTGTGAGATACTACCTCTACATACAGGGGTTTGAATTAGGCATTTAAAATACAGCCATTTGAAATACAGCCATTTTGTGCAAAGATATATTTACTGCAGGCCTACAGAGGTTCAGGCCCTCTGAGATACTACCGCTACATACAGGGGTTTGAATTAGGCATTTGAAATACAGCCATTTGAAATACAGCCATTTTGTGCAAAGATATATTTACTGCAGGCCTACACTGGTTCAGGCCCTCTGAGATACTACCTCTACATACAGGGATTTTAATTAGGCATTTGAAATACAGCCATTTGAAATACAGCCTTTTTGTGCAAAGATATATTTACTTCAGGCCTACAGAGGTTCAGGCCCTGTGAGATACCACCTCTACATACAGGGATTTAAATTAGGCATTTGAAATACAGCCTTTTTGTGCAAATATATATAATGTCACGGATGGTGTTGCAGAAAACTGGAAGTTATAAATAAACATCCCACTGACTTGATCCCAAACTAAGGAACATATGGGTGAGCCCTATAAAACCCCTAGAGCTCTCCCTGACTGCTCTGCCCATGAAAAGATCTTTATGATAGATAATTGCATGCCCTCGTACCTAGACTGTGTGACACCTGAAAACCCTATAATAGTGAGGGGACACAACCACCGGCTCCCTGCACTTAATACGGAGGGAGTCAGGGTCACCTAGAATTAAGCCAGCACGGAAACACAAATAAAGGAAAAGACTTATCTGAGGAACCAGCAGTTGCAGCATGTAGCAGTGAACACAATCCAGGAAGTAGTATAAACCGCAAAGTGAGGCAGTATGGGAGGGAATATAAAGGAGGCAATCAGTGTAAATAGATGACAGCTGGGAAAAGAAGGAAAAGACATGACAAAGTGAAACCAAAACAAAGAACATCATGCAAGAGGTACAGAAGAACGTCTGCCAGAGCTTCTCAGAGAGCTGGCGGTAAAATATTTACTTCAGGCCTACAGAGGTTCAGGCCCTCTGAGATACCACCTCTACATACAGGGGTTTGAATTAGGCATTTGAAATACAGCCATTTTGTGCAAAGATATATTTACTGCAGGCCTACACTGGTTCAGGGCCTGTGAGATACTACCTCTACATACAGGGGTTTGAATTAGGCATTTGAAATACACCCTTTTTGTGCAAAGATATATTTACTTCAGGCCTACACTGGTTCAGGGCCTGTGAGATGCTACCTCTACATACAGGGGTTTGAATTAGGCATTTGAAATACACCCTTTTGTGCAAAGATATATTTACTTCAGGCCTACAGAGGTTCAGGCCCTGTGAGATACCAACTTTACATACAGGGGTGTGAATTAGGCATTTGAAATACAGCCATTTTGTGCAAATATATATTTACTGCAGGTCTAAGAGGTTCAGGCCCTCTAAGATACTAGCAATATAACAAAATAATAACAAAGACAGCTACACTCTGCGGTCTTAATAAACCCTCAAACTGATTTTAAAATTGAGAGATTAGCCAACATGTCCTACGGTGTAGGACATGTCTGAGCCCGAGCACCGCGCCAAGGTTTCTCAAGTAGCTCGGGGACCTAACACTCACCTACCTGTGCCATATGGGCAATACCAGGGGCCAGTGGGCAAATTACAGGAGCATGAGGCCGACTCACAAACAACTCATCGGTTACCTCCAGCATGTAACCATGCTAGCAATGGGAGGAGGGAGGAGTCTGCGAGTCCCACTCAAGACTGGCTGATATGGCCCAGGCCTCACAGGTGTACCTAAATGTAGCCTGTAGATGGAAAGCAGGCACATTTAAATTGGAGTTTATACACCTCCAGGCATCTCTATATATACAAACTGAAAAGAATGGCGTGGTATTAAACAAGCAGGATGTCACGACGGGGAGTGGGGGAAACCCCCCACCGTGTGATGTAAAAGGGAAAAAGGGGATTAGCCTGGCCAAAAGGAGTAATAAGGGAGGATGAATAATATGGAATATCTTTTAAGGAACGAAAAAACGCATCAAAAACGCAGAGAAATCGTGTTTTTTGGATGTCTTTTTTTGGATGCCTTTTTTGACCTTTTTATTTCTTCCATCCCTAAAGAGGAGATTTTATTCAGCACACATATATGGATATGAATATAAATGTAGTATGCAATATAGATTTATGTATCTTATCATCTTAAGGATTTAATTATATGCGTCTTTCAACTGAATAATGGGTTCTTTTTAGAAGTCTTGCCATAATTAATGATATGTATAACAACATGAGTGGAATATCGAAAGAAAATGAGAAAACGCATTACAAACGCAAAAAAACTACTGCCTCTTTTTACTTTTTTTCTTTTTAAAGATGGTCTTCATGATTGACATACATATAATATAACCACCTCAGCTCCCCTAGCTTAAACACCCTTAATGACCAGATCACTTTTTACACTTCTGCACTACACTAATTTCACCGTTTATTGCTCGGTCATGCAACTTACCACCCAAATGAATTTTACCTCCTTTTCTTCTCACTAATAGAGCTTTCATTTGGTGGTATTTCATTGCTGCTGACATTTTTACTTTTTTTGTTATTAATCGAAATTTAACGAAATTTTTGCAAAAAAATGACATTTTTCACTTTCAGTTGTAATTTTTTTTAAAAAAAACGACATCTATATATAAATTTTTCTCTAAATTTATTGTTCTACATGTCTTTGATAAAAAAAAATGTTTGGGTAAAAGTTATAGTGTTTACAAACTATGGTACAAAAATTTGAATTTCAGCTTTTTGAAGCAGCTCTGACTTTCTGAGTACCTGTCATGTTTCCTGAGGTTCTACAATGCCCAGACAGTAGAAAAACCCCACAAATGACCCGATTTCGGAAAGTGTCACATATGTGGTATCACCGTACTCAGGAGAAGTTGGGCAATGTGTTTTGGGGTGTCATTTTACATATACCCATGCTGGGTGAGATAAATATCTCGGTCAAATGCCAACATTGTATAAAAAAATGGGAAAAGTTGTCTTTTGCCGAGATATTTCTCTCACCCAGCATGGGTATATGTAAAATGACACCCCAAAACACATTCCCCAACTTCCTGAGTACGGCGATACCACATATGTGACACTTTTTTGCAGCCTAGATGCGCAAAGGGGCCCAAATTCCTTTTAGGAGGGCATTTTTAGACATTTGGATCCCAGACTTCTTCTCACGCTTTAGGGCCCCTAAAATGCCAGGGAAGTATAAATACCCCACATGTGACCCCATTTTGGAAAGAAGACACCCCAATGTATTCAATGAGGGGTATGGCGAGTTCATAAAAAATTTTTTTTTTGGCACAAGTTAGCGGAAAATGATTTTTTTAGTTTTTTCTCACAAAGTCTCGCTTTCCGCTAACTTGGGACAAAAATTTCAATCTTTCATGGACTCAATATGCCCCTCAGCGAATACCTTGGGGTGTCTTCTTTCCAAAATGGGGTCATTTGTGGGGTGTTTGTACTGCCCTGGCATTTTAGGGTCTCCACAATCATTACATGTATGGCCAGCATTAGGAGTTTCTGCTATTCTCCTTATATTGAGCATACAGGTAATGAGATTTTTTTTTGATCGTTCAGCCTCTGGGCTGAAAGAAAAAATGAACGGCACAGATTTCTTCATTCGCATCGATCAATGTGGATGAAAAAATCTCTGCCAAAAAAAAAAAGGAGGGGAAAGGCATCTGCCAGGACATAGGAGCTCCGCCCAACATCCAAACCCACTTAGCCCGTATGCCCTGGCAAACCCGATTTCTCCATTCACATCAATCGATGTGGATGAATAAATCATTGCCGGGATTTTTTTAATTTTTTTTATATACAAAGTGTTTGCCAAAGCATATGAACTCCGCCGCCCCCTCAGCTCATATGCCTCGGCAAACGTATCTTTTACTGCAGAGGAGAAATCTCGTCTTGCAGCGCCGCATACACCGACTTTTGTGTAATCTGACAGCAGCGCAATGCTTCTGTCAGAATGCACATCAGTGCTGCAAATAGTCGATCGGTTGGTCCACCTGGAAGGTAAAAAAAACAAAACAAAAAAGAAAAAACCAGGCCGCAACGCAATAAATTTATTAACTTTATAATAACATTTGAATGGAACATATAAACTTTATTTAACGTTTTGAACAGAACGTTAACTTTTTTGCTTACCGGTGATTTATTTTTTATTTTTTTTACCTTTATAGGACAAACCTCTCCTTCCCCATGGGACAATGTGCAAAGCGCAAATCGCCCAAAGATGTGGCGAAGTACATTATGCACTTTGTCCCAGGTGAAAGGAGAGGTTTGCAGCAGCTGTGAGTAAAAGAGCTTATACAATTTGACCCCATACCGGGCGCGCTTGCTTGGGATGTATTGTTTGAAGCCAAAGAGCCCGGTAAAATGTATAAGGGACTCGTCTATGCAGATGTTTTGCTCAGGGGTATACAAATCTGCAAATTTGTTGTTGAAGTGGTCTATGAGGGGCCAAATTTTGTGGAGCCAGTCAAAAGCTGGGTGGCCTCTGGGACGAGAGGTGCTGTTGTTGCTATAGTGCAGGAAACGCAGGATGGCCTCAAATCGTGCCCTGGACATGGCAGCAGAGAACATGGGCATGTGATGAATTGGGTTTGTGGACCAATATGACCGCAATTCATGCTTTTTGGTTAGACCCATGTTGAGGAGAAGGCCCAGAATTTTTTTTAATTCGGAAACTTGGACGGGTTTCCACCGAAAAGGCTGGGCATAATAGCTTCCCGGGTTGGCGGCTATAAATTGAGTGGCATACCAATTTGTTTCTGCCACAACTATGTCCAAGAGCTCCGCAGTCAAGAACAGCTCAAAAAATCCCAGTGCCGAACCGATCTGAGCTGTCTCAACCCGAACTCCAAACTGGGCGGTGAAAGGGGGAACTAATGGTGCGGCTGAAGTTGGGGACTGCCAATCAGGGTTTGCCAGCACCTCAGGGACTCTAGGGGCACTATGGGCCTGTCTGTGCGGGGTAACTATTGCACGTGCCACCGTACCAGCTTCAACTGCCCTTCTGGTGCTCGCCACTTCACCATGTTGTACGGCAGTGCTGGTACTAGGTCCAGGGTGGGCTGCGCTGCTGGTGTATGCCTCACCACGTAATCCGACAGCGCCAGCCCCACTCTCCTGCCCTTGAAGCGGATCCTGCGCAACCTGTGGTGTAGCAACACGGGGCCGGGTACGCCTGGTGCTATCAGGGACCTCAACCTCCTCGTCCGAACTTTGGATCAGACTGCCACTGCTTTCTACAGGTTCATATTCTGACTCGCTAGATTCGTCAGATGAGGGTTCCCATTCCTAATCCGACTGGGTCAGAATCCTGTAGGCCTCTTCAGAAGAATACTCCTTGTTTGCCATTTGGTCAACTAAATTTAGGGGGTATTCCCTGAGACTACCCAAGAAAAAAAGCAAGCCTGTCTTACAAATGGGAGGCTAGCGAAGTACCGGAGGCCGCTGCGATTGATAAAAAATATCAAAACTGATTTTTTTTATCGCCGCAGAGATTGTGCAGTGATCAAAAAAATAAATTTTTTTGTCACTGCGGCGGGGCGGGCGTGGGTGAACGCACGTGTGGGCGACCGATCAGGCCTGATCGGGCAAACACTGCGTTTTGGGTGGAGGGCGAACTAAGGTGACACCAATACTATTATAGATCTGACTGTGATCAGTTTTGATCACTTACAGATACTATAAAAGTACAAATGCTGATTAGCGAAACGCAATCAGCGAATCAGTGACTGCGGCACGGTGGGCTGGGTGCTAAACGATCGCTAATTACCTAACCAAGGGGCCTAAACTATCCTAAAACCTAACAGTCAATACCAGTGAAAAAAAAAGTGACAGTTTACACTGATCACTTTTTTCCCTTTCACTAAGTGATTGACAGGGGCGATCAAGAGGTTAATTGGGGTGATGGGGGGTGATCTGGGGGCTAAGTGTGCTGTTTGGTGTATTCACTGTGATGCTTTTCTGCTGGAACCAACCGACCAAAAGGACCAGCAGAGGAGCACAGAAGCCATTTAACACCTTATATTTATAAATATAAGGTGTTATATGGCTTGTGATTTGTTTTTTTTTAAATCGCCAGCCTGCCAGCGATGATCATTGGCTGGCAGGCTGGTGTTGTAATACCCCTCTAACTTTTGCCGGCCCGCGATTCGCATGCGCGGGCCGGCTTTGAGCGTAATCTCGCGTCTCGCGAGATGACGCGCCGATACGTGACTCTGCCTTAGACTGCCGCCTCCGGAACGCGATCCTGCGGTCCGGAGGCGGATAAGACACAAGAGACTTAGGCATCTTGTTGCCTTGTAGAATTAACTACATGGGTCTTGAATCTATATATACCTTTTTTTTTTAAGTTTAAAAAAAGGTTGAAAGCCCTTCTTCATAAGAGTAAAAACTTCACCATAACAGGTGAGAAATAAAATACTGAGATTGGATTAAAATCCCTAAAATCCAGACCATGTCTTAGGTGGGTTTTCAAGGTCATTGACTATATAAGAAGGGGGTAGTTGTATTAGGAACTGAGGCCACTGAGGAAGAGGTTGTCACCTCGAAACGTGTCTGGCCGTTTTGGACTCATAACTACCCACCTAAGACCACCTTAAAGAGAGTTCATTCCATACCTTAATTGGAATTTTATTTGGGGCACTGGGCCCTTTAAAGATGCCTCACATTCGAACAGAGTAAAAATATCACCTGATCCGGCTGTCACGTCACGTGATACAACCAAGCTGCTACTCTACGGCAAAGACTGCAAACTCTTTCACGTGAGACGCTGAGGTCCGCGCTCCACATAGCTGGAAAGTTCGTACTACGGTAACAATAATCGATATACTGAACAACCAGAAGGACCGCAGGACTGCGTGACACTCGTGCGCTACATAGAGCCAAGGAGACACAGCCTGGAGATCAGTGAACGGAGGTAACAGGTAAGAGGCTGTGCGAGGGGGACGCCCTAGACGCCAGCCTTATTATTGATACCTGGCCTCCCAAGAGACCGATTTCATTTGTTTTTATGCATCTTATATTTTTGCAAGTAACTCTTTACAGCGTCACATATCAATAGTGACAACCATCCCTGGGAGGATAATTTTTTATTCACATTTATATCACAACATGTGGTTTTACTATTGTAATATTATTATTGATACATCATGATTTATATTAGGGTATTAAGAAATGATAATTGATAAATTGATATATTGTAAGAAGTATTTTGCACAAACTGTCACTTAATCATTTTAGATACATTGTTTAAGCACTAATGCACATTTAGTTCACATGATTGCAATATCTGAAGTGTGAGGTCTAGTAACTGATGTCCAACAATCTCAGCATATCAAGACTGTAAGGGCAATACGATATTTTTCTCAATTTATTTTAATAAAATTAATTTATTTTTAATATTTGTCAGATGGTGAGTGCCTGTTTTTAAATTTTAAATCTTCAATGTGCTGACAACAAGACACGAGTGGTTTGCACGCTGTGCAATCAGAGCCTGAAGCGAGGCATAAACGTTCTCAACCTGAGCACAACCTGCATGACCAGGCATCTAAGTGCTAAGCACGAGCTGCAGTGGAGTAGACACCTCAAAAACTCTGGCTCCTCCTGCTTCCTCTTCTGCTGCAGTCGCGGCCTCTTCATCCACCTCTGGAGTGACAGTGCCACCTGGCACCCTGCAAACAGAGGATCTGCCAGCAATACCAACACCTGGGTCACCAGGCATCTCCACAATGTCCCACGCAAGCATTCAGCTCTCCATATCCCAAACGCTGAAGAGGAAGTACCCCCCTACCCACCCGCGATCCCTAGCCCTGAATGCCAGCATTTCTAAATTCCTGGCATTTGAAATGCTGTCATTCCGTCTGGTGGAGATGGATAGTTTTAAAGGCCTTATGGCGGTGGCTGTCCCACAGTACGTCGTGCCCAGCCTCCACTACTTTTCAAGACGAGCCATCCCTTCCCTGCACACCCAAGTTGAGGATAAAATCAGGTGTGCACTGCGCAACGCCATCTGTGGCAAGGTGCACCTGACTACGGATACGTGGACCAGTAAGCACGGTCAGGGCCGTTATATCTCCATAACAGCACACTGGGTAAATGCAGTGGCGGCTGGGCCTGAGGCGGATAGCAGTTTGGCGCAGGGCGCTTCAGTTTGCCTCCTGTTGCTTCCTCCTCCTACTCTGCTTCCTCATCCTCTACCAGCTCCTCATCGGCTCAGCGTAACATCTTTACCACCAACTTCAGCACAGCCAGGTTTAAACGACAGCAGGCAGTTTTAAAACTTATCTGTTTGGGGGACAAACCACACACCGCGCAGGAGCTGTGGACGGGCCTTGAACAACAGACCGATGAGTGGTTTGTGCCAGTCAGCCTCAAGCCCGGCCTGGTGGTGTGCGATAATGGGCGAAATCTCGTAGCAGCTCTGGGACTAGCCGGTTTGACGCACATCCCTTGCCTGGCACATGTGCTGAATTTGGTGGTGCAGAGATTCCTTAAAAATTACTCCGACATGTCAGAGCTGCTGCATAAAGTGCGGGCCGTCTGTACGCGCTTTAGGAGTTCTCACCCTGCTGCTGCTCGCCTGTCAGCGCTGAACCGTAACTTCGGCCTTCCCGCTCACCGCCTCATATGCGACGTGCCGACAAGGTGGAACTCCACCTTGCACATGCTGGCCAGACTGTGCGAGCAGCAGCAGGCGATAGTGGAGTTTCAGCTGCAGCATGCACAGGTGAGTCGCTCGGCGGAACAGCACCACTTCACCACCAATGACTGGGCCTCCATGCGAGACCTGTGTTCCTTGTTGCGCTGTTTCGAGTACTCCACCAACATGGCCAGTGCTGATAACGCTCTTCTCAGCGTTACTATCCCACATCTATGCCTCCTTGAAAAAAACGCTCCTGGCGATGATGGAAGAGGATGTGGCACAGGAGGAGGAGGAGGAAGAAGCGGGATAATTTCGTAGGGTTTCCGGACAGTCATTCCCAAGTGGCTCCGAGGGTGGGTTCCTGCACCCACAAACCCAAAGTACACAATTGTCCAGCCAGGGCACAGTTCTGGAGGATGAGGAGGTGGAGGATGAGGAGATGGAGGAGGAGGAACCATGTTCACAGCAGGGTTGCACCCAGACCAGCTCATGGCCATCACTGGTAGTTGGATGGGGGGATTCAGAGGACACAGACGATACACCTTCCACAGATGACAGCTTTTCGTTGCCTCTGGGCAACCTGGCTTGCACACATGAGCGATTACATGCTGCAGTGTCTCCGCAACGACTGCCGAGTTGCCCACATTCTAACTTGTGCTGATTACTGGGTGGCCACGCTGCTGGATCCCCGTTACAAGGACAACGTACCGTCCTTAATTCCCTCACTGGAGCGTGATCGTAAGATGCGCGAGTACAAGCGCACGCTGGTAGACGCGCTGCTAGTGGCATTCCCACCTGACAGCGGGGGCACAGTGGAAGCACAAGGCGAAGGCAGAGGACGAGGAAGAGGTCGCCAACGCAGCTGGTGCACCGCCAGCACCTCAGAAGGCAGGGTTAGCATGGCCGACATGTGGAAAAGCTTTGTCAGCACGCCATAACAACCAGCACCATCAGCTGATATGGAACGTCTTAGCAGGAGGCAGCATTTCACCAACATGGTGGAGCAGTATGTGTGCACACGCCTACATGTACTGAATGACGGGTCTGCCCCCTTCAACTTCTGGGTCTCCAAATTGGGCACATGGCCTGAGCTTGCCCTTTATGCCTTGGAGGTGCTGGCCTGCCCTGCAGCCAGTGTATTATCTGAACGTGTGTTTAGCACGGCAGGGGGTGTTATCACAGACAAGCGCAGCCGTCTGTCCACAGCCAATGTGGACAAGCTCACATTAATTAAAATGAACCAGGCATGGATCCCTCAGGACTTGTCCGTACCTTGTGCAGAATAGACATGTATACCGGCACTAAGCAGCCATTGTTATACTGCAGCGCAATTGCTCATGTTAGTATTTTGGATATTTCACACTCTTTTGGAGTGTACCTTAATTTTACAAAATTAAATTAAAACCAAAACCCTGTGTTGGCTATCTCGTCCTCCTCCACCGCCGCTTCCACCTACTCCGCTACGTCCACCGCCTCCTCAAACTCCTACTCCATATGGAACTCCACCTCATAAATCAAATTTTTTTTTGTACGTGTTTTATTTTATATCATTTCACTACTTTGTCATTAAAATTTTCTGGTGAAATTAACCAATTTTTGGGTGTATAGTACCACTGCTATACCTAGTAGGCTGGTTAAAAAAATTTTTTTAATTGTCATTAACATTTTCTGGTGAAATTAACCAATTTTTGGGTGTATAGTGCCACTGCTATACCTAGTAGGCCGGTTAACTGAAAGAATATATTTGTCAGTTACATTTGCAGTTGAAATTCAACAATTTTTGAGTGTGAAGTACCACTGCTATACCTAGTAGACAGGTTAAGCAATAAAAAAAAATTGGTCTCTTACATTTTATGGTGAAATTCACAAATTTTTGGGTGTGATGTACCACTGCTCTACCTCGTAGGCCGGTTAAAAAATTAAATAAAATGATCATTAACATTTTCGGGTTAAATTCACCAATTTTTGGGTGTATAGTACCACTGCTATACCTAGTAGGCCGGTTAACAAAAAAAATATATTTGTCAGTTACATTTTCAGTTGAAATTCAACAATTTTAAACAATAAAAAAATTGGCAGTTACATTTTCTAGTGAAATTCACAAATTTTTGGGTGTGATGTACCACTGCTATACCTAGTAGACCGGTAAAAAGAAAAAAAAAATTGTCAGTTACATTTTAGGTTCAAATTCACAAATTTTTGGGTGTAATATACCCCTCCTCTACCTAGTTGACAGCTTAATAAATTTCAATAATTTTTATTTAACATTTTCGGGTGACAATAAACAATTGTTTTCTGTCATAGACCACTGCTCTACCAAGTAGGCAGGTTAATTAATTTCTGTAATTTTTCTGTTACATTCTTGGGTTGACATTATACAATTTTAGATGTGAATAAACCCCTGCTCTGCATAGGTGACAGGGAATAAAATTTCTGAAATGCTTCTTTAATTGATGCACGCCACCTCCTTTGATTCAATGCTTAAACTTAAGCAAGTTGTACCACATTTAAGCTTCAATACTTTGTCCCACATTTCCGCTATACTCTTTTGGCCAACATTTGTGCTCAATAGCTTTTCCCACAATTGACCACATTTGGGCTTCTGTAATTTGTCCCACATTTGGCCTCAATAACTTTTCCCACATTTCTTCTTGATCCCAATTTTTTTTTATAAATTTATCTCCCTTAAATTTGGTCTCTTTTTCTCACACTCCCTCTCCGGCCTGGAACCCTGATTCCCCACCACTAGGGATGAGCGAACCCGAACTGTATAGTTCGGGTTCGTACCGAATTTTGGGGTGTCCGTAACACGGACCCGAACCCGAACATTTTCGTAAAAGTCCGGGTTCGGGTTCGGTGTTCGGCGCTTTCTTGGTGCTTTTTGAAAGGCTGCAAAGCAGCCAATCAACAAGCGTCATACTACTTGGCCCAAGAGACCATCACAGCCATGCCTACTATTGGCATGGCTGTGATTGGCCAGTGCACCATGTGACCCAGCCTCTATTTAAGCTGGAGTCACGTAGCGCCGCACGTCACTCTGCTATGATCAGTATAGGGAGAGGTTGCAGCTGCGACGTTAGGGCGAGATTAGGCAGATTAACTCCTCCAAAAGACTTCATTCTGTGATCGATCTGCAGCTGTGGATAATTGAAGTGCTATTATTGACTTGCTCACTTTTTTGAGGCTGCCCAGAGCGTTTTTAGATCACTTTTTTTCTGGGGTGATCGGCGGCCATTTTGTGACTTGTGGTGCGCCAGCACGAGCTATCACCAAGTGTATTTAACCATCGATAGTGTGGTTATTTTGTGCTATATCCTACATCAGCTGCAGGCTGAGCCTGTGTCATCGAAGTGCATTTAACCATCAACAGTCTGGTTATTTTTTGGCCATATACTACATTAGCTGCAGGCTGAGCCTGTGTCAAAGAAGTGCATTTAACCATCAACAGTCTGGTTATTTTTTGGCCGTATACTACATCTGGTGCAGGCTGAGCCTGTGTCACCCAAGTGCATTTAACCATCAACAGTGTGGTTATTTTTTGGCCATATATTACATCAGGGGCAAGTTGAGCCTGTCACCCAGCGCCTAAAAAATAGACCTGACATTTCTATTCAACCAAATCTGCACAGTTTTAGCTGGTCAAGTTATTTGTAGTGACCGTAAAAGCAGACTTTTTGTTCTGGGTTGAAAAAGCATTCCCAAATTTGCCATTCTGAAATTAACTAGTTTGTGGTATTTGAGGCCTACTTGAAATCTATCCCAAAAAGAAAATCTTGCATTGAAGGTATTGATAGTGTGATTCAGAAAAACCTAAGACACACGCTAGCGTGCTGATAGAAGTGTCATTCTGTGATTAAACCTATAACTGTCACACAGCGCAAAAAAAAAACAGGTCTCACATCTCTATTCAACCAAATCTGCACAGTTTTAGCTGGTCAAGTTATTTGTAGTGACCGTAAAAGCAGACTTTTTGTTCTGGGTTGAAAAAGCATTCCCAAATTTGCCATTCTCAAAATTGTTGTGAACGGGAACAATGAGGAAAACATCTAATAAGGGACGCGGACGTGGACATGGTCGTGGTGGTGTTAGTGTACCCTCTGGTGCTGGGAGAGGACGTGGCCGTTCTGCCACAGCCACACGTCCTAGTAAACCAACTACCTCAGGTCCCAGTAGCCAGCAGAATTTACAGCGATATTTGGTGGGGCCCAATGCCGTTCTAAGGATGGTAAGGCCTGAGCAGGTGCAGGCATTAGTCAATTGGGTGGCCGACAGTGGATCCAGCACGTTCACATTATCTCCCACCCAGTCTTCTGCAGAAAGCGCACAGATGGCGCATGAAAACCAAGCCCATCGGTCTGTCACATCACCCCCATGCATATCAGGGAAACTGTCTGAGCCTCAAGTTATGCAGCAGTCTCTTATGCTGTTTGAAGACTCTTCTGCCAGGGTTTCCCAAGGGCATCCACCTAGCCCTTCCCCAGGGGTGGAAGAGATAGAATGCACTAACGCACAACCACTTATTTTTCCTGATGATGAGGACATGGGAATACCACCTCAGCACGTCTCTGATGATGACGAAACACAGGTGCCAACTGCTGCGTCTTTCTGCAGTGTGCAGACTGAACAGGAGGTCAGGGGTCAAGACTGGGTGGAAGACGATGCAGGGGACGATGAGGTCCTAGACCCCACATGGAATGAAGGTCGTGCCACTGACTTTCACAGTTCGGAGGAAGAGGCAGTGGTGAGACCGAGCCAACAGCGTAGCAAAAGAGGGAGCAGTGGGCAAAATCAGAACACCCGCCGCCAAGAGACTTCGTCTGCTACTGACCGCCGCCATCTGGGACCGAGCACCCCAAAGGCAGCTTCAAGGAGTTCCCTGGCATGGCACTTCTTCAAACAATGTGCTGACGACAAGACCCGAGTGGTTTGCACGCTGTGCCATCAGAGCCTGAAGCGAGGCATTAACGTTCTGAACCTTAGCACAACCTGCATGACCAGGCACCTGCATGCAAAGCATGAACTGCAGTGGAGTAAACACCTTAAAAACAAGGAAGTCACTCAGGCTCCCCCTGCTGCCCCTTCTGCTGCTGCCGCCTCGGCCTCTTCTGCTGCTGCCTCGGCCTCTTCTGCTGCTGCTGCCGCCGCCTCGGCCTCTTCTGCTGCTGCTGCCGCCGCCTCGGCCTCTTCCTCTGCCTCTGGAGGAACGTTGGCACCTGCCGCCCAGCAAACATGGGATGTACCACCAACACCACCACCTGCGTCACCAAGCATCTCAACCATGTCACACGGCAGCGTTCAGCTCTCCATCTCACAAACATTTGAGAGAAAGCGTAAATTCCCACCTAGCCACCCTCGATCCCTGGCCCTGAATGCCAGCATTTCTAAACTACTGGCCTATGAAATGCTGTCATTTAGGCTGGTGGACACACACAGCTTCAAACAGCTCATGTCACTTGCTGTCCCACAGTATGTTGTTCCCAGCCGCCACTACTTCTCCAAGAGAGCCGTGCCTTCCCTGCACAACCAAGTGTCCGATAAAATCAAGTGTGCACTGCGCAACGCCATCTGTGGCAAGGTCCACCTAACCACAGATACGTGGACCAGTAAGCACGGCCAGGGACGCTATATCTCCCTAACTGCACACTGGGTAAATGTAGTGGTGGCTGGGCCCCAGGCGGAGAGCTGTTTGGCGCACGTCCTTCCGCCGCCAAGGATCGCAGGGCAACATTCTTTGCCTCCTGTCTCCTCCTCCTCCTACTCAGCTTCCTCCTCCTCTTCTTCCACCTGCTCATCCAGTCAGCCACACACCTTCACCACCAACTTCAGCACAGCCCGGGGTAAACGTCAGCAGGCCATTCTGAAACTCATATGTTTGGGGGACAGGCCCCACACCGCACAGGAGTTGTGGCGGGGTATAGAACAACAGACCGATGAGTGGTTGCTGCCGGTGAGCCTCAAGCCCGGCCTGGTGTGTGTGCGATAATGGGCGAAATCTCGTTGCAGCTCTGGGACTAGCCGGTTTGACGCACATCCCTTGCCTGGCGCATGTGCTGAATTTGGTGGTGCAGAAGTTCATTCGCAACTACCCCGACATGTCAGAGCTGCTGCATAAAGTGCGGGCCGTCTGTTCGCGCTTCCGGCGTTCACACCCTGCCGCTGCTCGCCTGTCTGCGCTACAGCGTAACTTCGGCCTTCCCGCTCACCGCCTCATATGCGACGTACCCACCAGGTGGAACTCCACCTTGCATATGCTGGACAGACTGTGCGAGCAGCAGCAGGCCATAGTGGAGTTTCAGCTGCAGCACGCATGGGTCAGTCGCACTGCGGATCAGACACACTTCACCACCAATGACTGGGCCTCCATGCGAGACCTGTGTGCCCTGTTGCGCTGTTTCGAGTACTCCACCAACATGGCCAGTGGCGATGACGCCGTTATCAGCGTTACAATACCACTTCTATGTCTCCTTGAGAAAACACTTAGGGCGATGATGGAAGAGGAGGTGGCCCAGGAGGAAGAGGAGGAAGAGGGGTCATTTTTAGCACTTTCAGGCCAGTCTCTTCAAAGTGACTCAGAGGGAGGTTTTTTGCAACACCAGAGGCCAGGTACAAATGTGGCCAGACAGGGCCCACTACTGGAGGATGAGGAGGGCGTGGAGGAGGATGAGGATGAGGATGAAGCATGTTCACAGCGGCGTGGCACCCAAAGCAGCTCGGGCCCATCACTGGTGCGTGGCTGGGGGGAAACACAGGACGATGATGATACGCCTCCCACAGAGGACAGCTTGTCCTTACCTCTGGGCAGCCTGGCACACATGAGCGGACTACATGCTGCAGTACCTGCGCAACGACAGCAGAGTTGCCCACATTTTAACGTGTGCGGACTACTGGGTTGCCACCTTGCTGGATCCCCGGTACAAAGACAATGTGCCCACCTTACTTCCTACACTGGAGCGTGATAGGAAGATGCGCGAGTACAAACGCACGTTGGTAGACGCGCTACTGAGAGCATTCCCAAATGTCACAGGGGAACAAGTGGAAGCCCAAGGCGAAGGCAGAGGAGGAGCAAGAGGTCGCCAACGCAGCTGTGTCACGGCCAGCTCCTCTGAGGGCAGGGTTAGCATGGCAGAGATGTGGAAAAGTTTTGTCACCACGCCACAGCTAAATGCACCACCACCTGATACGGAACGTGTTAGCAGGAGGCAACATTTCACTAACATGGTGGAACAGTACCTGTGCACACCCCTCCACGTACTGACTGATGGTTCGCCCCTATTCAACTTCTGGGTCTCCAAATTGTCCACGTGGCCAGAGCTAGCCTTTTATGCCTTGGAGGTGCTGGCCTGCCCGGCGGCCAGCGTTTTGTCTGAACGTGTATTCAGCACGGCAGGGGGCGTCATTACAGACAAACGCAGCCGTCTGTAACGGGACCTCTCTCCTCTGCCTGGGTGCCTGGGCCTAAATGTGTGACAGTGGCCTGTTCCAGTGGTGGGTGACGTGAAGCCTGATTCTCTGCTATGACATGAAGACAGATTCTGCGCTGACATCAGGCCAGATTCTCTGTTACGGGACCTCTCTCCTCTGCCTGGGTACCTGGGCCTAAATGTGTGACAGTGGCCTGTTCCAGTGGTGGGTGACGTGAAGCCTGATTCTCTGCTATGACATGAATACAGATTCTGCGCTGACATAAGGCCAGATTCTCTGTTACGGGACCGCTCACCTCTGTCTGGGTGCCGGGGCCTAAATGTGTGACAGTGGACTGTTCCAGTGGTGGGTGACGTGAAGCCTGATTCTCTGCTATGACATGAAGACTGATTCTGCGCTGACATAAGGCCAGATTCTCTGTTACGGGACCTCTCTCCTCTGCCTGGGTGCCTGGGCCTAAATGTGTGACAGTGGCCTGTTCCAGTGGTGGGTGACATGAAGCCTGATTCTATGCTATGACATGAAGACAGATTCTGTGCTGACATCAAGCCAGATTCTCTGTTACGGGACCTCTCTCCTCTGACTGGGTGCCTGGGCCTAAATGTGTGACAGTGGCCTGTTCCAGTGGTGGGTACGTGAAGCTTGATTCTCTGCTATGACATGAAGACAGATTCTTCGCTGACATAAGGCCAGATTCTCTGTTACGGGACCGCTCTCCTCTGTCTGGGTGCCGGGGCCTAAATGTGTGACAGTGGCCTGTTCCAGTGGTGGGTGACGTGAAGCCTGATTCTCTGCTATGACATGAAGACAGATTCTGTGCTGACATGAAGCCAGATTCTCTGCTATGGCATGAAGAGACTGATTCTGTGCTGACATGAAGCCAGATTCTTTGCTATGGCATGAAGAGACTGATTCTCTGCTGACGTGAAACCAGATTCTCTGCTATGGGACCTCTGTCCAATTGATATTGGGTCATTTTTTATTTTTATTTTTTAAATTCATTTCCCTATCCACATTTGTTTGCAGGGGATTTACCTACATGTTGCTGCCTTTTTCAGCCCTCTAGCTCTTTCCTGGGCTGTTTTACAGCCTTTTTAGTGCCGAAAAGTTCGGGTCCCCATTGACTTCAATGGGGTTCGGGTTCGGGACGAAGTTCGGATCGGGTTCGGATCCCGAACCCGAACATTTCCGGGAAGTTCGGCCGAACTTCTCGAACCCGAACATCCAGGTGTTCGCTCAACTCTACCCACCACCCGTTATCACCATGGTAGGCGCATAAAAGAACATTGAAAGTTGATAGAGCAGATATCAAATTGGATCGTGAACATCACGGGGACGTGCGACATGGTGGGTGGGGCAGTAAGTATGCACACGCCTACACAAACTAAATGACAGGGGTCAGCCCCTGCAGCTTCTGAGTCTCAAAATTGGGCACATGGCCTGAGCTTGCCCTTTACGCCTTGGAGGTGCTGGTCTGCCCTGCAGCCGGTGTATTGTCTGAATGTAATTTAAAAAAAATAATAAAAAATTTAAACCAAAAAGCAGTGTAGGCTACCTCCTCCTCCTCCACCGCCACTTCCACCTACACCGCCATATCCACCGCCTCCTCAACCTCCTTCTCCATATGGACCTGGTCCTCCTAGATCAAGATTATTATTTTTTATTTTTACGTATTTTATGTTTTTTTAAGTCATTTCCCTGTCCACATTTGTTTGCAGAGCACTTGCCATGCCCTTAACCACATTTTGCTGGCATCTGCAGCCCTCTAGCCCTTTCCACTACATTTTTACAGCCATTTTAGTGCACAAAATTTCGGGTCCCCATTGACTTCAATGGGGTTCGGGTTCGGGGTCAAGTTTTGTTCGAGATCGGGTCCCGAACTCGAACTTTTTTCCGAAGTTCGGCCAAACCTGTCGAACCTGAACATACAGGTGTCTGCAGTAAAGTGATGTGTACAGACCAATAAGTGGTGTCTATTATAAGGCTTAGTGGACAGCGCAAAAAAAAGATTTTATGTTTTTTGTTTAAATATAGATATTGACATGGAAAATTAAAATAACCTAATCAGAAGTTTTTTTTTAAACTATGCTAGATATAAAAATGTGGTTTAAACGATAGGTCACTTTCTGATGACACATTCCCTTTAAGGGTCCTTTACATTGCCTTTTTTTTAGGCAGATTATCATAAACAAGAGTTTATATGGATGCTTGTTAACGATGATGTCACGGACGTTCCCACGACAGGTGACAGGAGATCGGTGAGACTGGCAACACGGGGTTTGATCTGACATGTTTTCCGTTTGGATCAAATGACGTCTGTGTTGTTTCTGGTGCTTGCCACACCTTCTGTCCCCAGGTGTGGCTATTTGGGTCATTTAACCTTCTCTATTTATTGTTGTTTCTCTCACTATGCTATGCAGTTTATAGTTTCAGTTTGAGTTGTGGATAGCTGGTGTGTGGATCTCGGCTGAGTTCCTGGTGCTGCCATAGCCACTTGAAGTTAAGTGTTTTCTTTCCCTTTTGTATTTTGTTTGGGTTATTTTGTGTTTGTGTTGCATATCCCTGTCATTTGTATTAAGGCCTGAGGGAGACTCCTGTTCGTCCTTCCTTTTGGAGGAACAGGTTGTCTCAGTCCTTACATTAGTAGCAGGGTCCTATAGGGTGAGTTAGGACATAAGGTATTTCCTGTGTATGAACTCACCTACCTCTGGGGTCTGTTTATACTGGTAGTTAGTCAGGACTTTGATTAGGGTTTTACTAGGAGGTGTACATCTCCTTTCCCTAGTTTCCAGGCCTTATTCCCTCACCCCTTTCCCTCCTATGTTCGGTGTGGTGACATTATAAACTGCCGAAACCGTAATTTTTTTGCTTGTTTCAGTACAGCCATGGATCCTATTGCTGCACTAGCCGGACAGCTGCAGGGGCTGTCAATGGAGGTAGCTGACCTCCGTACGACTCGCAGATCCAGAGACCACAGGCTGCTGGTCCTAGTGGTGGTTACCAGGCCTGTCTCGAACCTAAAGTTGCCCTACCGGACAGATTCTCTGGGGAAAGTGATAATTTCATTTTGTTTAGGGAGGCGTGCAAATTGTATTTTAGGCTATGTCCACACTCATCTGGGGATGAGATTTAAAGAGTTGGTGTGGTTATTTCGTTGCTTAAAGGAGACACTCAGTCATGGGCTTTTTTCTCTATCGACCGGATTGCAGTCTCTCCGGTTGGTGGATGAATTTTTCAAAGCTCTGGGTCTCATCTATGATGACCCGGATCGGACCTCCCTGGCCGAGACCAAGTTACGTGGCTTTTTTCAGGGAGAGCATTCTTCTGAGATCTATTGCTCTGAGTTTAGGAGGTGGACTACAGATACTGAGTTGAACGATCCGGCTCTCCGTAGTCTGTTTTGTCAGGGATTATCAGAGAGGCTGCAGGACGCTTTCGCCTTTCATGAGAATCCTGAGTCTCTCAAAGCCGCTATGTCTCTTGCAGTATGCATTGATAGACGCATGATAGAGAGATCTAGGGGCCCCCACTCTCAGGACGTACATAACGTATCATCTTCCTCTGACACTTTGGGTGAAGATACTCCTGGGTTTATGTCTGGGGACAAACCCATGCAATTAGGGGGAGCTACTCCTGGATCTCCTTTTAAGCGTATTAGTCGTAGGAAGGGTGTTTTTTCTGCGGACAAAAGGGACACTTTATCGATGTATGTCCATGCATTCAGCGTCAAAAAGAAAAAAAAAGGGATGTCTAATTCCCACCTGACTCTTGTAGGGGTGAGAGGGGAGTAAGAGAACGTGCATTTGTCTTTGACTGGTAGTACCCGATTTCTCCTGACTGCCAAGGTGGCTCTAGAGTTCAAGACTGGGGATTGAGGTGTTTATCGATAGTGGGGCAGGGGTGAACCGGATTGATTCTCAGTTTGTCCGTATGCACGGGTTGTCTCCAAGTGCATTAGAGAAAAACATTTCCATTTTTGCTATTGATTCTGCACCTCTAACTCCGAAGTGTTTATCTCAGGTGGTGCATGACTTTCATCAGGAATTCATCTCGTGTTTTGTGTTGGAGGGTCCCCCTGCTCCGTTGGTTCTGGAATTACCGTGGTTAAGCAAGCACAATCCAACCATCGATTGGGAAGCTAGACAGATTCTGGATTGGGGTGATTATTGCATTGACAATTGTCTTAATACATCTTTTTCTACTTTAACCACTAAAACATTACCCTCTTTTATATATGATTTTGCCAATGTATTTTCTAAAAGTGGATGCCAGGATTTACCTCCACATCGGAAATATGATTGTCCTATCAACCTTATTCCCAGAGCTAAGTTGCCCAAATCTAGGTTGTATAACCTTTCTGGACCCGAAAGAACGGCCATGAGAGAGTATACTACAGAGAGTTTGGCTAAAGGACACATAAGACCTTCCAAATCTCCAATGGCAGCAGGGTTTTTCTATGTTAAAAAAAAGGATGGAACTATTAGGCCATGTCTGGATTTCCGTGAGCTCAATCGGATTACTGTCCGTGATCCTTACCCCCTTCCTTTGATTCCTGATTTGTTTAACCAGATTGTTTATGCCAAGGTGTTCTCCAAGTCGGACTTAAGAGGGGCATATAATCTGGTCAGGATCAAGGAAGGGGATGAATGGAAGATGCCTTTTAGGTTGACCAATGCTCCTGTGGTTTTCCAGCATTTTGTGAATGACATTTTTCATCACCTAGTGGGGAGGTTTGTTGTCATGTATTTAGCTGACATACTAATTTATTCTCCAGACGTGAAGACCCATCAGGATCATGTTAGACAGGTGTTACAGATCCTAACAGATAATTAATTGTACGCAAAATTAGAGAAGTGTGTTTTTGCTGTACATAAGGTACGATTCTTGGGCTACCTGCTGTCATCTTTAGGTTTTTGAATGGATCCAGAGAAAGTGTGTTGTATTGGTCTGGGATCGACCCAAAAATCTGAAGACTCTTATGCGGTTTTTGAGGTGCACCAACTATTACTGAAAATGTATTCAGAACTATTTGACATTGGTGAAACCCTTAACTGACATGACTAAGAAAGGGACAGATGTTTCAGTGTGGTCTGATTCGGCATTGCAAGCCTTTTCTGTGGTTAAGGAGTGTTTCGCTTCTGCCCCTGTATTGGTGCAGCTGGATGTATCACAACCTTTCATTGTGGAAGTTGACACGTCTGAATTAGGGGTAGGAGCAGTCTTATCGCAGGGCCCGTCACCTGGTAAATGGCGCCCATGTGCATTTTTCTCTAAAAACTATCTGCCGCAGAGAGAAATTATGATGTGGGTAACAGAGTGTTCACAGATAACAAAAATCTGGCTTACCTGGAGTCGGCTAAACGACTGAACCCGAGGCAGGCCAGATGGTCTTTGTTTTTCACCAGATTAAATTTCATTGTCACTTAATGTCCTGGGGTTAGGAACATTGAGGCAGATGCCTTATCACGTAGTTTTCCTGGAGGTGGTGATTTCGAAAATGCAAGCCCGATACTGTCGGAGCGGGTGGTGATATCCGGTCTATACCCTAACCAAGAGGTAAAGGTGTTAGAGGCTCAGGGAGATACACCTGAGTCTTGCCCCTCTGGGAAATTGTTTGTTCCATAGAATTGCATCATAAGGTGTTTGAGGAAAATCATTGTACTGTTCTTGCGGGGCACCCTGGGAGTAGATCCACTGCCGACCTCATCTCTCGTATATTCTGGTGGCTGTGGCTGCGTAAGTGTGTTGAGGACTATGTGTCGGCCTGTAGTATCTGTGCACATGCTAAGGTGACACATACTCGACCTTCTGAATCTCTACTTCTGTTGCCCATACAGATCATGGACTCACTTGTCTTTGTTTTTTTTTACTGATCTGCCTAATTCGTCTGGAAAGACAGTTATTCTGGTGGTAGTTAATTGTTTTAGTAAAATGGTGCACTTTACAGCATTGCCTGGCCTACCTAATGCTAAAACATTTTCTCAAGTGTTTGTTGACAACATTGTGAAACTTCATGGAAGTCCCTCTGATGTGGTCTCGGATCGTAGGACTCAGTTTGTATCCAGATTCTGGAAGGCGTTCTGTACTCGGCTGGGGGTACAACTGTCTTTTTCTTCTGATTTTCATCCTCAGACGAATGGACAGACGGAGTGCACTAATCAGTGTCTGGAAACTTACTTAAGATGTTTTGTCTCTGAATAGATAGGAATCCACTGGTAAGTCGCCATTTTTTAGGGCATATGGGTTTCACCAGCAATTTGGCACATTCTCTGGTTCGGATACTTCCGGTATCCCTGAAGAGGAACATTTTTCGTCATTGTCTTCAATATGGCGGAAAATTCTAAATACCTTGATGAATGTGGGCAACAAGTATAAACGTGTGGCTGACAGAAAACGTATGAATGGTCCGGACCAAAGTGCTGGTGATTTTGTGTGGCTGTCCACAATAAATATTAAGTTGAAGGTTGCTTCTTGGAAGTTGGGTACAAGGTTTATTGGTCCATATAAAATCACTGCCATTATTAATCCTGTAGCTTTTCATCTTGAACTTCCTCAGGCTCTTAAAATTCATAATGTGTTTCACAAATCTTTGTTGAAGAGATATGTAGAACCTTTGGAGTCGTCCCTCTTGCCACCCGCTCCTTTCATGGTGGACGGCAGTTTGAAATTCCAGATCGCCAAGATTATTGACTCTCGAGTTCTCCGTAGATCTCTTCAGTATCTTGTTCACTGGTAGGGTTATGGACCAGAGGAGAGTATGTCGGTACCGGCAACTGACGTGAATGCCAGTCGTTTGGTGAAAGCCTTTCACAGGTCTCATCCAGATAAGGTTGATCCTGGATGCCCAGAGGTCACCCGTAGTAGAGCGGGTACTGTCACGGACGTTCCCGCGACAGGTGGCAGGAGATCGGTGAGACTGGCAACACGTGGTTTGATCTGACATGTTTTCCGTTTGGATGAAATGACATCTGTGTTGTTTCTGGTGCTTGCCACACCTTCTTTCCCCAGGTATGGCTATTTGGGTCATTTAACCTTCTCTATTTATTGTTTCTCCCACTATGCTAAGCGGTTTATAGCTTCAGTTTGAGTTGTGGATAGCTGGTGTGTGGATCTCGGCTGAGTTCCTGGTGCTGCCATAGCCACTTGAAGTTAAGTGTTTTCTTTCCCTTTTGTATTTTGTTTGGGTTATTTTGTGTGTTGCATTTCCCTGTCATTTGTATTAAGGCCTGAGGGAGACTCCTGTTCGTCCTTCCTTTTGGAGGAACAGGTTGTCTCAGTCCTGACGTTAGTACCAGGTCATATAGGGTGAGTTAGGACAGTAGATATTCCTGTGTGTGAACTCACCTACCTCTGGGGTCTTTTCATACTGGTAGTTAGTCAGGACTTTGATTAGGGTTTTACTAGGAGGTGTACATCTCCTTTCCCTAGTTTCCAGGCCTTATTCCCTCACCCTTTCCCTTCTGTGCTCAGTGTGGTGTTTCCCTCCCACACCTGAATGTGACAGATGATCTGCCTGTGTAAAGGTGTCGCCAACTACCTGATGAACTAGCGAAACTCTTGTTTATCGGGTAATATATTGTTTGTGTGTTCACCTAAATCATTTTTTGCCAGCAGCAGATAGTGCTGTCTAAACGGCAGACAATAATCGTGTATGGGAAGGCATTGTCGGGAAGGAACATTTCTTTTCCAACAATCACTTGCTACATTGGACTATTTAACTGGGCTTTAACCACTCCAACTACCATGATGTACCCATGCGTCAAAGTGGCTAGGGGCTTATATGGAGAGGGCTGCTGCTGTGAGCCCACTCCATACAGGACAGGTGCCAGCTGTATTGTACAATACAGCAGGCACATGGCTGCAATGATGGGGAATCGCAATCATGCCAAACCCCGTCATTTAACCTTTCAGATACCATGTTTGACAGCAATCACAACATCTGTGAGGTTAGGCAAAGGGGTGCACCTCACTCTCCCTTCTTATCAGAGCCCCCGAAGTGAAATCACGGAGCTCCAATTGGTTACCAGAGTTGAGCGGACACCTGGATGTTCGGGTTAGGCAGGTTCGGCCGAACTTGAAAAAAAAGTTCGGGTTCGGGACTCAGACTTGAACTTTTGGGCACTAAAATGGCTCTAAAATAGTCCTGGAAAGGGCTAGAGGGCTGCAAAAGGCATCAAAATGTGCTTAAGAGCATGACAACTGTTCTGCAAACAAATATGGATAGGGAAATGACTTAAAATAACATAAAATACAGAAAAATTTAAAATAACAATCTGGATCTAGGAGTAGGAGGTTGAGGAGGCGGTGGATGGGTGGATGTGGTGGTGTAGGTTGACGTGGCGGTGTAGGTGGAAGCGGCGGTGAAGGAGGAATAGGTAGCCAACACTGATTTGTGTTATATTTTATTTTTAAATTGGGGTATCCCCAAAATATTGGGACATATAACAAAATAAAACTTTGAATAAGTGCACTTGAGTACAAGAATGGATGGTTGAGGCTGGTATAAATGTCTATTCTGCACAAGGTAGGTACGGACAAGTCCTGTGGGACCCTTGCCTGGTTCATTTTAATAAACGTAAGCTTGTCCACATTGGCTGCGGCCTGTGATAATGCTCTCTGCCGTACTAAACACATGTTCACACTATAAACTGGCTGCAGGGCAGGTCAGCACCTCCAAGGCTGACAAAGCTTTTACACATTTTGGCCATGCTAACCCTGCCTTCTCAGGTGCTGGTGGTGCCCCAGCTGTGTTGGCGACCTCTGCCTTCGCCTTGTGCTTCCACTGTGCTCCCGATGTCAGGTGGGAATGCTATCATCAGCGTGCGCTTGTAGTCGCGCATCTTCCGATCAGTAACAGATGTTTTCACTAAATTTAGTTCCCTGTTAGCAATGCAGAGCAGGGGTTCATTCACGGCAAAAGGGGGTTCATGTCACCCAGCAATACAACAAAGGATTTTGAGAGATTTTGGCCCCTGTCAGCCAATCACAGCAGGCAGGGCCGCTGATAGGCCAGTACAGCTGGCCCAGTTGTACCGGGCCCGGCTGGCAGGGGGGCCCGGGCTGCCGACTCCCGACTCGTAGGGTTGCCACCCGTCCGGGATTCACCCAGACAGTCCGGGTTTGTAATCCTGTGCCCGGGTACAAGCCTTTCTTAGACCCGGGCACAGGATTATTCATTCAAACTGCAGTAGTGTGGTCCGACCGAGACTCCGATCGCATATTTAAGCTGTCACTCCGGGTGATCAGCTGAGCGCAGCGCTCCCGAGCCTCCCCTCCTCCCTCCTCCCTCCTCCCTCCTCCAGTCTACACACTACAGTACAGTGATGCCAGGCAGCGCTGTGTTCACTCACTGTTCAGGCTCCTCCCCTCGCTCCTCCCCTGCCTCCTAGTCCCTCCCTCCCTCTCTCTGATAAGGAAGTGATGACATCAGAGAGAGAGGCAGAGGGAGCTCCGTGGGAGAAATCATTCTTCTTCTCCTCTCCAGTCCAGCTCCAGCAGCCTGCCCATGTAGTGCCCACTGTGCCCTGCCTGCAGACAACCTGACCAAGACAGTCCTGACTCCTGAGTCCTGACACCTGTCCTAGTCTGTCACTCACTTCTAAAAAGGTAGAAATATAAAACATTTGAATTGTGTAATTGTATGTAACAGTGTGGGCTTCTGTCACCCCACTAAACTCTTTTTTTTTGCCTTCTTATAATCCCTATACTGCGATATATGAATACATAATGTTATTAGTCATTTTGGTTCAGTAGATAATGAATAAAACAGATTTTTATAATATGTAAATTACCTGTCTACCAGCAGGCAGGGCGGTTACTTGCTGGTAGCATCCGCATCCTCCTATCATAATGACGCCCCCTCCTCATGTTGATTGACAGGGCCAGCGAACGCGATCGTCCTCTGGCTGGCCCTGTCTGCTATCAAGTTATTGCGCCTGCGCCGTAGCGGTCTTCAGTCGGCACAGGTGCACTGAGAGGAGGACGCTCGCTCGGCCGCTCCTTCCTCAGTGCGCCTGCGCCGGGTGTAGATGTGACGTCATTGGTGTAGGCGCACTGAGGAAGGAGCGGCCGAGCGAGCGTCCTCCTCTCAGTGCGCCTGTGCCGACTGAAGACCGCTACGGCGCAGGCGCAATAACTTGATAGCAGACAGGGCCAGCCAGAGGACGATCGCGTTCGCTGGCCCTGTCAATCAACATGAGGAGGGGGCGTCATTATGATAGGAGGATGCGGATGCTACCAGCAAGTAACCGCCCTGGTAGACAGGTAGACAGGTAATTTACATATATATATGCTATATACGGTATGTGTCATCCACAGATCCCCCTCTATAACAGTGCCATCCACAGATCCCCCCATAACAGTGCCATCCACAGATCCCCTCCATAACAGTGCCATCCACAGATCCCCCCATAACAGTGCCATCCACAGATCCCCTCCATAACAGTGCCATCCACAGATCCCCTCCATAACAGTGCCATCCACAGATCCCCTCCATAACAGTGCCATCCACAGATCCCCTCCATAACAGTGCCATCCACAGATCCCCTCCATAACAGTGCCATCCACAGATCCCCTCCATAACAGTGCCATCCACAGATCCCCTCCATAACAGTGCCATCCACAGATCCCCTCCATAACAGTGCCATCCACAGATCCCCTCCATAACAGTGCCATCCACAGATCCCCTCCATAAAAGTGCCATTCACAGATCCCCTCCATAACAGTGCCATTCACAGATCCCCTCCATAACAGTGCCATTCACAGATCCCCTCCATAACAGCGCCATTCACAGACGACCCCCCAGCGCCATAAATATCACTTGTAGACAAATCTGCATGTTGTTTCAAGGCGGCGTCTGGGGAGGGGCCAAGGAGGGATCAGGGGGTGGAGCTGAAGGGGGCCCCGTCATGTATGCTGTACGGGGCCCCATGATTTCTATCAGCGGCCCTGACAGCAGGGGTTCATTCACGGCAAAAGAGGGTTCATGTCACCCAGCAATACAACAGAGGATTTTGAGAGATTTAGGCCCCTGCCACCCAGGCACAGCAGGGGTTCATTCACGGCAAAAAGGGGTTCATGTCACCCAGCAATACAACAGAGGATTTTGAGAGATTTAGGCCCCTGTCACCCAGGCACAGCAGGGGTTCATTCACGGCAAAAGGGGGTTCATGTCACCCAGCAATAGAACAGAGGATTTTGAGAGATTTAGGCCCCTGTCACCCAGGCACAGTAGGGGTTCATTCACGGCAAAAGGGGGTTCATGTCACCCAGCAATACAACAGAGGATTTTGAGAGATTTAGGCCCATGTCACCCAGGCACAGCAGGGGTTTATTCACGGCAAAAGGGGGTTCATGTCACCCAGCAATACAACAGAGGATTTTGAGAGATTTAGGCCCCTGTCACCCAGGCACAGCAGGGGTTCATTCACGGCAAAAGGGGGTTCATGTCACCCAGCAATACAACAGAGGATTTTGAGAGATTTAGGCCCATGTCACCCAGGCACAGCAGGTGTTCATTCACGGCAAAAGGGGATTCATGTCACCCAGCAATACAACAGAGCATTTTGAGAGATTTAGGCCCCTGTCACCCAGGCACAGCAGGTGTTCATTCACGGCAAAAGGGGGTTCATGTCACGCAGCAATACAACAGAGGATTTTGAGAGATTTAGGGCCCTGTCAGCAATGCAGAGCAGGGGTTCATTCACGGCAAAAGGGGGTTCATGTCACCCGCCAATAGAACAGAGGATTTTGAGAGATTTTGGCCCCTGTCACCCAGGCACAGCAGGGCTTCATTCACGACAAAAGGGGGTTCATGTCACCCAGCAATACAACAGAGGATTTTGAGAGATTTAGGCCCCTGTCACCCAGGCACAGCAGGTGTTCATTCACGGCAAAAGGGGGTTCATGTCACCCAGCAATACAACAGAGGATTTTGAGAGATTTAGGCCCATGTCACCCAGGCACAGCAGGGGTTTATTCACGGCAAAAGGGGGTTCATGTCACCCAGCAATACAACAGAGGATTTTGAGAGATTTAGGCCCCTGTCACCCAGGCACAGCAGGGGTTCATTCACGGCAAAAGGGGGTTCATGTCACCCAGCAATACAACAGAGGATTTTGAGAGATTTAGGCCCATGTCACCCAGGCACAGCAGGTGTTCATTCACGGCAAAAGGGGATTCATGTCACCCAGCAATACAACAGAGGATTTTGAGAGATTTAGGCCCCTGTCACCCAGGCACAGCAGGTGTTCATTCACGGCAAAAGGGGGTTCATGTCACCCAGCAATACAACAGAGGATTTTGAGAGATTTAGGGCCCTGTCAGCAATGCAGAGCAGGGGTTCATTCACGGCAAAAGGGGGTTCATGTCACCCGCCAATAGAACAGAGGATTTTGAGAGATTTTGGCCCCTGTCACCCAGGCACAGCAGGGCTTCATTCACGACAAAAGGGGGTTCATGTCACCCAGCAATACAACAGAGGATTTTGAGAGATTTAGGCCCCAGTCACCCAGGCACAGCAGGTGTTCATTCACGGCAAAAGGGGGTTCATGTCACCCAGCAATACAACAGAGGATTTTGAGAGATTTAGGCCCCTGTCAGCAATGCACAGCAGGGGTTCATTCACGGCAAAAGGGGGTTCATGTCACCCAGCAATACAACAGAGGATTTTGAGAGATTTAGGCCCATGTCACCCAGGCACAGCAGGTGTTCATTCACGGCAAAAGGGGATTCATGTCACCCAGCAATACAACAGAGGATTTTGAGAGATTTAGGCCCCTGTCACCCAGGCACAGCAGGGGTTCATTCACGGCAAAAGGGGGTTCATGTCACCCAGCAATACAACAGAGGATTTTGAGAGATTTTGGCCCCTGTCACCCAGGCACAGCAGGGGTTCATTCACAGCAAAAGGGGGTTCATGTCACCCAGCAATACAACAGAGGATTTTGAGAGATTTAGGTCCCTGTCAGCAATGCAGAGCAAGGGTTCATTCACGGCAAAAGGGGGTTCATGTAACCCAGCAATAGAACAGAGGATTTTGAGAGATTTAGGGCCCTTTCAGCAATGCAGAGCAGGGGTTTATTCACGGCAAGAGGGGATTCATGTCACCCAGCAATAGAACAGAGGATTTTGAGAGATTTAGGCCCCTGTCACCCAGGCACAGCAGAGGTTCATTCACGGCAAAAGGGGGATCATGTCACCCAGCAATAGAACAGAGGATTTTGAGAGATTTAGGCCCCTGTCAGCAATGCAGAGCAGGGGTTTATTCACGGCAAGAGGGGATTCATGTCACCCAGCAATAGAACAGAGGAGTTTGAGAGATTTAGGCCCCTGTCACCCAGGCACAGCAGAGGTTCATTCACGGCAAAAGGGGGTTCATGTCACCCAGCAATACAACAGAGGATTTTGAGAGATTTTGGCCCCTGTCACCCAGGCACAGCAGGGGTTCATTCACGGCAAAAGGGGGTTCATGTCACCCAGCAATACAACAGAGGATTTTGAGAGATTTAGGCCCATGTCACCCAGGCACAGCAGGGGTTCATTCACGGCAAAAGGGGGTTCATGTCACCCAGCAATAGAACAGAGGATTTTGAGAGATTTAGGCCCCTGTCACCCAGGCACAGCAGGCGTTCATTCATGGCAAAAGGGGGTTCATGTCACCCAGCAATACAACAGAGGATTTTGAGAGATTTTGGCCCCTGTCACCTAGGCACAGCAGGGGTTCATTCACGGCAAAAGGGGATTCATGTCACCCAGCAATACAACAGAGGATTTTGAGAGATTTAGGCCCCTGTCACCCAGGCACAGCAGGGGTTCATTCCCGGCAAAAGGGGGTTCATATCACCCAACAATACAACAGAGTATTTTAAGAGATTTAGGCCCCTGTCAGCAATGCAGAGCAGGGGTTCATTCACGTCAAAAGGGGGTTCATGTCACCCAGCAATACAACAGAGGATTTTGAGAGATTTAGGCCCCTGTCACCCAGGCACAGCAGGGGTTAATTCACGGTAAAAGGGGGTTCATGTCACCCAGCAATACAACAGAGGATTTTGAGAGATTTTGGCCCCTGTCACCCAGGCACAGCAGGGGTTCATTCACAGCAAAAGGGGGTTCATGTCACCCAGCAATACAACAGAGGATTTTGAGAGATTTAGGCCCCTGTCAGCAATGCAGAGCAAGGGTTCATTCACGGCAAAAGGGGGTTCATGTCACCCAGCAATAGAACAGAGGATTTTGAGAGATTTAGGGCCCTTTCAGCAATGCAGAGCAGGGGTTTATTCACGGCAAAAGGGGATTCATGTCACCCAGCAATAGAACAGAGGATTTTGAGAGATTTAGGCCCCTGTCACCCAGGCACAGCAGAGGTTCATTCACGGCAAAAGGGGGATCATGTCACCCAGCAATAGAACAGAGGATTTTGAGAGATTTAGGCCCCTGTCAGCAATGCAGAGCAGGGGTTTATTCACGGCAAGAGGGGATTCATGTCACCCAGCAATAGAACAGAGGATTTTGAGAGATTTAGGCCCCTGTCACCCAGGCACAGCAGAGGTTCATTCACGGCAAAAGGGGGTTCATGTCACCCAGCAATACAACAGAGGATTTTGAGAGATTTTGGCCCCTGTCACCCAGGCACAGCAGGGGTTCATTCACGGCAAAAGGGGGTTCATGTCACCCAGCAATACAACAGAGGATTTTGAGAGATTTAGGCCCATGTCACCCAGGCACAGCAGGGGTTCATTCACGGCAAAAGGGGGTTCATGTCACCCAGCAATAGAACAGAGGATTTTGAGAGATTTAGGCCCCTGTCACCCAGGCACAGCAGGCGTTCATTCACGGCAAAAGGGGGTTCATGTCACCCAGCAATACAACAGAGGATTTTGAGAGATTTTGGCCCCTGTCACCTATGCACAGCAGGGGTTCATTCACGGCAAAAGGGGATTCATGTCACCCAGCAATACAACAGAGGATTTTGAGAGATTTAGGCCCCTGTCACCCAGGCACAGCAGGGGTTCATTCACGGCAAAAGGGGGTTCATATCACCCAACAATACAACAGAGTATTTTAAGAGATTTAGGCCCCTGTCAGCAATGCAGAGCAGGGGTTCATTCACGTCAAAAGGGGGTTCATGTCACCCAGCAATACAACAGAGGATTTTGAGAGATTTAGGCCCCTGTCACCCAGGCACAGCAGGGGTTAATTCACGGTAAAAGGGGGTTCATGTCACCCAGCAATACAACAGAGGATTTTGAGAGATTTAGGCCCCTGTCACCCAGGCACAGCAGGGGTTTGTATTTGCCAAAAATGGTAAAATGTCACCCGACAATTGAAAATAAGATTTTTTTCAATTTAGGGCACTAAAGGGGATCCCAGTGACCCCGAAACGCGTTGAGCCTACTCCTACCCCTACCCTGTGCTAAAACAATAAAAAGAAAATAACCAGAAGTTCCAAGTGTGACTGCCGTTATTTCCGGACGATCTTACAGGCGATCCAGGCGCAGGAGGAAGCAGAGTGGGTGTTATGTGCTTTATCCCACCCTGCCCCTCCTGGGTGAAGTGAGTCTTTACTACAAAATGCCTTTTTTATTCTCATTGCGATTTTAACCAACTACCATTACTGTTTTAATTAAGGTTATTTTGCACGTTTTCACAAACGTTGTGTTTTTAAACAACTGTATCGAAGTTACCACTCAATTGACCATTTTTACCGCAAGTAGGCTATTACTTTTGAGGCTATTGGCGCCCGATACAGGTCTATTATTCTTACGTTTTTTTCCCTATCCTCCGTATTCCCCCAGCCATGCACCAGTGATGGGCCCGAGCTGCGTTGGATGCCACCCTGCTGTGAACATGCTTCATCCCCATCCTCCTCCTCCTCATCCTCCAGTAGTGGGCCCTGGCTGGCGAAATTTGTACCTGGCCTCTGCTGTTGCAAAAATCCTCTTTCTGAGCCACTTCTAAAAGACTCAAAGATAAAGGAATCCCAGCTGCTGTGTCTTTGTGAATAAGCTTCTTTTTATTTTCTCATGAAAGTAGAGTGTCCTACAACCAGGACGTGTTTCGGCATACCAGCCTTTCTCAACAGGTACATCCAAAAAGAAAAATCAAACTATATATAGCATATAGTACCGCCCATTTAGGGACGTCTCCCGTGCAGCGTGCAATACCAAGGTGAAAGTGCTGACCTGTTTCCTTCACTTCTAAAAGACTGGCCTGAAAGTGCTAGAGATGACCCCTCTTCCTGGGCCACATCCTCTTCCATCATCGCCCTAAGTGTTTTCTCAAGGAGACATACAAGTGGTATTGTAATGCTGATAATGGCGTCATCGCCACTCGCCATGTTGGTGGAGTACTCGAAACAGCGCAACAGGGCATACAGGTCTCGCATGGAGGCCCAGTCATTGGTGGTGAAGTGGTGCTGTTCCGCAGTGCGACTCACCCGTGCGTGCTGCAGCTGAAACTCCACTATGGCCTGCTGCTGCTCGCACAGTCTCTCCAGCATGTGCAAGGTGGAGTTCCACCTGGTGGGCACGTCGCATATAAGGCGGTGAGCGGGAAGGCCGAAGTTACGCTGTAGAGCAGACAGCCGAGCGGCGGCAGGATGAGAACGCCGGAAGCGCGCACTTTATGCAGCAGCTCTGACATTTCGGGGTAGTTGTGAATGAATTTCTGCACCACCAAATTCAGCACATGCGCCAGGCAAGGGATGTGCGTCAAACCGGCTAGTCCCAGAGCTGCAACGAGATTTCGCCCATTATCGCACACCACCAGGTCGGGCTTGAGGCTCACTGGCAGCAACCACTCATCGGTCTGTTGTTCTATACCCCGCCACAACTCCTGCGTGGTGTGGGGCCTCTCCCCCAAACACATCAGTTTCAGAATGGCCTGCTGACGTTTACCCCTGGCTGTGCTAAAGTTGGTGGTAAAGGTCTGTTGCTGACTGGATGAGGAGGTGGATGAAGAGGAGGAGGAAGCCGAGTAGGAAGAGGAGGCAACAGGAGGCAAAGTATGATGCCCTGCGATCTTTGGCGGCGGAAGGACGTGCACCAAACAGCTCTCCGCCTGTGTCACGGATGGTGTTGCAGAAAACTGGAAGTTATAAATAAACATCCGACTGACTTGATCCCAAACTAAGGAACATATGGGTGAACCCTATAAAATCCCTAGAGCTCTCCCTGACTGCTTTGCCCATGCAAAGATCTTTATGATAGATAATTGCATGCCCTCGTACCTAGACTGAGTGACACCTGAAAACCCTATAATACTGAGGGGTCACCTAGAATCAAGCCAGCACGGAAACACAAATAAAGGAAAAGACTTATCTGAGGAACCAGCAGTTGCAGCCTCTTGCAGTGAACACAATCCAGGAAGTAGTATAAACCGCAAAGTGAGGCAGTATGGGTGGGAATATAAAGGGAGGCAATCAGTGTAAATAGATGACAGCTGGGAGAAGGAAAAGAGATGACAAAGTGAAACCAAGACAAAGAACATCATGCAAGAGGTACAGAAGAACGTCTGCCATAGCTTCTCAGAGAGCTGGCGGTGACAGCCTGGGGCCCAGCCGCCACTACATTTACCCAGTGTGCAGTTAGGGAGATATAGCGTCCCTGGCCGTGCTTACTGGTCCACGTATCTGTGGTTAGGTGGACCTTGCCACAGATGGCGTTGCGCAGTGCACACTTGATTTTATCCGATACTTGGTTGTGTAGGAAAGGCACGGCTCTCCTGGAGAAGTAGTGGCGGCTGGGAACGATGTACTGTGGGACAGCAAGCGACATGAGCTGTTTGAAGCTGTCCGTCTCCACCAGCCTGAATGACAGCATTTCAAAGGCCAGTAGTTTAGAAATGCTGGCATTCAGGGCCAGGGATCGAGGGTGGCTAGGTGGGAATTTACGCTTTCTCTCAAAGGTTTGTGAGATGGAGAGCTGAACGCTTCCGTGTGACATAGTGGAGATGCTTGGTGACGGAGGTGGTGTTGTTGGTGGCACATCCTATGTTTGCTGGGCGGCAGGTGCCAACATTCCTCCAGAAGTAGAGGAAGAGGCCGAGGCAGCAGCAGAAGAGGGAGCAGGAGGGGCCTGAGCCCTTTCTTGGTTTTGAAGGTGCTTACTCCACTGCAGCCCGTGTCTCGCATGTAGATGCCTGGTCATGCAGGTTGTGCTAAGGTTCAGAACGTTAATGCCTCGCTTCAGGCTCTGATGGAACAGCGTGCAAACCACTCGGGTCTTGTCGTCAGCACATTGTGTGAAGAAGTGCCATGCCAGGGAACTCCTTGAAGCTGCATTTGGTGTGCTCGGTCCCTGTTGACGGTGGCCAGTAGTAGGTGAACTGTTTTGGCGACGGCTGCTCTGCTTTTGCACCCTGCTCCCGCTTTTGCTACGCTGTTGGCTCGGTCTCACCACTGCCTCTTCCTCCGAACTCTGAAAGTCAGTGGCACGACCTTCATTCCATGTCGGGTCTAGGACCTCATCGTCCCCTGCATCGTCTTCCACCCGGACCTCCTTTTCGGTCTGCACACTACAGAAAGACGCAGCAGTTGGCACCTGTGTTTCGTCATCATCAGAGACATGCTGAGGTGGTATTTCCATGTCCTTATCAGTGGTTGTGCGTCAGTGCATTCTATGTCTTCCACCCCTGGGGAAGGGCTAGGTGGATGTCCTTCAAACAGCATAAGAGACTGCTGCATGACCTGAGGCTCAGACAGGTCCCCCGACATGCACGGGGGTGATGTGACAGACTGTTGGGCATGGGTTTCAGGCGCCACCTGTGTGCTTTCTGCAGAAGACTGGGTGGGAGATAATGTGAACGTGCTGGATCCACTGTCAGCCACCCAATTGACTAGCACCTGTATTTGCTCAGGCCTTACCATCCTTAGAACGGCCCGACCAAATATCGCTGTAGATTCTGGCGGCTACTGGGACCTGAGATAGTAGGTTCAGTAGGACGTGTAGCTGTGGCAGAATGGCCACGTCCTCTCCCTGCACCAGAGGCTCCACCAACACCACCACCACAACCATGACCGCGTCCCTTATTAGATGTTTGCCTCATAGTTAGCGTTCACAAAGCAAAGTAAAAAGTGGTTAAGTATGTTAAAAATAATTAACCGCCAATATAAACCCTGATGTAGGGTATTGCACTCAATTTTTTTTTTTTAACTCTATATGACAGCGGTATTTGTGGCCTAAATGTGACACTCACTTATGCACGTCTTATCCCAGATGTGCAGTATATATCAGAGGGGTTTTTCACCCCAGTAACCAAAAAGCCGTATTTCTGGCCTAAATGTGACAGTCACTGATGCTTGTCTAATCCCAGATGTGCAGTATATTAGAGGCTTTTTTTCACGCCAGTAACAAAAAAGCCGTATTTCTGGCCTAAATGTGACAGTCACTTATGCACGTCTAATCCTAGATGTGCAGTATATCAGAGGCTTTTTTCACCCCAGTATGCCAAAGCCGTATTTATGTCCTAATTGTGCCAGTCACTTATGCACGTGTAATCCCAGATGTGCAGTATATTAGAGTTTTTTTTCACCCTAACCAAAAAGCTGTATTTCTGTCCGAAATGTGACAGTATAACAAAATCATAGCAAAGACAGGTGCACTCTGCGGTCTTATTAAACCCTCAAACTGATTTTAAAATTGAGAGATTAGCCAACATATCCTACGATGTAGGACATGTCTGAGCCCGAGCACCGCGCCAAGGTTTCTCAAGTAGCTCGGGGACCTAACGCTCACCTACCTGGGCCGTATGGGCTATACCTGGAGCCAGTGGGCAAATTACAGGAGCATGAGGCCGACTCACAAACAACTCACCAGTTACCTCCAGCATGTAACCATGCTTGCAATGGGAGGAGGGAGTAGTCTGCGAGTCCCACTCAAGACTGGCTGATATGGCCCAGGCCTCACAGGTGCACCTAAATGTAGCCTGTAGATGGAAAGCAGGCACATTTAAATTGGAGTTTATACACCTCCAAGCATCCCTATAAATACAAACTGAAAAGAATGGCGTGGTATTAAACAAGCAGGAAGTGCTCAAACCCACATGCAGTTGTGCATATATATAAGGGAGCAAATCCTGCACTTGTGGCCCGTTGCTAATGACGATCCCCAGCAAAAATGCATACAGTGGAGGATGCCCTGCAGCAAACCACAAGTACCACTATAGACATCCTACACAAGATAGCAAGCATTGCAAGCATGGTTACATGCTGGAGGTAACTGGTGAGTTGTTTGTGAGTCGGCCTCATGCTCCTGTAATTTGCCCACTGGCTCCAGGTATAGCCCATACGGCTCAGGTAGGTGAGCGTTAGGTCCCCGAGCTACTTGAGAAACCTTGGTGCGATGCTCGGGCTCAGACATGTCCTACATCGTAGGATATGTTGGCTATGGCTAATCTCTCAATTTTAAAATCAGTTTGAGGGTTTAGTAAGACCGCAGAGTGCACCTGTCTTTGCTATGATTTTGTTATATTGCTATATTGATTATCACATCCACATAATTGCTATCTTGTGTAGGATGTCTATTGTGGTACTTGTGGTTCGCTGCGGGCATCCTCCACTGTATGCATTTTTGCTGGGGATCGTCATTAGCAACGGGCCACAAGTGCAGGATTTGCTCCCCTATATACAGTACAGACCAAAAGTTTGGACACACCTTCTCATTCAAAGAGTTTTCTTTATTTTTATGACTATGAAGGCATCAAAACTATGAATTAACACATGTGGAATTATATACATAACAAACAAGTGTGAAACAACTGAAAATATGTCATATTCTAGGTTCTTCAAAGTAGCCACCCTTTGCTTTGATTACTGCTTTGCACACTCTTGGCATTCTCTTGATGAGCTTCAAGAGGTAGTCCCCTGAAATGGTCTTCCAACAGTCTTGAAGGAGTTCCCAGAGATGCTTAGCACTTGTTGGCCCTTTTGCCTTCACTCTGCGGTCCAGCTTACCCCAAACCATCTCGATTGGGTTCAGGTCTGGTGACTGTGGAGGCCAGGTCATCTGGCGCAGCACCCCATCACTCTCCTTCATGGTCAAATAGCCCTTACTTTCAAAGTTTTCCCAATTTTTCGGCTGACTGACGGACCTTCATTTCTTAAAGTAATGATGGCCACTTGTTTTTCTTTACTTAGCTGCTTTTTTCTTGCCATAATATAAATTCTAACAGTCTATTCAGTAGGACTATCAGCTGTGTATCCACCTGACTTCTCCTCAATGCAACTGATGGTCCCAACCCCATTTATAAGGCAAGAAATCCCACTTATTAAACCTGACAGGGCACACCTGTGAAGTGAAAACCATTTCAGGGGACTACCTCTTGAAGCTCATCAAGAGAATGCCAAGAGTGTGCAAAGCAGTAATCAAAGCAAAAGGTGGCTACTTTGAAGAACCTAGAATATGACATATTTTCAGTTGTTTCACACTTGTTTGTTATGTATATAATTCCACATGTGTTAATTCATAGTTTTGATGCCTTCAGTGTGAATCTACAATTTTCATAGTCATGAAAATAAAGAAAACTCTTTGAATGAGAAGGTGTGTCCAAACTTTTGGTCTGTACTGTATATGCACAACTGCATGTGGGTTTGAGCACTTCCTGCTTCTTTAATACCACGCCATTCTTTTCAGTTTGTATATATATCTAAATGTGACAGTGACTTATACTTGTCTAATCCCAGATGTGCAGTATATTAGAGGGTTTTTTCACCCTAACCAAAAAGCTGTATTTCTGTCCTAAATGTGACAGTGACTTATGCACGTGTAATCCAAGATGTGCAGTATATGAGAGGCTTTTTTCACCCCAGTATGCCAAAGCCGTATTTATGGCCTAATTGTGACAGTCACTTATGCACGTGTAATCCCAGATGTGCAGTATATTAGAGGGTTTTTTCACCCTAACCAAAAAGCTGTATTTCTGTCCTAAATGTGACAGTGACTTATGCACGTGTCAGAGAGTGACTTCCGCCCGTGTCAGAGTGACGGGCGGCGCTACGTGACTCCAACTTAAATAGAGGCTGGGTCACATGCTGCAGTTTGCCAATCACAGCCATGCCAATAGTAGGCATGGCTGTAATGGCCTTTTGGGGAAAGTAGTATGACGCTTATTGATTGGTTGCTTTGCAGCCTTTCAAAAAGCGCCATAAAAATCGCCGAACACCGAACCCAAACTTTTACGTAAATGTTCGGGTTCGGGTGCCAAAAACCCTAAAGTTCGGTACGAACCCGAACTTTACAGTTCGGGTTCGCTCAACTCTAGTTACCATGACAGCCTGGGCACTGCTGAAGCTCCCAGGCCTGTCATGGTAAGCTTCCTGCTAAGTTGGGCTCAAGGCACAGCTCAGCAGGGAGCGTATCAGAATCTCATTTACCCTAATAGGTGAATAATCTCATTCACCTATTAGGGTGAATAGGACAAGGGATCAAAAGATCCCAGGTTCTAGTACCCTAATTGGGCTAAAAGTTATTGCAAAAAAAAGTTTAAAAAAATAACAATTAAAAAATAACTGCTCTTTCCCAAATTTTACATATAACAATATATAAACAATAAAGAAATATGTATTACAGTTATCACTGCACTAGAATATGTCTCAAATGTTAAAATCTAAGAATATTTTTCCTGCCCAGTGTACTCCATAATGGGGGGAAAAAAAAACACACAGGATTCGCAATTTTTTGTAATGTAATAACAGTGATCAACAAGTTCTATGCACCACAAAAATGGTACCAAAAACTACAGTTCATCTTGAAAAAAAAACAAGCCCTCATACAGCTCTGTGGGCAGAAACATAAAAAAAAGTTATGGCTATCAGAAAAAGGTGATGCAAAGAAATGTCTTTTTTTTTTAAGTAATAAAACAGAAAAAAACCTATACACGTTTGATATCACTGTAATCATATTGAGCCACAGAATAAAAATGTCATGTCATTTTTAGTGCACAGTAAACACCATAATATCAAAACCCCAAAAACCTTGTCGGAATTGTGGTTTTTTATTTCAATTTAACCCCACAAAGAATTTATTTTCCAATAAAAGACATAGTAAATTAAATGGTGCGATTAAAAAATACAATTTATCCTGCAAAAAATTATATGGACGGAAAATAAAAAAATTGGAACGTGGTGAGGAAAAAATTAAAATGCAAAAACCAAAGTAGGCCTGGTACTTAATAAGTTAAGCAAGTGTAAGATTATCCATCACCAGCATCGTGTTTATCCTCTATTAAGATTTTTTTATGGGAACTGCAAGCTCCACTAAAGGTCTCTCCCTTAGGCATCCGTTCCGTGCATTGGGGACCGCAATTTGCGGTCCCTAATGTACTGGCAATGTCAGTGCGATGGCCGGGACAGATCAAGACCCATTCAACTTGAATGGGTCCGTGATCCATCCGCACTGCAAAAAAATAGTTCTATATTTTTGTGGTGCGGAGGCACTGACAGAAACACCACGGAAGCACTCCATAGTGCTTCCGTGGGGTTACGATCCGTGCTTCCGTTCTGCATCTCCGTGATTGCGGACCCATGCAAGTGAATGGGTCCGCATCCGTGAAGCGCAGTGCACACGGGCCAGTGCCCGTGTATTGTGGACCCGCTGTGTGCGGGCCGCAATACGGCCACAGGCACACAACGTTCGTGTGCAAGAGGCCTTAATTATTTTTTTTAAACCAACTGCTACAGGGGGATAAATTACCCTTTATGAGTAAGTGGGGCAAGATTTACAAATGACCTCTTCAGTGGAGACAGGGGCTGAAATAGTAAGTGCATAGCTCATTATGTGTGAATCACATTGAAGAGGTTAAAGGGCATCTGTAAGCAGATTTGTACCTGTGAAACTGGCTAACCCTTTAGATGAGTGCTTGGCAGCTGAAGGCATCATATTGCTGAGAAAAATGAAGCTTTAATATATGCAAATGAGCATCTATGACCAACATGAGCTCTACTTTCTCTGCAACTGACACACCCTCTGCACTTTGATTAACAGGTCCAGGCTGTAAAAACATCATCACGTCTGGCCCTGTCAATCAATGTATAGAAGGTGCAACAGTTGCAGAGAAAGCTGAGCCTCTAGGAGTAAAGGCTACACCCCTGTTGCTCCTAGAGGCTCATTTGCATATATTAAAACATCATTTTTCTCAGCAATGCGGGCAGAGATGAACATGGGGCCAACACAAATGCCTTCAGCTGCCAAGCACTCGTGCAAAGGGTTAGCCAGTTTCACAGGTACAAATCTGTTTACAGATGCCCTTTAAACTTTTCAATGTGATTCACATATAATGAGCTATGCACTGACCATTTCAGCGCCTGTTTCCACTGAAGAGGTCATTTGTAAATCTTGCCCCCATGTGACAGGCGCAGCACTATGAAGTGCCTTTTGCGCTGTGGCATTAGAAGAATTTTGATATCTCTGACTTTTAGTCTAACCAGACTGTTACTCTATAATTCCTCTAGCGCCATTCTATGGAAACAGTAGGTTTAAAGAGCACACTAAATGCTTGAAAATAACTTATTTATTAACTTCAACTTTTCTTCATATATAACACTGCCGCCCTCGCAGCAGATAGTCCATGTACAAAACACGTGTTGAAAAGATATCGCAAAATGGCGGTATGCATAAGATGGTGGTTCAACTGTTCAATCTTGTCATTCAACATAAAATGGTGGATATATTTCTCTCTTGAATATCTGTACTCTCACTTTAAGTTATTTAAGTACTTTATGATCTCTCTGAGAGGTACAGTGGGATGCGAAAGTTTGGGCAACCTTGTTAATCGTCATGATTTTCCTGTATAAATCGTTGGATGTTACGATAAAAAATGTTAGTTAAATATATCATATAGGAGACACACACAGTGATATTTGAGAAGTGAAATGAAGTTTATTGGATTTACAGAAAGTGTGCTATAATTGTTTAAAGGGTTTCTATCACTTGGTATCACATATTTAGGTGTCAGACACTAGCGATCCGCTAGTGTCTGCTCTAACAAACCATCCTAATATGATAGGTTTTGGGGCAGCCGTTTTGCTAAAATAACAACTTATATCTATATGCTAATGAGCCTCTAGGTGCTATGGGGGCGTCATTAGCACCTAGAGGCTCCGTCTACCTTCATAAACTGCCGCCGCCCAGCGCGTCCCTCCAGCCCGCCCATCTCCTGCTGAATGCGATCCTCTCCGTGCGCGTCTCTGTTCTGCGCATGCGCAGTGAATGTCTGACCGCTTCCCTGCTCAGACATCTCCACTGCGCCTGCGCCGATGACATCATAGTGCTCCGAGGAACAGGCGCAGTGGAGATGTCTGAGCAGGGAAGCGGTCAGACATTCACTGCGCATGCGCAGAACAGAGACGCGCACGGAGAGGATCGCATTCAGCAGGAGATGGGCGGGCTGGAGGGACGCGCTGGGCGGCGGCAGTTTATGAAGGTAGACGGAGCCTCTAGGTGCTAATGACGCCCCCATAGCACCTAGAGGCTCATTAGCATATAGATATAAGTTGTTATTTTAGCAAAACGGCTGCCCCAAAACCTATCATATTAGGATGGTTTGTTAGAGCAGACACTAGCGGATCGCTAGTGTCTGACACCTAAATATGTGATACCAAGTGATAGAAACCCTTTAAACAAAATTAGGCAGGTGCATAACTTTGGGCACCACAAAAAAGAAATGAAATCAATATTTAGTAGATCCTCCTTTTGCAGAAATTACAGCCTCTAAACGCTTCCTGTAGGTTCCAATGAGAGTCTTGATTCTGGTTGAAGGTATTTTGGACCATTCCTCTTTACAAAACATCTTTAGTTCATTCAGGTTTGATGGCTTTCGAGCATGGACAGCTCTCTTTAAGTCACACCACATATTTTCAATTATATTCAGGTCTGGGGACTGAGATGGCCATTCCAGAACGTTGTACTTGTTCCTCTGCATAAATGCCTTAGTGGATTTTGAGCAGTGTTTAGGGTTGTTGTCTTGTTGAAAGATCCAGCCCCGGCGCAGCTTCAGCTTTGTCACTGATTCCTGGACATTGGTCTCCAGAATCTGCTGATACTGAGTGGAATCCATGTGTCCCTCAACTTTGACAAGATTTCCAGTCCCTGCACTGGCCACACAGCCCCACAGCATGATGGAGCCACCACCATAGTTTACTGTAGGTAGCAGGTGTTTTTCTTGGAATGCTGTGTTCTTTTTCCTCCATGCATAACGCCCCTTGTTATGGCCAAATAACTCAATTTTAGTTTCATCAGTCCACAGCACCTTATTCCAAAATTAAGCTGGCTTGTCCAAATGTGCTTTAGCCCACCTCAAGCGGCACTTTTTGTGCTGTGGGCGGAGAAAAGGCTTCCTCTGCATCACTCTCGCATACAGCATCTCCTTGTGTAAAGTGCGCCGAATGGTTGAACGATGCACAGTGACTCCATCTGCAGCAAGATGATGTTGTAGGTCTTTGGTGCTGGTCTGTGGGTTGACTCTGACTGTTCTCACCATTCGTCGCTTCTGTCTATCTGAGATTTTTCTTGGTCTGCCGATTCAAGCCTTAACTTGAACTGAACCTGTGGTCTTCCATTTCCTCAATATGTTCCTAACTGTGGAAACAGACAGCTGAAATCTCTGAGACAGCTTTCTGTATCCTTCCCCTAAACCATGATGGTGAACAATCTTTGTCTTCAGGTCATTTGAGAGTTGTTTTGAGACCCCCATGTTGCTACTCTTCAGAGAAAATTAAAAGAGGAAGGAAACTTACAATTGACCCCCTTAAATACTCTTTCTCATAATTGGATTCACCTGTGTATGTAGGTCAGGGGTCACTGAGCTTACCAAGCCAATTTGAGTTCCAATAATTAGTTCTAAAGGTTTTGGAATCAATAAAATGACAACAGTGCCCAAATTTATGCACCTGCCTAATTTTGTTTAAACAATTATAGCACACTTTCTGTAAATCCAATAAACTTCATTTCACTTCTCAAATATCACTGTGTGTGTCTCCTATATGATATATTTAACTGACATTTTTTATCGTAACAACCAACGATTTATACAGGAAAATCATGACAATTAACAAGGTTGCCCAAACTTTCGCATCCCACTGTATATCTGAGGTCTTACTAATAGTTCTGCATGCAGTATGCAGTTAGCAGTGACTATTTGCAGATTGGTTGAGTATGATCTGGTATGGTTGTGTGCAATTTGGATAGCAATATGGAATCTGAATGCTTGCAATTTGTATTTGCAATTGTATAGTTGCAATTGGTGGAACTGTAAGTAAACACATATATATCTAATTCAGTATACAGTTCAAAACACAATACTAACAATATGAACATTATATAACTGTTTTAAATACCTATTTTGGCCTCTTGTTCCCATAAAACTCAGCTCTTAGTGGAGTAAATGTCTCTTTAGCTCCTGTCTCTAGTGAATAATGATTCTAGCAGCTCCTGCTAGGGGAATTCCCAGACAGGCTGTCTGTGAGGCTAGCTGTGATTGGTAAAAACTCTTGCTGTATGAGAATCTGGCTGTGATTGGTCTAGACCAGTGTTTCCCAACCAGTGTGCCTCCAGCTGTTGCAAAACTACGACTCCCAGAATGCCCGGACAGACTTTGGCTGTGCGGGCATGCTGGGAGTTGTAGTTTTGCAACAGCTGGAGGCACACTGGTTGGGAAACACTGGTCTAGACTTCTTCGCAGTAACAACAGATTAACACTATGCTTTCTGTTGTTTCTGCTGTGTCACTGGGCTTACCTTACACTACAAAATGAATCTTAAAGGCATATTATCTTTTTATGTTTCTGTGAACACAAAATATAACAGTTATATGACATTCAAAACATGATGTCACAGTAATTAACTCTGCTTTTGTCTGTTACACATAAACATAGGAACTGTATTAAGGTTATGCGCAGGTCCAGCTGCATAAACGTACAAGCTATATTAGCAACCTAGGACAGGTCTTAGCTGGCCAGCTACACCCCACTTACTCATAAAGGGTAATTTATCCCCCTGTAGCAGTTGGTTTAAAAAAGATAATTAAGGGAGAGACCTGTAGTGGAGCTTGCAGTTGCCATATAAAAATCTTAATAGAGGATAAACAGCAGGCTGGTGATGGATAATCTTACACTTGTTTAACTCCTTAAGTATCAGGCCTACTTTGGTTTTTGCATTTTCATTTTTTCCTCCCCACGTTCCAATGCTCATAACTTTTTTAATTTTCTGTTCATATAGCCATATGAGGATGTATTTTTTGCAGGATAAATTGTATTTTTAATAGCACCATTTAATTTACTATGTCTTTTATTGGAAAACAGGAAATAAATTCTTTGTTAAATGGGTTAAATTGAAAAAAAAACAACACAATTCCGACAAGGTTTTTTGGGTTTTGATATTACGGCGTTCACTGTGCAGTAAAAATGACAGGACATCCTTATTCGGTGGCTCAATATGATTACAATACCAAAATGTGTATAGTTTTTATTCTGTTTTACTACTTTAAGGGTACTTTCACACCAGCGTTATTCTTTTCCAGCATTGAGTTCCGTCCTAGGGGCTCAATACCGGAAAAGAACTGATCAGTTTTATGCATTCTGAATGGAGAGCAATCCGTTCAGGATACATCAGGATGTCTTCAGTTCAGTCTTTTCAGGACAAAGATAATACCGCAGCATGCTGTGGTTTTATCTCCGTCCAAAATTCCGGAACACTTGCCGGAATGTGGGATTTGGCTTTTTTTCCCATTGAACTGTATTAATGCTGGATCTGTCCCCGAGTGTTTTGGCCAAATGGATCAGTTTTTGCGGTCTGCGCATACTTAGACCGCGAAAAATGTGAAAAAAATAAATGCTGGATACTTTTTTCCGGAGGGACGGATCCGGTATTTCAATGCATTTGACAGAAGGATCCGGATCCTGATCCGTCTGACAAATATCATCAGTTTGCATACGTTTTGACGGATCCGGCGAAGGAACTGCCTACCGGAATCCTCTGCCGAAAGTGTGAAAGAACCCATAAAAAGATCTGTTCATCTGTGCCCGCATTGCTGAGAAAAACGATGTTTTAATTTATGCCAATGAGCCTCTAGGAGCAACAGGGGTGTTGCCTTTACTCCTAGAGGCTCAGCTTTCTCTGCAACTGTTACACCTTCCATACTTCGATTGACAGGGCCAGACGTGATGATGTTTTTAGTATCTGGACCTGTTAATCAAAGTGGAGGGGGGGTGTCAGTTGCAGAGAAAGTTAAGCCCATGTTGGTCATAAATGCTCATTTGCATATATTAAAGCTTCATTTTTCTCAGCAATACGAGCAGATATGAACATAGGACCAACACAGATGCCTTCACATGCCTTCACATGCCAAGAGCACATGCAACAGGTCAGCTAGTTTCATAGGTACAAATCTGCAGACAGATACCCTTTAAGAAAAAACAATTCAGGAGGTACTTGAGTTCAAGCAGGTTGGCCCACTGTATTCCTGGGTATTCTAACTCATGTTGGAAGAGTTGTATGATTCTGAATAAATTGAGTATTGGAGTACCTTAAAATGTATATTTTTTTAATACCATTTAAAATAATAGGCCCAATGGTGAAAAATATGAACAATACCTCACTAGGAGGTTACAAAACATCTGCCAACCAAAGATGAACTGGTAGGGAGAACAAATATATATAAGCCAGGCGGTGTGTACACTGGCTCACTCAGAGGGTGAGTTAGGAAAAAACAGGGATAGAATATAGGAGGGAGACAGATACTGGGTCACTTCCCCTCAATACGTCCCTGTATCCTAACTATAAACAAACCCTCTCTGACTGCCCCTAGATGGCCCTCAGACCTATCCGTTGACTGCCCAGTCACTTGCTAGGGCAGGCAGACAAGAGAAAAAAGTAATGATAATAAATAGAAAAACGTCCCTACGCGTTTCACTGACGGATGCCAGATCATCAGGGGACCAAAATAGTGCCAGGAACGCAGGCAAACAACAACAAGACAGTGTATGCTAGTTACAGCCTAAGTCATAGGTTATGGCAGTTAATAAGACAATCCATTCAGTACATCCGGATATACTTAGCTTGCCAAAGTAGTTAACCTGCGTCCTCGGTCCGCACCTCTCCTGCGTATGGCAGTGGGAGCGGGTGACTAGCGCTGGCGTCCTTTTTAAACCTCGCGCGTCGCATAGGCCCCTCCCCCCCGCAGCACATGATCAGTCACGTGACGCATGACGTATACCGTCACGTCACTGTCAGGAGTCACATGATCGGGTGCGGCGTAGAAACCTTCCCTTCTATTGCGGCCGTATCTCCTTGGTGTCTGATAGGTCAGACAGTATAGGGGAGGGGTGGGGGGCGGATGCCAAGGTATGCTCCTAGCGATGTGGGGATGGGCTAGTTCCACTCGCCACTAGTAACCTTGTATCACGGCTAAAATAGCCTAATGGAGGTGCGTCACTCCGTACAGTCACAGGAGGCGCAACCTAGGGTATTTAATGGCAAATTAAAAGGACAAACTGCTGGATAGGTTTATATCAAGTTGTAGGGATGATACACACCAAACGGTGTTTATGAACACCCCATACATAATGTCAGGGCACATAAAGAGAGAGCAGAGAAAGGAGGGGAGAAGGAGGAGGGAGGGGGAACGCTGTAAAATAGAAGACATCATGAACAGATTGACACTCTAAATAAAGGGCTGAAGGATATGACCTAACTTAAAATAAGGTCCCATGAAGCTAAGGTTGGATCGAGACTACAGACAATATAATAATATATATGGCCTGCAAACATGGGGCATACTGTAGTCCATACCAAGGGTGAATGACGAGTGTATTACTCCTGTCAAAAAGAAAGATTCATTCATATCAGGTACGGAACTGCAGTTGAGTATACTGTGTGGGTAGATACATCCCAATATAAATGAATGAATCTAAAAGCTTAAGTCAATGAGTGGATCTTGACTCCTCAATGAAGCAGCTAAATGAAAGCTGCTCATTAAGGCCAGTAGGATTGGAAGTCTTAAAGAGGACCTTTCACCTGTATAAACTATATGAACTGAGTATGCTGCCATATAGAGCGGCGCCCGGGGATCTCACTGCACTTACTATTATCCCCGGGCGCCGCTCCGTTCTCCCGTTATAGGCTCCGGTACCTTTGCTTCTTAAGTTATAGTAGGCGGTGTCTTCCCTTGTCCTGTGGGCGTCTCCTTCGCCTAGGCTGCAGCGCTGGCCAATCGCAGCGCACAGCTCACAGCCTGGGAGAAAAAAACCTCCCAGGCTGTGAGCTGTGCGCTGCGATTGGCCAGCGCTGCAGCCTAGGCGAAGGAGACGCCCACAGGACAAGGGAAGACCCGCCTACTATAACTTAAGAAGCAAAGGTACCGGAGCCTATAACGGGAGAACGGAGCGGCGCCCGGGGATAATAGTAAGTGCAGTGAGATCCCCGGGCGCCGCTCTACATGTCAGCATACTCAGTTACCATAGTTTATACAGGTGAAAGGTCCTCTTTAAGCTCAAATATCCACCACGTCTCACGCTGCAGTATCCTCCTATCCCAGTTACCCCCTCTCTTCAAGGGAGGGATTACTTCGATGCCCATAAAGGTAATACCCCTATAGTTACCATTGTGGCTGATTTCAATGTGTTTGGCCAATGGAGTGTCTCTTTTGTGCCTGATGTCTCCAAGGTGTTCCCCCACCCTCCTTCGAAGTTCACGTGTGGTTTTACCCACATATTCCATACCACAATGACATGTGGCTCTATAAATGACTCCTTTGGATCTACAATTTAAGAATCCCTTAATGGAGTAGATCTTGCCGGTTACGTTACTTTGGAATACACATCCTTTATTGATGTAGGGGCACGCAACGCAGCCACTGCAGCGAAAGCAACCAGCAGGCGGTTTCAGCCATCCACCTGACCGGTCATTGGTCTCGCTGAAGTGGCTGCGCACCAGGCGGTCACGTATAGATCGCCCCCTACGATAAGTGATATTAGCCGTGGGTGCAACAACATCCCTAATGTCTGGATCAAGCAAAAGGATGTTCCAATGTTTGGATAGCACCTCACGTACCTCTTTTGCGGCCCCATCAAAGGTGCCAATTAGGCGAATCTGTTTTTCCTCTTTGACAATCTTGTTGGGATGCAACAATTCTGTTCGATTTTTTGAGCAGGCCCTCTGATACGCTGTTCTAAGGGTCAAGTCGGGGTAGCCTTTTTCCCTAAATCTTACACGTAAATCATCCGCCTGTTGTTTGAATTCTATCATTGTGGAACAGTTCCTCCTCATTCGCAAGTACTGTCCAGTAGGAATGCCCCTTTTGAGTGGAAGGTGATGATGGCTGATCCAATTAAGGAGGGCATTAGTAGATGTAGGCTTTCTGTACGTTTTGGTTTGAAGTTCGCCCTGTCTCCCTCTCATTATGACAACATCCAAAAAGGGTAGGAAGTCTTTTTGGGCCTCAGACGTAAACCGTAATCCCACATCATTAATGTTGAGTATTTCAACAAAATGCTGCAGTTGGCCTGCCTCTCCATTCCACAACAAAAAAATGTCATCGATGAACCTGACCCACGTCCCCACATTGGTGACGACATGGGCCAGTGATTCATCGAATACAACTGTCTCCTCCCACCAGCCCAGGAACAAGTTGGCATACGACGGGGCACAGGGGCTCCCCATCGCCGTGCCCCTGAGCTGGTGGTAGAAGACACCATCAAAGAGGAAATAATTACATGTCAAAGTGAATTCCAAAGGTTTCATGACAAGATCATTATGGGAATAGTGTTGTCGGCCCCTGGTCAGTAAGAAGGTCTCTGCTGCTCTCAGTCCCAGATGATGTGGGATAGAGGAATATAGCGCCTCCACATCAATAGAGGCAAGCCAGATATCCCCATCGATGCAGACACCTTCCAGTCGACCCAAAAGGTCACTAGTGTCCCTAATGTAAGACGGTAAAGTCTTCACAAAAGGGGCCAAAATGTAGTCCAAATAAATCCCCACATTTTGTCCTAGGCTGTTGACTCCGGCCACTATAGGTCTTCCTTTAAGGGGTGTTGTTCCCTTATGAACCTTTGGAAGACTATAGAAGGTCGGAGTAGTAGGATATTTTTTATACAGGAACTCAAACTCATCCCCTGAGATCAGACCAGATGATTTAGCCTCACCAAGGATAGTTTTCAATGTGGCTTGGTAACCAGCAGTGGGATCATTTCTGAGTCTTTCGTATGTATCAGTGTCCCTCAATAGGTCAAGGCAGAGCTTTTTATAATCTGGCGTGTCCAGAATCACCACATTACCCACTTTATCGGAAGATTTAATCGTGATGGCCTTGTCACACGCCAGATGTTCTAAAGCCTTGTATTCTTCTTTAGAGCAGTTGAATCTAGGTTTCTCCAGAGTCATCCGCTCCAAATACTGTGATACCTGATTCAGAAACACATCAATGCAGGAGGGATCCCCAGCTGGTGGTATTCTTATACTTCTGTTTTTAAAGTAGAGAAGGGCCCTTTACCCTCCTGCATAGTACAGTCACTCAGACTAAACAGCAATTTGACATCCTGTAGAATATCAGATGAAATGCCTAGTTCTCTGCTTTCTCGTCTATTGATCAAGGCATAGTGTTTGTGCCATTTGAGTTTCCTGGCAAACAAACTCAAATCCTTGATCCAACTGAATAGATAAAAAAAGGATGTTGGCACAAATGACAGCCCTTTGCCAAGGATTGCCATTTCTGCCTGTTCCAATTTACGTGAGGACAGATTCAATATCTGCCCACACTGTTTTGACTTGAGGTTGTGGGTGATGCAGTCTGGTTGCGGTTTCGCAGGTAGTAAGGTATTCCTTGGTCTAAAAAACGAACACCACTGTTGTCATAAGAACCACGTGGACCACTATTCTCATAGGTACCCCTTCTGCGTCCGCGACCTCTCCCACGAATGGGTTGATTACCCTCCTTTTCGCCTTCAGAGGCGTCAGTTTCACTTGAGGAAATGTCGGAATCCAGCTTCCCCGTTGTTTTTTGGGTTCCGCGTTCAATAGTGGTATAGACTCTATTTTCTCGGAAGTCTTGCAAGTCCCTATTGAACTGGCGGTGCTTTCTTTCCTTCAAGTGAAACTGAAACCTCTCTAACGTGATCTTGAGTTGTGCCTCCTTATTAAAAAAATCTGGTTCTTGTTTTAGTTTATTCGTAACCTCAATCTGTTCCTTTAGCTTATTATCCAATAAGATTGGTCCGTTCTTCCTCCATCAAGAGTGACATAAATCATAAGGAGCTTTTTGTTGCCTCCTCCTCCCATTTAGTCATAAGCGCAGAACTTCTGCACCTGTTGGCTGGGGTAAGGGTGATTCTTAATCCCCTGCGAACTATCTGATGCTTCAGATAATTTTCCAGGGATTGTATCTCCCACCAAGAACAGATCTGTTCTTTAAAGGTTTTAGTCAGATCCTTAAAGGCAGTCTTAAAGGAGGGAGTGTATCTTTTTAAAGTCAAAGTTTTTTCGGAGAACACATCACTAGCCTCTGTCAACCAAGAATTCCTATCCAGACCTGTAACCTATGACTTAGGCTGTAACAAGCATACACTGTCTTGTTGTTGTTTGCCTGCGTTCCTGGCACTATTTTGGTCCCCTGATGATCTGGCATCCGTCAGTGAAACGCGTAAGGACGTTTCTCTATTTATTATCATTACTTTTTTCTCTTGTCTGCCTGCCCTAGCAAGTGACTGGTCTTTCATTGCTTCTGACGAAGCTGGGCAGTCAACGGATAGGTCTGAGGGCCATCTAGGGGCAGTCAGAGAGGGTTTGTTTATAGTTAGGATACAGGGACGTATTGAGGGGAAGTGACCCAGTATCTGTCTCCCTCCTATATTCTATCCCTGTTTTTTCCTAACTCACCCTCTGAGTGAGCCAGTGTACACACCGCCTGGCTTATATATATTTTTTCTCCCTACCAGTTCATCTTTGGTTGGCAGATGTTTTGTAACCTCCTAGTGAGGTATTGTTCATATTTTTCACCGTTGGGCCTATTATTTTAAATGGTATTAATAAAATATACATTTTAAGGTACTCCAATACTCAATTTATTCAGAATCTTTATTTTGGGTGCCATTTATATTTATTTTGTTTGACCAGCTTTCACTTAGGTTGTGTTCATTCGAAGAGTTGTATGAGCATAGGATCATTAAGCCATGCCTGCTGGTTCCGTCCAAAGGTCTTCTTTTTTTGGTCTATTAGTTTCTAGTAAATATTAATAGTAGCTAACTACCATATTCCACCAAATACCGCTATAGTTTTGTTCAATATAGAGCTGTCTGATCTTCCTCATTATCTAAGACGGTCAGTGGCCCATATACTCACTTCTGCTAGATAGGGTAATGTAAATCTACTCTATACTGTTGAGGGAAAATATCATTTGTGGTAGTTTTGTGTCAGTTTTAAAGTGTAACTGCCATTCTCTTTTTATTTGTGTAATGTGTAGGGGCAGTGATGCCGACCATTTTTGTAATATACTTTACTGAAATCATATATTTCTATTAGAAAAATAACTCAAAAGTGGCCCATTTTGAGCCTTATCAGCTCCTCTGTCTTCTGTTTAGATAACAGTGGACACTTACTAACACTGACCGTGTTATGCAAACAGAAGACAGAATAGTGTTGCTAAGGCTCTTTAAAGCTATTTTTCTAATAGAAATGTATGATTTCAGTAATTAAAGTATATTACAAAAATGGTCAGCATCACTGCCCCTATACATTACACAAATAAAAATAGAACGGCAGTTACACTTTAAGTCTGTCTTTGCTTTGTGAGGTTGTGCCAACTTATGAAATGGCACACTGTAATAATATATTTGGCGCAAGTGCAATGTGTAAGCCTATGTCTGTAAAAGTGCACAAAGGGGTGCCTGTTGTTGAGATGCAACTTTTTTTGGAAAGTGGCACATCATAAATGAGATTTAAAGGAAATGTTATTTGCCAGTCAAAACTAGATAGTAACACATCTCCTTTTTTCTAATCTGTTTTTATTTTCTGATTGCAGATGTTTCTTATTTTATTTCCTGAACATTATTATGGGTGCTGCCATCTTGCCTGAACTGTTCTTAATAGCATTTATAAAGCATTAAAAAAAATTGCTTTATGGCAGCCCCATGGACCATAGACACAATGGACAGGAGGCAACCCTACTGACTTACATGGGAAAGTTTTCTAGGTATACTGTGTGACCTGTGCAGAGAAACAGGGATGGACAGCACTTCTTGGTATCAGTGTGGTGGGTGCACATCTCCAGGGGGTTGGTAAAAATTCAGCGTAAATAACAAGAGTTGAAAAAAAAAAAAAAACAGGAGATAGCACGTCCAAAGTGGTGGAATTTAATCCGGATGCTTTTTTATTTATTTTTTTTATTTGTTTTTTATTTTAATTTTTTAATTTTTTTCAACTCTTGTTATTGACCTGTGTAGAGGTCATTGTACAAGGACAATCATCTATTGTGATTGGTGGATCCTGTCTTATTTATACACAGACATAATATCATTAGAGGCAGGATTAGAATGAGTTAACTGCAGTAAAGTAATCTGTACAAACCAAGAAGTGACGCCAATTATTAGACATAGTTGCTATTGCAAAAATTGCAGGATTTTTGTTTTTATTTTAAATATAAAAATTAACATGGAAAATTAAAATTAACACCATCAAACGTTGTTTAAAAATATGTTAAACAAAAAAAAGTGATTTAAACAGCAGGTCATTTTCTGATGACTCCTTCCCTTTAAAGGCGTTCTAATCTGAAATTCGGACCTGCTTTTCACGTCACTTGTAATTTAACCACCTCCGGACCGCTGTACGCACAGACGCGTCCTGGAGGTGGTTGATTCATTCCTCCTGGACGCGCCGGCGCGTCCTCTCGCGAGACGCGAGATTTCCTGTGAACGCGCGCACACAGGCGCGCGCGCTCACAGGAACGGAAGGTAAGAGAGTTGATCTCCAGCCTGCCAGCGGCGATCGTTCGCTGGCAGGCTGGAGATGTGTTTTTTTTAACCCCTAACAGGTATATTAGACGCTGTTTTGATAACAGCGTCTAATATACCTGCTACCTGGTCCTCTGGTGGTCCCATTTGTTTGGATCGACCACCAGAGGACACAGGTAGCTCAGTAAAGTCCCACCAAGCACCACTACACTACACTACACCCCCCCCCCGTCACTTATTAACCCCTTATTAGCCCCTGATCACCCCTAATCACCCCTGATCACCCCATATAGACTCCCTGATCACCCCCCTGTCATTGATTACCCCCCTGTCATTGATCAACCCCCTGTAAAGCTCCATTCAGATGTCCGCATGATTTTTACGGATCCACTGATAGATGGATCGGATCCGCAAAACGCATCCGGACGTCTGAATGAAGCCTTACAGGGGCATGATCAATGACTGTGGTTATCACCCCATATAGACTCCCTGATCACCCCCCTGTCATTGATCACCCCCCTGTCATTGATTACCCCCCTGTAAAGCTCCATTCAGACGTCCGCATGATTTTTACGGATCCACTGATAGATGGATCGGATCCGCAAAACGCATCCGGACGTCTGAATGAAGCCTTACAGGGGCATGATCAATGACTGTGGTGATCACCCCATATAGACTCCCTGATCACCCCCCTGTAAAGCTCCATTCAGATGTCCGCATGATTTTTACGGATCCACTGATAGATGGATCGGATCCGCAAAACGCATCCGGACGTCTGAATGAAGCCTTACAGGGGCATGATCAATGACTGTGGTTATCACCCCATATAGACTCCCTGATCACCCCTCTGTCATTGATCACCCCCCTGTCATTGATTACCCCCCTGTAAAGCTCCATTCAGACGTCCGCATGATTTTTACGGATCCACTGATAGATGGATCGGATCCGCAAAACGCATCCGGACGTCTGAATGAAGCCTTACAGGGGCATGATCAATGACTGTGGTGATCACCCCATATAGACTCCCTGATCACCCCCCTGTCATTGATCACCCCCCTGTCATTGATCACCCCCCTGTAAAGCTCCATTCAGACGTCCGCATGATTTTTACGGATCCACTGATAGATGGATCGGATCCGCAAAACGCATCCGGACGTCTGAATGAAGCCTTACAGGGGCATGATCAATGACTGTGGTTATCACCCCATATAGACTCCCTGATCACCCCCCTGTCATTGATTACCCCCCTGTAAAGCTCCATTCAGACGTCCGCATGATTTTTACGGATCCACTGATAGATGGATCGGATCCGCAAAACGCATCCGGACGTCTGAATGAAGCCTTACAGGGGCATGATCAATGACTGTGGTGATCACCCCATATAGACTCCCTGATCACCCCCCTGTCATTGATTACCCCCCTGTCATTGATCACCCCCCTGTAAAGCTCCATTCAGACGTCCGCATGATTTTTACGGATCCACTGATAGATGGATCGGATCCGCAAAACGCATCCGGACGTCTGAATGAAGCCTTACACGGGCGTGATAAATGACTGTGGTTATCACCCCATATAGACTCCCTGATCACCCCCCTGTCATTGATCACCCCCCCTGTCATTGATCACCCCCCCTGTCATTGATCACCCCCCCTGTCATTGATCACCCCCCTGTCATTGATCACCCCCCTGTCATTGATCACCCCCCTGTCATTGATCACCCCCCTGTCATTGATCAACCCCCCTGTCATTGATCAACCCCCCTGTCATTGATCACCCCCCTGTCATTGATCACCCCCCTGTAAGGCTCCATTCAGACATTTTTTGGCCCAAGTTAGCGGAATTATTATTTTTTTTTCTTACAAAGTCTCATATTCCACTAACTTGTGACAAAAAATTAAATCTCACATGAACTCACCATACCCCTCACGGAATCCAAATGCGTAAAATTTTTTAGACATTTATATTCCAGACTTCTTCTCACGCTTTAGGGCCCCTAGAATGCCAGGGCAGTATAAATACCCCACATGTGACCCCATTTCGGAAAGAAGACACCCCCAGGTATTCCGTGAGGGGCATATTGAGTCCATGAAAGATTGAAATTTTTGTCCCAAGTTAGCGGAACGGGAGACTTTGTGAGAAAAAAATAAAAAATATCAATTTCCGCTAACTTGTGCCAAAAAAAAAAAATTTCTATGAACTCGCCATGCCCCTCATTGAATACCTTGGGGTGTCTTCTTTCCAAAATGGGGTCACATGTGGGGTATTTATACTGCCCTGGCATTCTAGGGGCCCCAAAGTGTGAGAAGAAGTCTGGTATCCAAATGTCTAAAAATGCCCTCCTAAAAGGAATTTGGGCCCCTTTGCGCATCTAGGCTGCAAAAAAGTGTCACACATCTGGTATCGCCGTACTCAGGAGAAGTTGGGGAATGTGTTTTGGGGTGTCATTTTACATATACCCATGCTGGGTGAGATAAATATCTTGGTCAAATGCCAACTTTGTATAAAAAAATGGGAAAAGTTGTCTTTTGCCAAGATATTTCTCTCACCCAGCATGGGTATATGTAAAAAGACACCCCAAAACACATTCCCCAACTTCTCCCGAGTACGGAGATACCAGATGTGTGACACTTTTTTGCAGCCTAGGTGGGCAAAGGGGCCCATATTCCAAAGAGCACCTTTCGGATTTCACTGGTCATTTACCTACTTACCACACATTAGGGCCCCTGGAAAATGCCAGGGCAGTATAACTACCCCACAAGTGACCCCATTTTGGAAAGAAGACACCCCAAGGTATTCCGTGAGGGGCATGGCGAGTTCCTAGAATTTTTTATTTTTTGTCACAAGTTAGTGGAAAATGATGATTTTTTTTTTTTTTTTTTTTTTCATACAAAGTCTCATATTCCACTAACTTGTGACAAAAAATAAAAACTTCCATGAACTCACTATGCCCATCAGCGAATACCTTGGGGTCTATTCTTTCCAAAATGGGGTCACTTGTAGGGTAGGTATAATGCCCTGGTATTTTAGGGGCCCAAATGTGTGGTAAGGAGTTTGAAATCAAATTCTGTAAAAAATGACGAGTGAAATCCGAAAGGTGCTCTTTGGAATATGGGCCCCTTTGCCCACCTAGGCTGCAAAAAAGTGTCACACATCTGGTATCTCCGTACTCAGGAGAAGGTGGGGAATGTGTTTTGGGGTGTCATTTTACATATACCCATGCTGGGTGAGATAAATATCTTGGTCAAATGCCAACTTTGTATAAAAAAATGGGAAAAGTTGTCTTTTGCCAAGATATTTCTCTCACCCAGCATGGGTATATGTAAAAAGACACCCCAAAACACATTCCCCAACTTCTCCTGAGTACAGAGATACCACATGTGTGGCACTTTTTTGCAGCCTAGGTGGGCAAAGGGGCCCATATTCCAAAGAGCACCTTTTGGATTTCACTGGTCATTTACCTACTTACCACACATTAGGGCCCCTGGAAAATGCCAGGGCAGTATAACTACCCCACAAGTGACCCCATTTTGGAAAGAAGACACCCCAAGGTATTCCGTGAGGGGCATGGCGAGTTCCTAGAATTTTTTATTTTTTGTCACAAGTTAGTGGAAAATGATGATTTTTTTTATATTTTTTTTTTTTTCATACAAAGTCTCATATTCCACTAACTTGTGACAAAAAATAAAAACTTCCATGAACTCACTATGCCCATCAGCGAATACCTTGGGGTCTCTTCTTTCCAAAATGGGGTCACTTGTGGGGTAGTTATACTGCCCTGGCATTCTAGGGGCCCAAATGTGTGGTAAGGAGTTTGAAATCAAATTCTGTAAAAAATGACGAGTGAAATCCGAAAGGTGCTCTTTGGAATATGGGCCCCTTTGCCCACCTAGGCTGCAAAAAAGTGTCACACATCTGGTATCTCCGTACTCAGGAGAAGTTGGGGAATGTGTTTTGGGGTGTCTTTTTACATATACCCATGCTGGGTGAGAGAAATATCTTGGCAAAAGACAACTTTTCCAATTTTTTTATACAAAGTTGGCATTTGACCAAGATATTTATCTCACCCAGCATGGGTATATGTAAAATGACACCCCAAAACACATTCCCCAACTTCTACTGAATACGGAGATACCAGATGTGTGACACTTTTTTGCAGCCTAGGTGGGCAAAGGGGCCCACATTCCAAAGAGCACCTTTCGGATTTCACTGGTCAGTTTTTACAGAATTTGATTTCAAACTCCTTACCACACATTTGGGCCCCTAAAATGCCAGGGCAGTATAACTACCCCACAAGTGACCCCATTTTGGAAAGAAGAGACCCCAAGGTATTTCGTGATGGGCATAGTGAGTTCATGGAAGTTTTTATTTTTTGTCACAAGTTAGTGGAATATGAGACTTTGTAAGAAAAAAAAAAAAAAAAAAAAAATCATCATTTTCCGCTAACTTGTGACAAAAAATAAAAAGTTCTATGAACTCACTATGCCCATCAGCGAATACCTTAGGGTGTGTACTTTCCGAAATGGGGTCATTTGTGGGGTGTTTGTACTGTCTGGGCATTGTAGAACCTCAGGAAACATGACAGGTGCTCAGAAAGTCAGAGCTGCTTCAAAAAGCGGAAATTCACATTTTTGTACCATAGTTTGTAAACGCTATAACTTTTACCCAAACCATTTTTTTTTTACCCAAACATTTTTTTTTTATCAAAGACATGTAGAACAATAAATTTAGAGCAAAATTTATATATGGATGTCATTTTTTTTGCAAAATTTTACAACTGAAAGTGAAAAATGTCATTTTTTTGCAAAAAAATCGTTAAATTTCGATTAATAACAAAAAAAGTAAAAATGTCAGCAGCAATGAAATACCACCAAATGAAAGCTCTATTAGTGAGAAGAAAAGGAGGTAAAATTCATTTGGGTGGTAAGTTTCATGACCGAGCAATAAATGGTGAAAGTAGTGTAGGTCAGAAGTGTAAAAAGTGGCCTGGTCTTTCAGGGTGTTTAAGCACTGGGGGCTGAGGTGGTTAAAATGAAAATTTTACTAAATGTCCAAAAATATAAACACAGTCATCACTTGTGACATTTTTATGCCACAAAACCGGTGTAGCAAATTTGATAAATTTCTTTCTGTCTTCAAAAGTAAATCTTCACATGAGCTTATGATGGCCCAATCTGCAAAGCACTGTGCCACTCTCAGCAAAAATGTGCCGCTTGGTCGTCCTGTTCTCTTGCTACTTCTCTGCCTTTTATTTCGATTTTTGGGACTCTGCTCTTTAGTTTTTCCAGGTCTTGTTATTCTTAAATCATCTGTACTCAATAGTGACTTTGCATGCGTTTGATTTTTCGTCTTAATAAAAAAAAGAAATATATATATATATATATAGATATATATATATAGATATATATATATATATATAAAAATAATCTTTACCCATGCTTCCATTGGACCGTTACAGCTTCAACGTACAACTAGTGAACCACAAAGCACAACTGACATTTAGACATTAGGCAATGTCAACACAAATCATTAAACCTTTACAAAATATCATAATTTATTGTAATCGTAAAGCTGTGCTACATCTTTACAGGGTCATTTCTGCATTTTGATCTTTACAATAATTTTAATGAGAAAGTAATTACAACAGCGAGCTAATTTCATGAAAAAAGCTGACTGCTTCATTTAAATAAGAAGACAAAACCCCACAAACAACTTTTGTTCACACATGTCTACGTTTGCATGATTTACAGTATAATTAGTCCTTCAATACAGTGTTACACTCCAGCCCCTTTCCTATCAATCACTTTACAAGGCTTCACATGGGAATTTCTACTGGGATGAAAATTGTATTGAAGTCATCTATCAAACGTTTTTTCTTTTTTTTTTTTCTTAGTTTTCTCGCAGACTTTGAAGTCAGAATACAGCAGAAAACCTGTTTCCTAAGGTTGTTCAGTATCTTGTGAACTGTACTTTTACATTGTTATTTAAACTATTATCTTGTACTGTACTGTACCTGTACTACATGGCACTTGGATCATACCACCAACGAACAATATTTTTTTTCAGGTCAATGGAAATGTTGCACAACAATGTGATTATCTATTGACCTGTATATATTGTTTATTTTTACAGTAATGTGAAGAGAGTATTCAAACAAAGCATCTTAGCTTTGAATAATTTCTAAAAATAATGGGACAGAAGAGTAGAAATGACCGTGTGTTTATAGATGGTGGGTAGTGTGACATCCCTACAAATCCCCAGAAAGCATACAAATCAAGAAGGGCAGGCATTAAACACACTATTAATGTTCAGTGATAGGAGTTATAAATAAATGTGCACAATTGATTCCAATTAACCTGGATTGTCTGGATACCGCACGAGTGCAAAACATTTTAATGCGTTTTGCAGGCGTGTGAGAAAAATCGGCATGTTTGGTACCCAGGATTAGGTGTTGTGTAGATTTTATTATTTTCCCTTATAACATGGTTATAAGAGAAAATAATAGCATTCTAAATACACAATGCTTAGTAAAATTGTCTGAAGGGGTTAAAAAAATAAACATTTTTTAACTCACCTTAATTCACTTGTTCGCGCAGCCCGGCTTCTCTTCTTTCTTCTTCTTTAAGGAAAAGGACCAGTGGTTACGTCACTGCGCACATCACATGGTCCGTCACATGATCTATCACCATGTTGATGGATCATGTGATGGACCATGTAATGAGCACAGTGACGTCACCACAGGTCCTTTTCCTCCTGGACAGCAAAGAAGAAGACAGAAGAGAAGCCGGGCTGCGCGAACAAGTGGATGAGGTGAGTTAAATAATTATTTTTTTTTTAACCCCTCCATTCCTATTTTACTAAGCATTCTGTATTAAGAATGCTATTATTTTTCCTTATAACCATGTTATCAGGGAAAATAATAATGATCGGGTCCCCATCCCGATCATCTCCTAGCAACCATGCGAGAAAATCGCACCGCATCCGCACTTGCTTGCGATTTTCACGCACCCCTATTCACTTCTATGGGGCCTGCGTTGCGTGAAAAACGCACAAAATAGAGCATGCTGCGATTTTCACGCAACGCACAAGTGATGTGTAAAAATCACCGCTCATGTGCACAGCCCCATAGAAATGAATGGGTCAGGATTCAGTGCGGGTGCAATGCGTTCACCTCACGCATTGCACTCACGCGGAAATCTCGCCCGTGTGGAAGAGGCCGTATTGCGGCCCTCAAAACGGCGGGTCGGCAATCCACGCAGGCCGTGTGCACCCCGCATCACAGATGCGGACCCATTCACTTGAATGGGTCCGCAATTCCGGAGATGCGGAACGGAGTCACGGAACGGAACACCGGAAGCATTACGGAGTGCTTCCGTGGTGTTTCTTTCTGTTGTTTCGCACCGCAAAAAAATTTGACATGTCATATTTTTTTGCAGTGTGGACTGACCAAGGACCCATTCAAGTTGAATGGTTCCGGCCCGCTGCACGGATGTTGCCCCTGCATTGGAGACCGCAATTGTGGTCCCCAATGCACGGAACGGCCGCACAACGGCCGTGGGCATGCAGCCTTAAACTGGATTTACACAGCACGATGTTCGGGACGATTATCAGGAAAGAACATTCCTACGAACACTCGATAATTAACCCGTCTAAAGGTGCTGCAGATCACAAAATGAACGAGCAAAACGCTCGTCAATCTGTTGAAATGATCTGTAGTGTAGACACCTCAATTATCGTTCCTGGGCAGCAGATTTTGCTCTCTAAACTGCATTCTGCTCAGGAGCATCGATTCTGCATTCATGCAATAGCTTGTCCTCATACTGTGGAGGTCGTCCGCAGCGTATCAACTCCACTTAAGGCCCCTTTCACACGAGCGAGTTTTACTATTGTACTATGCATTCTGTATTAAGAATGCTATTATTTTTCCTTATAACCATGTTATAAGGGAAAATAATACAATCTACACAACACCTAACCCAAACCCGAACTTCTGTGTACCAAACATGCCGATTTTTCTCACGCACGTGCAAAACGCATTACAATGTTTTGCACCCGCGTGGAAAACACGCAAACATGGAACACATTTGCAGTGAAAACTGACTTGTTTTAGTGTCAAAATCGCACCATTTTCCCTGAACGCATCCGGCCCCAATCCGCAACGCCCGTGTGAAAGGGGCCTAACTCAAAGACGGGTTATCAATAATAAAATCTCAGCGAACCCCTTTAACAAGTAATGCACTGCTACCCATGATATTTTGCAATAAATCCAGACAATTATTGATCAGCTAAGGGGCTCATGATGTCATATCATTATAAAACAATTTTCTTGTAATCTGCTCATTATCTGTATAATTTAATCTGTAGTGATACCACCTTCTCCTCCAGGGAGATTTACTGCTGTCCTGAGTCAGACTTGGGGGGGGGGGGGAAGGGGGGGGTAGCTCATCAGCTCTCATCTTCTGACTTTAGGGGAAGGTGATGGGGCTGTGTGGCTGTAGCCAGGTCCCAGGGGGCATGGTGCTTACAGGTGGGCAGGCTTCTAGCTATGTGGGCCAGTAGTCACAGCGCTCCTGCTTCTTCCTTGGCAATGCTGGAGTGTGTGTGCTTGTGTGGATCAGTGGAGTAGCAGTTCGTGCTCACAGCTTCTTCACCAATAAGTTTAACGCTTGGCACCGAAGTTAGGGTGACCACTTGCATACCCCCCAAAAGGAGAACACCATACCTGGGGCAGTGGGCACAATAATGCACAGAATGGAAACCATAATCTATATACCAGAGTCAGAGTTCATTACAAGGAGGAGGCATAAGAGGAAAGAACTACAAATCCCAGCTTTTTCAGGTCATTGTGTTATATCAGAAGATATTACAGGGTGTAGGTATAAGAGGACATAACTAAAACTCCCAGCATGTCCAGGCCATTACTAAGAGACATCAGAGAACATTTCAGAGAGGGGGTTTAAGAGGAGTGGACTAAAATACCCAGCATGCTTATACCATTATTATGGGATATCAGAGGACATTACAGGAAGGAGGCACGAGAGGAGAGGACTACAACTCCCAACGTTTATCAGGCTCATGACTCAGACGTCATCATAGGTCCTTCAGCACTTGCAGTGTAGCAGATACAGAGCAGGTACTGGTAGGTAGCCATTGCTGTTGTGTCTTAGCAGAGCGCCACAGCCCATGCAACCCCCGACTCCCCCCACACACAAACAATAACCAGGTTACCCCGTCAGCGGGGAAGAGTGGGATTTAACAAGCATTAAAAAAACGCTCTCTTACACCATTCCCAAATGTATTGTAAAATCCAGATAGTATTGCCCATACTGTAGTACCAAAAGAACTTAATTCCCAATTCCCTATAAAGTCTAAACTTTCACAGAACTTGTATTAAAACTATTCCAAATGCCCTAAAATTCATTTTTGTTAATGTATTTTAATTAATTGATTTTACTTATCCTGTCAAAATAGGCCTCTGAAGTTTCAGCCTGTGTATACCTCTTATCACTGTTTCACATACAGAATCCTTACACATTAGCCATTTATGTGATGCACGGTTTCCAGCGTTCTACAGGAATAGGTCAACATCGATGCTCATGCCTGTGTTTACTGCACTCCGCTAAATCCTGACATAGCACATTGGTGCAGGGTCTCAGCAATGCTTACCTATACAGAGCTTTCAGCAGAGTGGAGCGGGCACAGGCAGGAGCTCTGCATAGCATATTGCTGCTCATGCCTGTGGCCTCTGAGCTCTTCTAAAGCCTGGCATAGCATATTGGTGCAGGGTCTCAGCAATGCTTACCTATACAGAGCTTTCAGCAGAGTGGAGCGGGCACAGGCAGGAGCTCTGCATAGCATATTGCTGCTCATGCCTGTGGCCTCTGAGCTCTTCTAAAGCCTGGCATAGCATATTGGTGCAGGGTCTCAGCAATGCTTACCTATACAGAGCTTTCAGCAGAGTGGAGCGGGCACAGGCAGGAGCTCTGCATAGCATATTGCTGCTCATGCCTGTGGCCTCTGAGCTCTTCTAAAGCCTGGCATAGCATATTGGTGCAGGGTCTCAGCAATGCTTACCTATACAGAGCTTTCAGCAGAGTGGAGCGGGCACAGGCAGGAGCTCTGCATAGCATATTGCTGCTCATGCCTGTGGCCTCTGAGCTCTTCTAAAGCCTGGCATAGCATATTGGTGCAGGGTCTCAGCAATGCTTACCTATACAGAGCTTTCAGCAGAGTGGAGCGGGCACAGGCAGGAGCTCTGCATAGCACATTGCTGCTCATGCCTGTGGCCTCTGAGCTCTTCTAAAGCCTGGCATAGCATATTGGTGCAGGGTCTCAGCAATGCTTACCTATACAGAGCTTTCAGCAGAGTGGAGCGGGCACAGGCAGGAGCTCTGCATAGCACATTGCTGCTCATGCCTGTGGCCTCTGAGCTCTTCTAAAGCCTGGCATAGCATATTGGTGCAGGGTCTCCTGCACCAATGTGCTATGCAGAGTTTATTGCAGAGTGGCCCGGGCAGGATCTCTGCATAGCTCATCATTGCTTATGCCTGTGAGCATTCCGCTAAAGCCTTGCTTAGCCCATCAGTGCAGAGTCTCCTGCACCAATGTGCTATGCAGAGACTTGAGTGGAGTGGACACTATTTTGAAAAGAAAACAGTCTGTATTTTGTTTATTGTGTCATGTCAGTGACCATAAAATAATCACATTGTAGTATCCATAGTTATTATTACAGCAATCTCCAACGTAGACGCAGCACCCCTATAGTAGACTACATTTGCCTTCAAAATGGTCCTATAGTACTTTCTACTTGACTACCAGTATTCCTGATGATATTCATAATGTATACCGCATACTAAATGTACAGTTTGGGGATCATTCTCACAATTGCCAAAGGTCATTAGTAGTTCTGTGCACACTTAAAAGGTTACTGTAATTCTGATTTAAAACAAAACAAAACATTATTTACCATCATTCATAGAGTCATTGTTTATTGTATTCACTCCAAAATAAGGTTAAATCACTTTGTTTATTTTGTATTGTCCTAGGTAATATGCACATAGCTGCCAATGATTCTAGCTGTGACTCATGACCTAAGACCCCCACTGTGCACTCCAAACCATTAGCAGTCTTCTTGTCCTTTAGATCTCAGTATGACTTGATGTAGTGTCTATTCTCTTTAAGGAAAGAAACATGGTCTTCTATTCACTTGCCCATTTCCACTTTCTGTTGCTTTGTCTTGTCCTTCTGTTCCCTGTGTTGTAACCTGGTCACAACTTCTTGACCCTGTGCCCCCTACTACCCTTGGTAGGTCCATGTACAGTAAAAGAAAAGTTTGCTTTTCTTGTTTTTGGCTTGGGGCATTGAATCAACTTCTAAGTGGGTCATCATTTGAACTTTGTAGTCCATTCATGACTGATGGTGTTAGCTGCCTTTACCCTATATATTAGTATATACAGAACTGATCTGAGCATCCACTTTTTAAAATAGTTTTAACTGCCTTTGCATGTATCAAACCCTATTTCTACCTGTCTAATAAATTCCCAACACAACATTGTCATCGCCCAGAAAAAGAGCTTGCTAGTCTTCACAATCCATGCCATAAATTTAAAAGAAAAAGGATACATGACATTGCACTAGAGATTTATGGAAATCTGTTTTTTATGTCCAATTTGTCAAATTGATTCTACACGAATCACAGTTTCTCAAGTTGCCCTGAAAATTGATATACAGTATAACACCATCTAATTTCCTAGTACTCTGAGATTTTTTATGAAAAGATATTTATCTCTTTTTGTTAATTGAATGCAATGACTGTAATAGGAAATAATGTCACAGTGACACAGGCATGGGTAAAAGCATGTTTGATGGGGTTAATAAACAGTGTTTAAAAACACACTGCTTGTCACATGAGTTATGATTTTTCATATTAGAAATCCTTCAAAACAGATGGTGTTTAATAGTGGCTTGTTGGGACCAAGCATCCAAAAATAATGCTTCAGCAGCGGCAGATCCTTGCCCCTGTTTATACATACACATGTTAATGAAGAAAGAGTGTCTCATTCTGTACAAGCATCCAAAAAGTAAGTCTCATTGGGGGCAGATCCCTACCACTGTTTATACACGCATGCACAAGTGTTAATTGTCAGAAGAAAGAGTGGCTTATTCTGAAAAAGTCTGGAAAAATTCTCCCTTGTATTGGGAGCAGCAGTACAATAAGGAAGGGAAAGAGTAGGGTGGCATGTGGCCACAATAGTAGCTGCAGCAGTAGCAGAACAGCATGGAACAGACAAGGCAGTGATAGTAGTGGTGACTGTATAGCGCTAATACTTGCAACAGTGGAGAAAAGGGAATAGCAGTTGTGATGGAGGAGACAGAAGCAGCCGCCATGTGGTACAGAACATGATGGTAGGAAGACAGACAGCATTAGATGCATGATGGCAGCAGCAGCTATAGGGTATGGAACATGATAGTAGGCAGTCTGTGGCAGTGGCATGATTGCAGCAGCATCACCTATTTGGTACGTAACATGATGCTAGACCGGTACAGAACATGATGACAGGCACGCAGACAATAGCAGTGGCATGATGAGGCACTGTCAGAAAGGGCAGATCTATTTATCGGCCTCAGCCGGAGGAGGGTGAAAATCCTTAAAGATCCATGTCTCGTACATTTTGACAAAAGTGATGTTTTGTACAATGGCAGGGGACAACTTCCTCCATTTGGGTGTCACAATGCCCCTTTTCACGCTAAAACCCTGTCTGAGATGACACTGGAGACTGGGCAATGAACAGAGAGAGCATACTGGGCCAGTTCAAACAGCTGTTCCAGTTTGCCTGCTTAGAAGTCTAAGGGGACAGGGAACACAGCATGAGCTGGTGAAAGGCCAGAGTCCAGGTAAGACTGAACCTGGGTGTTAATGTGATATGTCTCCGTTTGCTGATTTGCCTCAGCCTAGCGTGGCACATGAAAGAATTGCTCCCTCATGTTGATGATACAAAATTGGTTGCTCCTGCTGCGACTGCTGCTGCTTATGGTAGCAGAGACAAGGAGGTGACTCAGGGGGGAGGCGGAGAGGGGCCTCAGACACAGGAACGGCAGGTGTCTGCTTGCCAAAAGCTGCAGCAAGATGTGTGCACAGTGTTTCTTGGTAATAAAGTAATTTGGCCTCCGTTTCTGAAAGAGGAAAACATTCCCCCATTTAGTTTTGATAGGGAGGGCCTAAATACATGGCTATCCATTAACCATCAGATTAGTTCATGTGAATGATACACCTGTCATTGCGTAAGCAAGCAAGCATACAACTTGTCATTCTGGCCAGCATGCCTGAGAACCCATTTCTTTCTGGCACTGCCTTTAACTGAGATGACTGGTCATCAAGACCAATGGTATTGTTGTCATCATCATCAGCCTTCTGCTCCTCCACCATGACGACTCCTCCAGTGCCAGCTGCACATCCTCATTCTCCACTTCCTCCTCCATGGGACTTTCTTCTTGTGGGTCCTCAAAAGCCACAGGGCGGCCAGCAAAATGCATTGTACAACTAAATTGATCATGTGCACCATGCAGGGAGCCTAAATGATTTTCCCTAAATTCAGCATGGCCACAATTTTCCTGCCAATATCGCTGACTACCTTGCCCAATTGGAGTTGGCGAGGAGACTTCCAGCGGGATGTTTGCTGCTTGATGCACTTTAGTAAGTGATGAGCTGTGCGGCTACTCTCGTCCAGGCCAATCTGTACTTTACACATATGATAGGAGGAAGGGGGGATGGGAGCGATGATCAGCCCTGATTCTGTTGGGAACAGGAGGATGTCCATGGAAGTGGTCGTGGAGCAGGCTGATATGTACCTATTGTGGAAAACAGACTGACAATAGTAGAGATGGCCTTGAGGTTCGCCCGGTGGTCATTTCACGGAGAACTTTGCTCATTTGCGATTCGCCGAACATGCAAATATATGGCGTTTCAGCACATGGACACACCCACAAACCTATAACAGAACCCGATCTGGCAGCCAGTTTACATTATGTGTTTTTCCAGTGTAGGGAGAGGTTTCATTTTGGAGCAGGGACAGTTATGGACACCAAACGCTAGCTAATAGGGCCACAAAAGTCCATTTAAGGTATGCTATCGATAGGTGTGATATAGAGGGGTGTGATATACTTATAATATACTTTCTGACATAGAAATTATATTATAGCGTATTTGTATTGTGCAGCAGTTGTGTGCGGTTCTGCTGCGATACCGCAGCTAGATAGAGGGACAAACGCTATTGGAGTAACTCATTGCAATGGGTGTGATATGCCTGTTGCCCCAAAAACACTGCTTGGGGGCTGCGATATACCTTCTTCCACAAAATTCTGATTGAGGGGTGCTATATACCTGTTTCCCCCAAATACTGATTGAGGGGAGCTATATACCAGTTTCTGCCAAATACTGATTGAGGGGTGCTTTATACCAGATTCTGCCAAATACTGATTGAGGGGTGCTATATGCCTGTTTCCACCAAATACTGATTGAGAGGTGCCATATACCTTCATCCACAAAACACTGATTGAGGGGTGCTATTGCTATATACCTTCTTCCACCAAATACCGATTGAGGGCTACAATACACCTGCTTCCACAAAATACTGATTGAGGGGTGCTATATACCTGTTTACGCCAAATACTGATTGAAGGGTGCCATATACCTGTTTCCGCCAAATACTGATTTAAAGGTGCTATATACCTGTTTCCGCCAAATACTGATTGAGGGGTGCCATATACCTTCTTCCACAAAATACTGATTGAGGGGTGCTATTGCTATGTACCTTCTTCCACAAAATACTGATTGAGGGCTGCGATACACCTGCTTCCACAAAATATTGATTGAGGGGTGCCATATACCTGTTTCTGCCAAATACTGATTGAGGGGTGCCATATACCTGTTTCCGTTAAATACTGATTGAGGGGTGCCATATACCTGTTTCCGTTAAATACTGATTGAGGGGTGCTATATACCTGTTTCAGCCAAATACTGATTGAGACGTGCCATATACTTTCTTTCACTAAATACTGATTGAGTGGTGCTATTGCTATACACCTTCTTCCACCAAATCCTGATTGACGGGTGCTATATACCTGTTTCCGCCAAATACTGATTGAGGGGTGCTATATACCAGTTTCCGCCATATACTGATTGAGGGGAGCTATATACCTTCTTCCACCAAATACTGATTGAGGGCTGCAATACACCTGCCTCCAAAAAATACTGATTAATGGGGTGCCATATACCTGTTTCCGCAAAATACTGATTGAGCGGTGCCATATACCTGTTTCCGCAAAATACTGATTGAGCGGTGCTATATACTTGTTTCCGCCAAATACTGATGAAGGGGTGCCATATACCTTCTTCTACAAAATACTGATTAAGGGGTGCTATTGCTATATACCTTCTTCCATAAAATACTGATTGAGGGCTGCGATACACCTTCTTCCACAAAATACTGATTGAGGAGTGCTATATACCTGTTTCCGCCAAATACTGATTGAGGGGTGCTATATACCATCTTCCACAAAATACTGATTGAGGGGTGCTATTGCTATACACCTTCTTCCACAAAATACTTATTGAGGGCTACGATACACCTGCTTCCACAAAATACTGATTGAGGGGTGCCATATACCTGTTTCTGCCAAATACTGATTGAGGGGTGCTATATACCTGTTTTCGGCAAATACTGATTGAGGGGTGCCATATACCATTTTCCACTAAATACTGATTAAGGGGTGCTATTGCTATATACCTTCTTCCGCAAATACTGATTGAGAGCTGCAATACACCTGCTTGCATAAAATACTGATTGAGGGGTTCCATATACCTGTTTCCACCAAATACTGATTGAGGGGTGCTATACACCTGTTTCCGCCAAATACTGATTGAGGGGTGCTCTTGCTATATACCTTCTTCCACCAAATACTGATTGAGGGCTGCGATACACCTGCTTCCACAAAATACTGATTGAGGGGTGCTATACACCTTCTTAATCAAAATCCTGATTGAGGGGTGCTATATACCTGTTTCCGCAAAATACTGATTGAGGGGTGCTATATACCTTCTTCCACAAAATACAGATTGATGGGTGCTATTGCTATATACCTTCTTCCACCAAATACTGATTGAGGGCTGCGATACACCTGTTTCCACAAAAATACTGATTGAGGGGTGCCATATGCCTGTTTCCGCCAAATACTGATTGAGGGGTGCTATATACCTGTTTCTGCCAAATACTGATTGAAGGGTGCTATATACCTGTTTCCGCCAAATACTGATTGAGGGGTGCTATATACCAGTTTCCGTCAAATACTGATTGAGGGGTGCTATATACCTTCTTCCACAAAATACTGATTGAGGGCTGCGTTATACCTGCTTCCACAAAATACTGATTGAGGGGTGCCATATACCTGCTTCCACAAAATACTGATTGAGGAGTGCCATATACCTGTTTCTGCCAAATACTGATTAAGGGGTGCTTATATACCTTCTTCCAAAAAAAACTGATTGAGGGCTGCATTATACCTGCTTCTACAAAATACTGATTGAGGGGTGCTTTATATCGGTTTCCACCAAATAAGGATTGAGCGGTGCTATATACTTGTTTCCAGAAAATACTGATTGAGGGGTGCCATATGCCTTCTTCCACTAAATATTGATTGAGGGGTGCTATTGCTATATACCTTCTTCCACCAAATACTGATTGAGCTCTGCAATACACCTGCTTCCACAAAATACTGATTGAGGGGTGCCATATATCTGTTTCCGCCAAATACTGATTGAGTAATGCTATATACCTGTTTCTGCCAAATACTGATTGAGGGGGGCCATATACCTTCTTCCACCAAATACTGATTGAGAGCTGCGATACACCTGCTTCCACAAAATACTGATTGAGGGGTGCCATTTTCCTGTTTCCGCCAAGTACTGATTGAGGGATTCTATATATCTGTTTCTGCCAAATACAGATTGAGGGGTGCCATATACCTTCTTCCACAAAATACTGATTGAGGTGTGCTATTGCTATATACCTTTTTCCACCAAATACTGATTGAGGGCTGCGATATACCTTCTTCCACAAATACTGCTCTTCTCTACGGACTTAGGCAGAGGGTAATTTAGAAAATGACAGGCAGAGGAAGAGGCAGACCGTTCCGCAGGGATGGTAACAATCGGTCAGGTGCACCAGGCCGGAGCCTATGTGGTAAGTTGGAGAAGGCGCGTGCAATAACTTCAAAGGGCGCACAAGAGTTGGTTGAGTGGCTTACTCTTCAGCACCCTCCTCATCCTCTGTATCTGCACCCTCCTCACTCTCTGCTGTGTGCACCCCCAAAGACACCACCATGGCCCCTCCACTCGAGTCAGAGGAATTATTTTCCCATCCATTCCCAGACCTTACCGATGCTCAGCCATTCTTGGCATCGGATGAGGAAAAGGAGGTAGCAACGGCCGCCACCCAGCGGTCTGACGACAATAGCCAGATCAGCCCAAGAAGGGTGGTCCCCGCTGTTGCAGCCTACTGCGAGATCTCTAATGTCAGTGGTGGTGAAGGTGACGATGGTGATGTAATGATCGGCGTCACGCACAGGGAGGGAAAAGGGAAAGCCCTGCCCAAGGGAGAGGGTAAGGTGGTGACCCCTGACTCACCTTGTGGCTGGCACCTGACTGCCCTGACGTCCCTAGACGGGTTCCTCACCCGTGCGGCGATCACGTGCCTAAACCCTGGCTTTCCCTAAAATGAGCCCTAGATAGTGAAGGGGCCGGTGGGATCGCTAGTCCGCACCACTGACACTAAGAGGGAAGCACCAGGGAGAGGACAGACAATACAAACAAACACATACACCCAGGTGGGCGACCACAGCAGACCACAAAGGTCCAACAGGGATCCGGAGGGCAGCGTTCTGGACCAACAACCAGAGAACGCAGCAAACACAGCTCCAGAGGGTCAGAATAGATGTCCAGGCAGGAAGCTCTATATCTGGCAACCAGAGAAGTGTGAGAGGGGAATATAAGGAGGTTTGGGAGTGCTGGACAAGGAACAGCTGAGGAGAAGGAGCTACGGATCCCTGAGTGAGCCAAAAGGGTTTGCAAAGCAAACCCAGAAAGCTACCATAAGGAAACGGCTCTATCTTACATAGAGCGTGCAGCCAACCGCTGCGACTTCCTGACCCCGGGTATAACGGAGTCAGGCGTGGTTCTTGACACCCTCGTGACAGGTGACGTGTCGATGGACATCACGTGGGTGCCCACATGAGAGGAAGAGGAGGGGAGTTCAGAGGGAGAGACAGAGCAGCAGATAGGGAGGAGAAGGAGGAGAAGCAGGCAGAACTCGCAATGCAAAGGAGGCAAAAAGCAGACTTCAAATGTATCTGGAGCGAGCCATCCACCATGCACGGTCACATCTTGCGCTCCCAGGACGCCAGCACAGGGCTCTGCAGTGTAAGCTTTTTTTAACGTGTCTGCTGCTGATAATAGTGTTGCCATCTGCAGCCTGTGCTGTCAACGCATAAGTTGCGGTAAACCCAACACTCACCTAGGGACAACCGCCTTAAGAAGCCACCTGGCCTCCCATCACCGAGCCCAGTGGGAGCAACGACATCACAACCCAAAAGCCACAGACTTATGCGCCCATTTGATGAGATCACCAAACTGGTCAGTCGCATCAGTGACCTTACACCTTCTTCCTGGAGCGTGCATTGTGTCGTGTCATTGATCAAGCCGTCGAGGAGCAGAAGCTGGAAGATGAGGAAGTCGCAATGCTGAATGAATACCCACGGGGGGGCTACTCCACCTGAGACAAGTCAGAAGGAGTCTGAAGTGGAGTCAGAGGAGGATGGTGGCTGGGGGGAGGAGGAGCAAGAAGAGCAGGCTTAAACTTTTCGGGGATCCCTGGGTTTGTCCGTGGCTGAGGGGAGGAGACCGAGGACGACATTCTCCTGGGCGATGTGATCCACCGCTTCCAATTTAGTGCAAATAGGAGCTTCACGCTCCAGTGTTTGAAGAGGGACCCCCGTATAAAAAGCATAAAGGTCATGGACCTGTACTGGGTGGCAACGCACTCGCCTAGCTCACGACAGTGTGGACTACCTCACATTTTTTAAAATGAATGAGGCATGGATCTCTGAGGAATTCAACACCTGTTATGACCACATGTAAATGAATTTCCTCATGCCAGCCCACACATATCCCCAACCACCTAGAACAAAGAATGGCCTTTGCCTTATGTATATACAGCGGCATAAAAGGCCTTTTTATGCCAGGTGAATGCCTAATTTTTGGGGCCTGTACTGGCCGACAGTTACATATTTATCCTGTGACCGCCTAATGTACCTCCAGCCACAGAATCCAAAGCTATTTGCTGTCAGGTGAATGCTTATTGCCTAATTTTTGGGGTCTGTACTGGCCGACAGTTATATATTTATCCTGTGACCGCCTAGCTCCAGCCACAGAATCCGAAGTTCTTTGCTGTCAGGTGAATGCTTATTGCCTAATTTTGGGGGCCTGTACTGGCCGACAGTTACATTTTTATCCTGTTACCGCCTAATGTACCTCCAGCCACAGAATCCAAAGCTATTTGCTGTCAGGTGAATGCTTATTGCCTAATTTTTGGGGCCTGTACTGGCCGACAGTTAAATTTTTTATCTATAGCCACATAACCACACCCCTGTCTCACTCTTCTGCCTCTCATTATGGTGGCGCATGAACCGCATTCACCATAAGGACCTTTTAATGTCCCATAGATTCTAGTGTATTATACTGTGCCCTGTATTTCCCAGTAGAAAATTATCCTTGGGAAACACAGTCCTCATCTCTGACCACCAGGACCAGGTAGCGCTCTGTCAGTACATAGCGGCCTCCCCTCTCCGCCACGCTGCTCCGCTGTGTACTGGTGCTTATTCTGACACTAGGGGTGGGTTCACATCCTATTTTTGCCATCCATTTAATGCATACCAAAAATGTATGCGTTAACAGATGCCTCAGACTAATGCCGTACAGTGGCGTCCGTTCACCATACAGTTCCGTTGTAGAAAAAAAATTACGTTAACGTATGCATTTTTTTTATGGACTCTGCAGGATACAAAAACGTGGAGTGCTGCACATTTGCATACATGAAACCGATAGGAAATTACATTTTTCTAGGCTCTGGCAGGGCACATTTTTGAGAGTTTCCCTGTAAGACGCATAAAAAATGGCCCCTGATTAAAATACATATTTTTTGTGGGAATTATTGCCAATTATCCCCCTCTGGTATATCACTGTCCATGTTGTGGGACTATTTGTGTACTTCTAGTGAGTGTTCGCTGGCTGCAAATTTGTCCTGAAGGTTTTTCAGGTTCGCCTGCCAATAAAGTGAAGTGGGGCCCGCCAAACGAATCAATAGGTCCTGGCTTTGTTGCTATTGTGCTGCCTCACACTGCTGCAAAACATTGCCCCAGTGGGCCATAAAATACTGCCTAGGTTTGGACTGGTCCACAGGGGTACAGGGAAATCCCCAGGTGGGCCCCTGAGCAAGGTGGGCCCCTAGTCTCGCACCCCTGCACAAGTGGCACATAACACATTAGATTTACTGCACTACATACATATATTCAATGTACAGCACCTCAACCAGCCTATGTTCATATAAAAAACTTGTTAGATTATTTATTATATTTTAATGTATCCGTACAGTGGGCCCCCAAAATAAGTTTTACTGCTGTGCCTTAGGTACCCCAGTCCGACACTGCCACCGCCCTTCTACTTTGTGTAACCTCCTCCTTAGCACCCTGATCTTTCCAGGTCCTGTCTAACAATCATGGTCATAGTCCCTCGCCCCCCTCCTGCCATTTTTAGAATACTGTCATATGTCACTTGTGGGCTTCTTGGCCCCCTCTCCCTGATTTCCTGCTCTGTATTTGCCCTGAGTGCCATTGTTGCTTCCACTGTCGCTACCACTATTACTTTAGCTACAAGTGCCACTACTACTACTACTTCTGGCTGGTTCTGCTACTGCTGCTACGAAGCTAATTCTGACTCTGGGATCACAAGGCCTGGGTCTTTCGTTTTGCCGATTTTATTATGAGGCCTATAAATGAAAAGTCACAGGTTTCCTATAATTGAAAAGTCAACAATTAAAGTCCCCTTCTACGACACACTGAACACTGGTATTGACAATGTATAATGGTGATAATGCAATTTTTGCAATGAAACATGTTTGAGCTACATACATGCAGTAATACTAGCCAATCGCTAAAACATGTGTGTGACAACGCCATTTTTTGTATTGATGTAAAACATTTTTTGAACTAGACACTGATGGAATAATGCCTTCAGTATTTATTATTATTTGCGTTACTGATTTAAAATGCATTTGCTGCTTCGTCCTATCCACCCATTATCTTGCAGCAAGGTACAACGCTTACAGTAACACAGCTATGTTAATGGTGTTATGATTGCTGTATTATTATTGCAGTAACATAATTGAACAATTCTTTTAAAGAATAACATACGTTCACTAAAACACGTCTCACAATACAATTTTTTACCTGTGATGTGAAACGTCTTTTGAACTAGTAATGCCTTCAGTAACATGGTTATAATTTGTTAATGATGTGAAATTCATTTGCTACTGTATCCTATTCACTCGTTATCTTGGAAAATGGTTTCTAAAAGGAAGGGGGGGCAATTTCTCAATGTTTGCGAGAATGTATGTTTTTTGCAGGAATCTGTAATGCAGAACTAGCTGCCAGAAGCTGAGCTGAAAATATACCTGATAGTGACCAGTTCTTACTCCCTCATTCTTCTTTTTTTTTTCAACCCTTAATATATCCCAAATTTCAAAATATATCTCCAATTCTCTCTCTATAATCTTCTGGCGGATCCAGGCTGCCTTTTAGGGCCCGCCCCCGCCCGCCGCCCCTCCACTTCCTCCTGGTGCCATGCGACCATCCTTCTTTTTCCTCCATCACGGTTTTTGCCCACCAATATGGACAGTAAAATGGCTGTTATAAGCCAGCTTCATATGCAGAATATAATGAGGGAGGCTTTCTGTTCAAAATGTGCTAGAAATTGAGCCAAAAACTGTTGTACATACTTTGAGCTTGAACCATATTTGTTAACTATTTTAGACGCATGTGACTTTTGCAACTCGTCAAGGTGACAGATTTATAGTATATATATATATATATATAGTGAGGCAGTGACAGGCCTCATACATGATAGAGTAGAGGTGTAGAGGGCGTGGATATTTCAGTCCACAATTCTATTCAACCACAGGTGAGGCCAGCTGGGTTTTATCACTGTGGGATAAACCAGCCCTCAGTGTAGGAGTCCAGAGAAGACTTGGTAAAGGAAGCCTGCAGAGGCTCTGGGTGAAAGCCAGGAGGCTGCTGGATCTTATGGCTGAGGAAAGCCGGATCTAATCCTGTGGTGAACTGCGCTCTATAGGTGAGGTAAAGATGACTTATGTATTAGGTAGTGCCTAGACGGGCAAGTGTTTATTTTGCTTTGTTTATGTTGGTACCGGTGTTGAAGAGCCAAAATAAAGCACCGTATTGTCACGACTGTGACTGATCCAGACAGGTCTGGGGGGAGAAGGTCGCAGCGACTTGCTACTCGCGATAGCTTGTGAGTTTGCTCCGTGGTTCAGGGTATGTCATCTGGGTTTTGCCTTGTGAACCTTTTTGTCCTGACTGGGAGTTTGTAGGCATCCTTCTCAGGTGAGTCCTGTCTGCCACTCCCAGCTACTATATTAGTTTCACTTTCACTTGCAGTCATTGCCAGATATAGTCCTTACTTCCAGTTCTATTCTGACCTTTGAAGGAGATCGTTTGATGGTGTTGCTGTGTGCTCTTGTCCGGCGGTGGACTGTCGTGATTGGGATCGCTTCCTCGCTCGGTGACTGGATAAGTCTATCTTTGATATAGTTTGTTGTTGCTATCTTCCCCTGCTGTTCTCCTAGACATGAGTGATGGTGACTAGTGCTCCCATCGGTCCTTTCCCCACTCTAGGCTTGTTAGGTGACTGAGGGTTTAGGCATCCTGGTCGCCGCACGGGTGCACACCCCGTCTAGGGTATCAGGGCAAAACAGGTGCCCAGCTTAGGGTTAGTCAGGGGTGGCCATACTATTCCATCCGTAGATAAGGGTCCCCCTTCCCCTCCGTCTGGTGCGACACGACTGCTGCTGGGGGTAGCGGTCGTGACAGTAAATCTGGCCTTTAAAAAAAAATAAAAAAAAAGGGGGACATTTATATATTTTTTTTTCTTTGTTGCTTGCTGTTTTGCTTTGTATTTTGTCTGTTCCACTATGGATCCAGTTTCGGTTTTGGCGACAACAATTCAGGGGTTATCCCTTGAAGTGGCAGGATTAAAAGCAACAGTGCTGCAGCAGCAATCCTTGGGATCCACCGTTGCTACGGGAAACCAAGGTACTCCTGAGCCAAAAGTGGCTTTACCTGATAGGTTCTCAGGAGGGAGAGACCAATTTGTAACCTTCAGAGAAGCTTGCAAATTGTTCTTCAGGTTACGCCCTAGATCCTCCGGCGGTGAGGAACAACGGGTGGGCATTGTAATTTCTCTCCTGCAAGGAGATCCGCAGGCTTGGGCTTTCTCCCTACCATCAGACTCTCTGGCCTTACGATCAGTGGAGGAGTTTTTTGAAGCCCTGGGTCTCGTATATGATGACCCGGACAGGGTCTCACTGGCTGAGTCTAAGCTACGTAGACTTCGGCAAGAGAACCGGTCTGCTGAACTATATTGTTCCGAATTCCGTAGGTGGGCTACTGATACGTTATAGAACGACTCGGCCCTTAGGAGTCAGTTCTGCCAGGGGTTGTCTGAAAAATTAAAAGACGCGCTGGCGGTATACGAGGTCCCTGGGTCTCTGGAGGCTGCTATGTCTCTGTCCATAAGAATCGACAGACGACTCAGGGAGAGACTATTAAATTTTACGGAGGCCTCTATAGGGCAGGGATCGGTTTGTTATGATCCAGTCGAACCAATGCAAATAGGGGGCGCCACTAGACGGGTGAATCCTCCTAAGTTCCGCGGTTTGTTTTCGTTGTGGGGGGAGGGGTCATTTTGTAAAGGTTTGTCCCTCAGAACCCAAGAGACCACAAACAAAGGAGCCGCCGGGAAAACTAGAGTCCCCAGATTGTGCGGAGGATAACAGTCTGGGCGTATTCGTTTCCTCCATACGCATGTCTCAGTTTTTGTTGTCCGCTACCGTTGAGGCTGGCAATAAGACTGAGATCTGTTCCGTCTTTTTGGACAGTGGGGCGGGGGTCAACTTGGTGGATTCACGGTTTGCTCAGGCTCTGGGTTTTACTCCGGAACCGATACGCAGAACTATTCCTGTTTTTGCCATCGACTCCTCCCCTCTTACTCAGAAAGAGTTAACTCAGATCATTCATAATATCCATCTGCAGGTAGGGGACCTCCATAAAGAGCATATCTCGTGTTATGTTCTGGACGGTCTTCCGGCTCCTATGGTATTGGGGCTTCCCTGGCTGGTGACTCACAATCCAGTGGTGGATTGGCAGGCCGGGGAGATTGTGGAGTGGAGTAAACATTGTAAGGACAACTGCTTGAGTAGTAGGTGCTCTACACTCTCTGTAACATCTTTACCTGCCTTTCTGTCAGATTTTATGGATGTGTTCTCTGAGAAGGGTTGTCAGGGGTTACCACCTCATCGTCCATATGATTGCCCGATTAATCTACTACCTGGGGCAAAACTACCTAAAACCCGGTTATACAATCTTTCCGGCCCGGAGAGGAAGGCTATGAAAGATTATATTTCGGAGAGTTTGGCTAAGGGACACATCAGACCCTCTTCTTCACCTGTGGCTGCAGGGTTCTTTTTCGTTAAAAAGAAAGATGGGGGCCTACGTCCTTGCCTGGATTTCCGGGAATTAAACCGGATAACTATCCGAGATCCCTATCCTCTTCCTCTCATTCCCGACCTCTTTAATCAGGTTGCTGGTGCTAAATGGTTCTCCAAAATGGATCTCAGAGGAGCCTATAACCTGGTTCGCATCAAAGAGGGGGATGAGTGGAAGACGGCTTTTAATACTCCGGAAGGGCATTATGAAAATCTGGTCATGCCATTTGGTCTTACTAATGCGCCTGCGGTATTCCAACATTTTGTCAATGATATTTTTAGTCACCTTATCGGGAGATTTGTTGTGATATATCTTGATGACATCCTGGTCTATTCCCCGGATCTGGATACACATAAGATCCATGTGAGACAAGTGCTGCAGATATTAAGGGCCAACAAATTGTTTGCTAAGTTAGAAAAATGTGTGTTCGCCGTTAAAGAACTGCCATTTCTGGGGTATGTGTTGTCAGATTCAGGTTTCCGCATGGATCCAGAGAAAGTCCGGGCGATTATAGACTGGGATCTGCCTGAGAACCTGAAGGCATTGCAACGCTTCCTGGGGTTTGCCAATTTTTATAGAAAGTCTATAAAAAACTATTCCTTGGTGGTCAAACCACTGACGGACATGACCCGAAAGGGATCCGATTTTTCCAAATGGTCACATGCAGCCAAAACTGCCTTTGCATCTCTGAAGGAGAGATTCACCTCGGCCCCTATTCTCGTACAGCCAGATGTCTCGCTTCCTTTTATTGTAGAGGTTGACGCATCAGAGGTGGGGGTGGGAGCGGTACTATCTCAGGGCCCGTCCCCTGGTGAATGGCGTCCATGTGCTTTCTTTTCGAAGAAATTGTCTACTGCAGAAAGGAACTATGATATTGGCAACAGGGAACTTTTGGCTATTAAGTTGGCTTTTGAGGAGTGGCGTCATTTTTTGGAGGGGGCGGTTCATCCCGTCACGGTGATTACTGATCACAAAAACTTATTATATCTGGAGTCTGCTAAACGTCTCACCCCTAGACAGGCTCGGTGGTCGTTATTTTTTACTAGGCTTAATTTTGTAATAACCTATCGCCCGGGGGCAAAAAATACTAAGGCGGATGCATTGTCTCGAAGTTTTCCTGGAGGGGGTGATGTTGAGGTACCAGAGCCCATTTTGCAAAAGGGGGTGGTGGTCTCTGCATTACACTCAGGTTTGGAGGGGAGGGTGTTGGAAGCTCAGGGGGACGCCCCGGCCTCCTGCCCCTCGGGTAAACTGTTTGTGCCAGAAAATTTACGACTGGAGATACTAAAAGGACACCCAGGTAGTAGGGCAACCTCTGAGTTAGTGTCTCGTCGGTTCTGGTGGCCTAAATGGCGCCAGGAGGTGTTGAATTTTGTGTCTGCATGTGCTACCTGTGCTCGTTCTAAGGTAGATCATACTCGTCCGGCAGGGCGTCTTTTACCTCTGGCCATCCCCAACAGGCCTTGGACGCACCTGTCAATGGATTTCATTACGGATCTACCAGTATCAGCGGGGAAGACTGTTATTCTTGTAGTTGTTGACAGATTCAGTAAAATGGTGCACTTTATTGCTCTTGCCGCATTGCCTAATGCTAACACACTGGCTCAGGTTTTTATTGACCACATCGTGAAGCTTCACGGGGTCCCTTCCGATATTGTTTCGGATCGTGGTACCCAATTTGTTTCTAAATTTTGGAAAGCTTTTTGTTCTCGTTTAGGGGTTCATCTGTCGTTTTCTTCATCTTTCCAGCCACAGTCCAACGGTCAGACTGAACGTACCAATCAAAACCTAGAGACATATTTGAGATGCTTTGTTTCCGAAAATCAGGAGGAATGGTCATCTTATTTACCGTTAGCCGAGTTTGCCATTAATAATCGTCGTCAAGAAACCACCGATAAGTCACCATTTTTTAGTGCGTATGGTTTCCATCCTCAGTTTTGTACGTTTAGTGAGGGGGGGCCATCTGGGATTCCCGAGGAGGAACGATTTGCGTCTTCACTTTCTTCAGTGTGGCAGAGTGTGCAAGAAAGTTTGAAGAGAATTGGTGGTAGATACAAACGTGTGGCTGATAGGAAGCGCTCTGAAGGTCCGGACCTTGGGGTTAATGACTTGGTGTGGTTGTCTACCAGAAATATCAAGTTGAAGGTTCCCTCGTGGAAATTAGGTCCGAGATTTATTGGTTCTAATAGGGTAATTAAGATCATTAACCCGGTGGCTTTTCGTCTGGAGCTACCTCAGACTCTAAGGATCCATAATGTCTTCCACAGATCTCTGCTTAAGAGATATGTAGAACCTCCTGAACCATTGCCACTACCGCCTCCACCGGTGGTTGTTGATGGCAGTCTTGAGTTTCAGGTAGAAAAGATTGTTGATTCACGATATGTTCGCCGCTCTCTTCAGTACCTGGTGCACTGGAAAAGTTATGGTTCCGAAGAGAGAATGTGGGTTCCAGCATCAGAGATAAAAGCGGACAGACTCATTCGGGCTTTTCATAGCTCCCATCCGGAGAGGCCTGGTCTTGAGGGTCCAGGGGCCCCTCGTAGAAAGGGGGGTACTGTCACGACTGTGACTGATCCAGACAGGTCTGGGAGGAGAAGGTCGCAGCGACTTGCTACTCGCGATAGCTTGTGAGTTTGCTTCGTGGTTCAGGGTATGTCATCTGGGTTTTGCCTTGTGAACCTTTTTGTCCTGACTGGGAGTTTGTAGGCATCCTTCTCAGGTGAGTCCTGTCTGCCACTCCCAGCTACTATATTAGTTTCACTTTCACTTGCAGTCATTGCCAGATATAGTCCTTACTTCCAGTTCTATTCTGACCTTTGAAGGAGATCGTTTGATGGTGTTGCTGTGGAGCTCTTGTCCGGCGTGGACTGTCGTGATTGGGATCGCCTTCTCTGCTCGTGACTAGATAAGTCTATCTTTGATATAGTTTGTTTGTTGCTGTCTTCCCCTGCTGTTCTCCTAGACATGAGTGATGGTGACTAGTGCTCCCATCGGCCTTTCCCTACTCTAGGCTTGTTAGGGTGACTGAGGGTTTAGGCATCCTGCTCGCCGCACCGGTTCACACCCCGTCTAGGGTATCAGGGCAGACAGGTGCCAGCTTAGGGTTAGTCAGGGGTGGCCATACTATTCCCATCCGTAGATAAGGGTCCCCCTTCCCCTCCGTCTGGTGCGACATGACTGCTGCTGGGGTAGTGGTCGTGACACGTATGGACTTTAACTCCACCAATCAGAGTGGTTCCTTGCTGATTGGTTAGTCTCTACAGACCAACCAATCGGAGCGCTTTAGTGTTAAAATGCCGGTTTCAGGCTGTAAGACCCCTTGTGTGCCCCCAGAGCCCCTGATCATATCTGTGGCCTCCCAGTGCCTCTGATAATGCCCCCCATATGCCTCCAGATGCCCCGATTGCACCCTGTATCTGGCTTCAATGTGATGGCAGCGTCTCAGGAATGGAGCCGCCACCATCAGCAGAGAGTGTTAACTGTAACTTACAGCTAACACTCTGCTGCTATGGTCAAAATCGGTGCTGGCACCGATCTTGGCCGTTTGACCCCATAGATGCCACAGTCAGTAGCTGCCCGCGGCATCCATGGGGTTGAGAGGGAGGGAGCTCCCTTTCTCTAACATCAGGCCGCAATGGCAGTGGCCCAATGGTTGCCATGGCAACCGGACGCGTCCGTGCTGCAATGTACCTAAGGCTGATCAGACTCTGAGGGTCTGATCAGCCTTAGTGTAAATGTAGCAATGACTATACAGTGCATTGCAATAGATGACTATTGCAATGCACTGTATAGCCATCAAGCCCACTGGATCTTCAAGATCAAAATGGGTCTTGATAAAAAAAATGTGTAAAAAATAGTAAAAAAATGTAAATTAAATAAAAATTGAAATAATAATAAAATAAAAATTGTCTTTTCTCATATCCATTCATTTCAGTCATTAAAAAATGAAAGAAAAAAAGAACTACACATAATTGGTATCGCCACATCGTAATGACCCGATCTATAAAAAAATCATGTCACTAATCCTGCACGGTGAACGCCATAAAAAATAATGTAAAACAAAATGACGGAATTGCTGTTTTTGTCACCTCACCTCCACATAAAAATAAATAACAGGTGATCAAAAAGTCATAAGTACCCCAAAATGATAACAATAAAAACTACAGCCCCTCCTGCAAAAAACAAGCCCCCACACAGCTACATTGGTAAAAAAAAATAAAAATGTTTTTGATGTTAGTATATGGTGATGCAAAATATAATAAATTTTTAACAGAAAAGTGATTTTATGCTGAAAAAGTAGTAATCCATAGAAAACTATATAAATTTGGTATCACCATAACCGTATCAACCCATAGAATATAATTATCATATCATATTTACCACAAGAGGAACCCAATAAAAAATTAAAATTAAAAACACTGACACAATTGCTATTTTTACCCAATTCATCTCCACAAAAAATGTTATAAAAAGTGATCAAAAAGACTTGCGGATGCTTGAGATTTTCACGCATCCCCATTCATTTCTATGGGGCCTGCGTTGCATGAAAAACGCAGAATATAGAACATGCTGCGATTTTCACGCAACGCACAAGTGATGCATGAAAATCACCGCTCATCTGAACAGCCCCATTGAAGTGAATGGGTTCGGATTCAGTGCGATGCAATGCGTTCACCTCACGCATTGCACCCGAACTGAATTCTTGCCCGTGTGGAAGGGGTCTATGTCCCCCAAGAGGTCCTAAAAAACAACTCTGTGGGACACATTTTAATTTTTTTGGCACTTTTTTTTCCCCTTTATGTTTGTATTTTTTTTACTGTGTTTTAAAATGTTTTTTTTTTTTACTTTTAATATATATATTTGCCACATAATTTGTCCATAAAAGACCTTTGGGGACACATAGTGCAAAAAAAAAGTATTTCCACTGTAACTGGAGCATCCAAAGGAGCCCCAGTTACAGGGAAAATCAGCCTCCTGGCAAGGCTTTGTACAGGACAGAGCTGGTAAGGCTCTGCAGTTCTCTGCCCCTGACACCCGGCGATCACGTGATCTAAACTGCACAGCGCGCCGCTCACCTGTGTGAGGAGAAAGCAGAAGCGCTGATACACTGATTCTGCCTTCTCCTCGGCTCCCCCACTGTCTCTGACAGCTAGGGATCCGTTCTGCTCCTGCTACAGTGCGGGAGCAGGAGCTGTAATCCTGCAATTGTGCGGCGACCCCAGCAGAAATACAGCTGATCGCATGATCATTTGTGTTTCTTTCCAGCAGGACGGGGGCCGCAGGTTGTGCATCCCTGCTCTAGATGCTCTCCAACAAGTGTTCCGGGTTATGCCCGCCATACTGGACTTCCTGGATATGGGGCCAGAGACAGATACAACGGTGGCTCTGACCTTTGTAGCAGACTATGGTTCTGTACAGTGGGAGCTCTTGAAATGCGAGACCCTGGAGGTAGAATTTGTGCTGGGCAGAGACTTTCTGTGTTTTTTGGCAGCTATGGAGCAGAGAAAGAGCTTCAAATTGTGTGGCTGGAGAATCAGAAGAAAAGTGTGTGAGTCATCATCCTGAGAAAGAACACTGGATTCAAGGTCAAGGCATAGCCACAAGAAAGCTAATTGCGCTATATAAGCACTCACAACAGCCCTGCTCAACATATATTAAGTACTAAATCAATATAATAATGGGGGCACAAAAAGCACAAAGTGCTACAGATAAACTGATATAGTTTGCAAGACAACCAGACGAGGCGTTGCGGTCTCCTTTACCGCAGCAAAATATGCATACTAGGGCTAGCACTGTATTAGATACTGCAATCCCTGCAATAACTCCTGAGGAAGCTCACGATGAACCCACACTTAAACAAGTAACAGCACAAGTCCTAGAAGCCATCACAGCCTGCAAGACATCTCTTACAGGGAAATTGGATGAAGTTAAGATTGATCTAGGCCTCCTGCATCAAGACATGCATAACTTGCGTGACAGAGTCCAACATACTGAAGAACGTATATCACGCATAGAAGATACAACGGCCACTGTTCCCAGATCCATATCCGAGCTTAATACTAAAGCATAACTCTGGAAACAGAAAGCAGATGACCTAGAAAATAGGCTCCGGAGAAATAACATAAGAATCATTGGCTTGCCTGAAAGAGCAGAGGACCAGATGAGTTTATAGAAAAGTGGATAAAATAACTTTTCCCGGATGCAATCTTCTCTTTGGCCTTTGCAGTTGAAAGGGCTCATAGAGTGCCAGCTAGACCTCCACCACCTGGAATCCCACCTCGACCCATGCTCGCAAAATTCCTTAATTGCAAAGATAGAGATAAGATATTGGCTCTAGCCAGAAGACGACAAGAAATCAAATATGATACACAAACAACTAAGATAGGAGGCAAAAGAACTGGTCATTAATACGGAAAGCAGATATGTATTTGTTCATGCTCTTATTGACCATGTACAGTATGTTTTATTAGGCGTATATAACCCTCCCCCTGGTTCCATGCAGATCTTACACCTAGCAGCCAACTAAATCTTTTTATAAAATGCTCTATTTTTGTTTGCAGAGTCACATTTACAGGTATCTCCCTCAATCAACAACAAAATGATCCAATTATACATCATGCATCAGACATATTTAACACCAACTAGGATGTATAGAATGGGCAGAGTGTCATCCACAGCATGTCCGCGATGCGGGGAATGAGAGGTGAACTACTGGCATATGATATGGAGCTGCAATCCAATAGCCATATTCTGGAGGGAAGTGACTGACTTTCTTTCCCTTCTACTACCAGTTCAAGTACCTTGCATGCCTTAAGTCTTACTATGAGGGGTACTGAATGAAGACAATTGGGATCATTATATGACAACATTCCTGAGGGAATCCCTGTTTATGGCACGTAAATGTATTGCTTTGAGATGGTACAGCCCTAATACAACAAACTTGACCATGTGGAAATTGCAGATAAATCAGATTCTACCATATATAGACTAGTATACAAACATCGCAATAAACCGCAAAAGTTTGATAGAGTTTGGGGCCTATGGTGTGGGGTAGCACAAACCATGTAACCATCAACCTCGAGACTACGACAAGCTACAGTACAGACCAAAAGTTTGGACACACCTTCTCATTCAAAGAGTTTTCTTTATTTTCATGACTATGAAAATTGTGGATACACAGCTGATAGTCCTACTGAATAGACTGTTAGAATTTGTACTATGGCAAGAAAAAAGCAGCTAAGTAAAGAAAAACGAGTGGCCATCAATACTTTAAGAAATGAAGGTCAGTCAGCCGAAAAATTGGGAAAACTTTGAAAGTAAGGGCTATTTGACCATGAAGGAGAGTGATTGGGTGCTGCGCCAGATGACCTGGCCTCCACAGTCACCGGACCTGAACCCAATCGAGATGGTTTGGGGTGAGCTGGACCGCAGAGTGAAGGCAAAAGGGCCAACAAGTGCTAAGCATCTCTGGGAACTCCTTCAAGACTGTTGGAAGACCATTTCAGGGGACTACCTCTTGAAGCTCATCAAGAGAATGCCAAGAATGTGGAAAGCAGTAATCAAAGCAAAAGGTGGCTACTTTGAAGAACCTAGAATATGACATATTTTCAGTTGTTTCACACTTGTTTGTTATGTATATAATTCCACATGTGTTAATTCAAAGTTTTGATGCCTTGATAGTCATGAAAATAAAGAAAACTCTTTGAATGATAAGGTGTGTCCAAACTTTTGGTCTGTACTGTATATCAGCAGCTCGAGGAAGCGTGGCTGAGTCGGTTTAGTGGGGATACCTGTACTGATTAAAATGTGCAATGGCTGAAATTGTTTAGTCGGTTACTGTATTTTTTGTTTGTTCATATAACTGTCTGTATTAAGAGAAATGGACCACATAGGTCTTCTGTCCTATATTTCTACACTGCGTTTGGCAACAAAAGTGTGTAAGATTGTTGTTAATTTACTTCTGTTAATAAAACAGTAGAAAAAATTATTGGGGTTTAAAGATGCTGATTGATGTTGAGAGCATGCAGCTGAGGGAACCCACTGTGATAAATTGTGCAGGAAAATGTGGCAGTGCTGCAGGGTGTACCACATGTACCAGGTACGGATAAGCAGTTTCCACAGTGTTCTATAGTTAGTGAGCTCTGGTGCAGGGTTGATAATGATGAATTACAAGCTAGAGAAGATGCCAAGTTGCGCTTAGAAGTTAACCTGCAAGCTATGAGGGCACAATTTGAGAGAGTGAAGACAAGAAGATACAACTTGTCAGACAAGTAAATATAGAAGAAGAGCTTGAAGATGAAATGAAGCAACGTGAATTGGCTATAGCAGCCAGAAAGAAGCTTGAGATGGATCTAAAGGACTTAGAGGGACAAATTGACTCTGCAAACAAAAATAGAGCATTTTATGAAAATAATTACTAGAGAGAGTTGGAATATCATCCAGGGATGATATTTTAAGTCAGTCTAAAGAAAATGAAAAGAAACTTAAAAGTCTGGAGGCGTAGAGAATCCATATGCAGGAGGAGCTTTCTGTGGCAGAATGGGTCTGGAGACGGTGATGCTGTGGTGCCGACCGAGGAAGATTAGATAGAAAAAGTTGATGCAGCTGATGTGGAAACAGAAGCCAAGAGACTCATGGCAGTGAGTAACCGGGACCTGGTCATGAAAGACATCCCCTCCACCGTCAATGCCTTCCAGGAAGCAAGCAGCCTTCTGGGGAAGAAATACGGGGAGATGGTAGACGAGAGTGCAGATGCCTTCTACTTCTATGGGATAGGTCTCCTGGAGCTGACATGAATGGAGAACAATGTCCTGGGTAACATTCTGGAGGGAGTGCCTGAAGAGGAAGATGAAGAGTCTGATAAGGACCCCAATATCCACAGTGCTTCCAACCTCGATGAGAAAGAAAGGAGCTCTGCAAAGTAAAAGAGGAAATGTTGGCCTGGTTGTGGCAGAACAAAGGGAAAACTGTAGGTAATGTGGATGCCCTGTTTTGGTGCCAGTGTTCACCCCAAAGGTTTGAACAGAGGAGGGGGGTATGTGAGGCAGTGACAGGCCTCATACATGATGGAGGTGTAGAGGGGGTGGATATTTCAGTCCACACCTCTATTCCACCACAAGTGAGGCCAGCTGGGTTTAATCAATGGGGGATAAACCAGCCCTCAGTGTAGGAGTCCAGAGAGGACTTGGTAAAGGAAGCCTGCAGAACCTCTGGGTGGTTGCAGCCAAGAGGGCTGGGGGCAACGAGGCTCTGTGAAATCCAGGAGGCTGCTGGATCTTATGGCTGAGGAAAGCCGGATCTAATCCTGTGTGTGAGCTGCACTCTATAGGTGAGGTAGAGATGACCTATTTATTAGGTAGTGTCTAGACGAGCAGGTGTTTATTTTGCTTTGTTTATGTTGGTGTTTATGTTGAAGAGCCAAATAAAGAATCTGTCATCGCCGCCCTGCTTGAAAGAGCGATCCCTTACAATATATAATTGCTGGCTACTTTTTTTTGTTTTTAACAAATTTCACTTACTGTTGGATAGACTAAATGTAAATTCTGTGCTATATACAGTCGTGGCCAAAAGTTTTGAGAATTACATAAATATTGGAAATTGGAAAAGTTGCTGCTTAAGTTTTTATAATAGCAATTTGCATATACTCCAGAATGTTATGAAGAGTGATCAGATGAATTGCATAGTACTTCTTTGCCATGAAAATTAACTTAATCCCAAAAAAACCTTTCCACTGCATTTCATTGCTGTCATTAAAGGACCTGCTGAGATCATTTAAGTAATCGTCTTGTTAACTCAGGTGAGAATGTTGACGAGCACAAGGCTGGAGATCATTATGTCAGGCTGATTGGGTTAAAATGGCAGACTTGACATGTTAAAAGGAGGGTGATGCTTGAAATCATTGTTCTTCCATTGTTAACCATGGTGACCTGCAAAGAAACGCGTGCAGCCATCATTGCGTTGCATAAAAATGGCTTCACAGGCAAGGATATTGTGGCTACTAAGATTGCACCTCAATCAACAATTTATAGGATCATCAAGAACTTCGAGAAAAGAGGTTCAATTCTTGTTAAGAAGGCTTCAGGGCGTCCAAGAAAGTCCAGCAAGCGCCAGGATCGTCTCTTAAAGAGGATTCAGCTGCGGGATCGGAGTGCCACCAGTGCAGAGCTTGCTCAGGAATGGCAGCAGGCAGGTGTGAGCGCATCTGCACGCACAGTGAGGCGAAGACTTTTGGAAGATGGCTTGGTGTCAAGAAGGGCAGCAAAGAAGCCACTTCTCTCCAAAAAAAACACCAGGGACAGATTGATCTTCTGCAGAAAGTATGGTGAATGGACTGCTGAGGACTGAGGCAAAGTCATATTCTCTGATGAAGCCTCTTTCTGATTGTTTGGGGCATCTGGAAAAAGGCTTGTCCGGAGAAGAAAAGGTGAGCGCTACCATCAGTCCTGTGTCATGCCAACAGTAAAGCATCCTGAGACCATTCATGTGTGGGGTTGCTTCTCATCCAAGGGAGTGGGCTCACTCACAATTTTGCCCAAAAACACAGCCATGAATAAAGAATGGTACCAAAACACCCTCCAACAGCAACTTCTTCCAACAATCCAACAACAGTTTGGTGAAGAACAATGCATTTTCCAGCACGATGGAGTACCGTGCCATAAGGCAAAAGTGATAACTAAGTGGCTTGGGGACCAAAACGTTGACATTTTGGGTCCATGGCCTGGAATCTCCCCAGATCTTAATCCCATTGAGAACTCGTGGTCAATCCTCAAGAGGCGGGTGGACAAACAAAAACCCACTAATTCTGACAAACTCCAAGAAGTGATTATGAAAGAATGGGTTGCTATCAGTCAGAAATTGGCCCAGAAGTTGATTGAGAGCATGCCCAGTCGAATTGCAGAGGTCCTGAAAAAGAAGGGCCAACACTGCAAATACTGACTCTTTGCATAAATGTCATGTAATTGTCGATAAAAGCCTTTGAAACGTATGAAGTGCGTGTAATTATATTTCACTACATCACAGAAACAACTGAAACAAAGATCTAAAAGCAGTTTAGCAGCAAACTTTGTAAAAACTAATATTTTTGTCATTCTCAAAACTTTTGGCCTTGACTGTATATATATTTCATTCAATTTACCAATCAGCCCAAAAATATATGTTGGCATAAAGGTGTTTTTTATTATTTAGTACTGTGAAGTCACTAGAACTGCCTTATATAAAATTGTGGTGTTGTAAACACATAGAATACTGTCAGAACTATTGATACATTCAATTAAATGACAAAATGATCACACAGCCATTCTGAAGGTCTGTATCTCCTTTATAAATAACAGTATTTGCTAGATTTTGATATAGGTCTTTCATTTTTATTAAATTTTATTGAGGAACTGCTTTAATTCATATTTAAGTTTTCATGCATCAACTCCTTGTTTCCAATGATGTGTTGCGTTGGACAGGATTATGAGGCCAAAAGGCCAATCCAAAATTTTGTTACTTGAGCAAATGAAAACACACAATTTTCATGATTTGAATGATTTATTTTTAATTGTTTGCTTCTATTGCATTTCAGCTTATGGCTAGTTTCACACTAGAGGTATGAGATCCGGCAGACTATTCTGGCAGGCTGTTCTCTCTGGGGTTTTTGTCCATCCTATTCTCGCCATGTTTGCTGTTTTGCAGCCAGATCTCTGCTGGTTCCAATTATAGTTTATTGGGGCCGGACAGGAATGCAGTGGCTTCTAGCAATGTCAGATCCAGAGAGACCTGGCAGGCTGTTTCCTAGTGTGAAACTAGCCTTTACAGGCAGATGCCTAAGGATTCCTATATAAGATTATAAATTCATGACAGTTTTTTTCCAGAAATAGAGCCGACCAAGAAACAAGTTAATGGGACTCTGAACTTCAAGGGGTTTTCGGCTTTTTTATATTGATGACCTACCCTCAGGATAGGTCAACAATATCATATCAGCAGGGATCCGACTCCCGGCACCCCAGCCAATCAGCTGAAGAAAAAACAATGCTTGTCCCAACCACAGCAGCGAGTAGGTCTAATTACAACTAAGCCATCCCATTAATTTCAGTGGAATGGAACCTTCCTATTCACCTGAATAGTAAGGAGCTGTCCCATTGAAGTGAATGGGACAACTGAGATGTAATTACACCTGCTCCCCACTGTGGTTGTGATGGCGAGCAGGTAAACAATGAAGAGAAGACGGTGCTTTTGCGAGTGCTGCCTTCTCTTCAAACAGCTGATCGATGGTGGTGAGGATAGGTCATCAATATAAATAAAAATGGAAAACCCATTTCAACTCCACGTGCAGCCCATGAATAAGTATTTAGTTGTTTCTAGGCAAATAAGGCAGTAATGTTATTGTTATTTGATACATTTACAAATCCTTTGAGAATTATCTGCTACAGATCAGAAATTAATAGCTCTTTTAGTAATAGCTGCCTCAGTCAAGAGGTAACAAAACATCCCAACATCATCGTGACAGCACCATGTTTTTCTGATGTATTGAGACATATTTTGTCTGCTTTACCTAATAGAACCTGTGAAGTACAAATAGTTTCATTTCTATTTCATTTGTCCATAGATTTACTTCAAATGGATTGGGTAAAATCAAGTATGTTTGCAAATGTTCAGCGAGTATTAATGTTAACCTCTTCCCAACTGCCCACTGACTATATACGTCTTATATGCACATACCCCGTTCAAATACGATGTATTTAAACGGTCAAGCAGCCCTTTAATCCCAATGATATACAGCGCTAGAATTAAAGCTCCTGCTCCTGCAATCTAGCAGCAGCAGGTCGGGTCCTGGCTGTCAGACACAGCGGGGACCCTGATGAGAAGACAGGAGCGGTTACTGCTCTTGCCTTCTCCAGTGTCAGTGTGTACAAGAGCAGGAAGTGGCAAAGCCGCTTCCTCTATTAGTCCTGGTAGTCACTCTCAGGGCAGGAGCAGAGCTGTATGGTCTAAGGAGACCCTGATAAGCTCTGCCTGTGTGTAATGCCCCCATAAGGTCTGTTTTCCCTTATAACTGGGGCTCCTGTGGATGCAAGTAAAAAATTTAAAAAAAAGTTGATGTCCCCCAGAGGTCTTTTAATGACCTCTTGGGGGACATATTATGTGCCTAAAATAACTTAAAATATATGTAAAAAAAATAGTAAATTTAAAATAAAAAAATAAAAAATTCAGTCGCTAACGGAAACCATCATCATAGTCGCCCCATTCACTCAAACATATACGTGATATAAATCAAAACGATCATCACAAAATAGGGAACCCAATGCAATCATTAACTTTTGTGTCAGTTTTAATATTTAAAATAAATATATAAAAACCTATAGTTTTTTTTACAAAATGACTTTTTAATAAGAACTAGCAGTTTTCCCCAAATTAAACCTAAAAAGGGGGAAAAAATCACTAAAAAACATGCTAATAAAAAGTCCTAAGTATCAAGTAAAAAACATTGCAAAAATTATTTTGGTAGTCAAACAAATAAAAAAGTTAGGGTCACTAAACCACCACATGCACAAAATCCCGAAACATTTTTCAGCCTTGTGGTTCTTTGGATATTCATTAGTAATAACTGGAGGAGGTCAGCCATTCAGGAAAGATAGACTCTATGTTCTGAAACTTTGCGACTTCAAAATTATGGCCTTCCATAGTAACACATTTTAAAGACTTTTCTTTTATATTTTGTTCTGAAATTTAGTATTATCATCATGCCACATACTTGAGCACTTTGCTGTCATGATGAAATTCAATATAAAGTGAGCATGCTATGTTTGTTGTTTTCTGAATAAACATGATATTCTGAATTTACAAGTGCTGTGGATCCCTAACCGCTTGATGCTGTACACCTGCACACAACAATGCCAGTGTATGACGCATGACTACTGCAGCCATTCACTTACATAGTACGGTTGAAAAAAAGACATATGTCCATCAAGTTTAACCAGGGGATAAGGATAAAGGGCGGAGGAGTAGAAGACAAAAACTCGAAGGAAAGGTGTAGGGTAAAAAATATACATAAACCTCTTAATTGTATGTGTACTAATGCTAGAAGCCTGACTAATGAAACTGGGGAACGGGAATTAGTGATGTGTGAGGAAGACTATGACATAGTGGGAATAACTGAGACATGGCTGTATAATAGCTATGACTGGGCAGTCAATGTACAGGGTTACAGTCTGTTTTGGAAGGATCGCAAAAACCGGAGAGGGGGAGGGGTCTGCCTTTATGTAAAGTCCTGTCTAAAGCCCACAGTCTGAGAAGAATATAAGTGAGGGACATGAACATGTGGAGTCACTGTAGGTAGAAATACATTGAGGCAAAAACAATAATAAAATACTAATAGCAGTTTATTATAAACCACCTAATATACCAGAGTCCACAGAAAACCTGCTACTAAATGAGACAGACGAGGCAGCAGATCATAATGAGGTTGCTATTATGGGGGACTTCAACTACCCAGATATAGACTGAGAAACTGAAATCTGTACATTTCATAAAGAAAACCGGTTCTTGGCAATAACAAAAGACAATTACCTTTCCCAACTGGTTCAGGACCCGACTAGTGGGACATCCATACTGGACTTAGTATTAACCAATAGACCTGACAGAACAACAGATAAGCAGGTTGGGGGATACCTGGGAAATAGTGACCATAAATTACCATAATAACCTTCCAATTGTCATTCGAAAGAGTGTTTCTTCAGGGAGGAACAAAAATACCGTACTTGAAAAAAGCTAAATTTAGCCAACTAAGAGAGGCCATAAACCTAACTAACTAGGACAAAGTCCTTAAAAATAAAAATACAGCCACGAAATAGGATATTTTTAAAAACATCCTAAAATCTAATTCTGAGAAGTACATACCTTATGGAAATAAAAGGTTAAGCAACAAGAAAAAACCAATGTGGATAAATAGAACTGTAAAGAAAGCAATAAATGACAAAAAGAAAGCATTTAAATGACTAAAACAGGAGGGTAGCGAGGAAGCACTGAAAAACTATAAGGATAATGATAGAATATGAAAAAACAAAAACAAATAAAAGCAGCCAAACTAGAGACCGAGAGATTAATTGCCATAGAGAGCAAAACTAACGCTAAAATGTTCTCCAATTATATAAATGGTAAAAAGTATAAATCTGAAGGTGCCGGCCCTCTACAGAGTAATGAGGGGGGAGATGCAGAGAGCGATGAGGAGAAAGCAAAGCTATGAAATATTTTTTTCCCACTGTATTCACTGCGGAAAATAAACTGTCAGATGAAATGCAGAATGTAAAGTAAATTCCCCATTAAAAGTGCCCTGTCTGACCCAGGAAGAAGTACAGCGGTGTCTTAAAAAGATTAAAATAGACAAATCGCCAGTACCAGATGGCATACAACCTTGTATCCTAAGACAATTAAGTAATGTCATAGCCAGACCCTTATTTCTGATATTTAAGGACTCTATACTGACAGGGAGTGTCCCACAGGATTAGCGCCAATCTTCAAAAAGGGTCAAAAAGGGTCCAAAAACAGAGCCCGGAAACTATAGGCCAGTAAATTTAACATCTGTCGTGGGTAAACTGTTTGAAGGTTTTCTAAGAGATGCTATCTTGCAGTACCTCAATGAAAATAAGCAAATAACACCATATCAGCATGGCTTCATGAGGGATCAGTCATGCCAAACTAATTTAATCAGTTTCTATGAGGAGGTAAGTTCTAGACTTGACAGCGGCGAATCAATGGATGTCGTAAATCTGGACTTCTCCAAAGCATTTGACACTGTACCGCATGAAAGGTTAGGATATAGAATAAGAATGCTTGGACTGGGAGAAAATGTCTGTATGTGGGTAAGTAACTGGCTCAGTAATAGAAAACAGAGGGTGGTTATTAATGGTACACACTAAGATTGGGTCACTGTCACTAGTGGAGTACCTAAGTGGTTAGTATTTGGCTCTATTCTCTTCAATATATTTATTAATGATCTTGTAGAAGGCTTGCACAGTAAAATATAAATTTTTACAGATGACGCTAAACTGTGTAAAGTAATTAACACTGAAGAGGACAGTATACGGCTACAGAGGGATTTGGATAGATTGGAGGCTTGGGCAGATAAGTGGCAGATGAGTTTTAACACTGCCAAATGTAAGGTTATGCACATGGGAAGGAATAATGCAAGTCACCCGCACATACAAAATGGTAAAACACTGGGTAACACTGACATGGAAAAGGACTTAGGAATTTTAGTGAATAGCAAACTAAGCTGTAGAAACCAGTGTCAGGCAGCTGCTGCCAAGGCCTATAAGATAATGGGTTGCATCAAAAGGGGCATAGATGCCCGTGATGACAACATTAGTCCTACCACTTTACAAATCACTAGTCAGACCACACATGGAGTACTGTGTACAGTTCTGGGCTCCTGTGAACAAGGCAGAGATAGCAGAGCTGGAGAGGGTTCAGAGGAGGGCAACTAATGTAATAACTGGAATGGGGGGACTACAGTACCCTGGAGGATTATCAAAATTAGGGTTATTCACTTTAGAAAAGTGACTGAGGGGAGATCTAATAACTATAAATATATCAGGGATCAATACAGAGATCTCTCCCATCATCTATTTATCCCCAGGACTGTGACTGTGACAAGGGGACATCCTCTGCGTCTGGAGGTAAGAAGGTTTGTACACAAACATAGAAAAGGATTCTTTACGGTAAGAGCAGTGAGACTATGGAATTCTCTGCTGGAGGAGGTGGTGATGGTGAGTTCACTAAAAGAGATTAAGAGGGGTCTGGATGTATTTCTGGAGTGTAATAATATCACAGGTTATAGTTACTAGAGAGGGGTCGTTGATCCAGGGAGTTATTCTGATTGCCTGATTGGAGTCGGGAAGGAATTTTTTTCCACTTAAGTGGGGAAAATTGACTTCTACCTCACAGTTTTTTTTTTTGCCTTCCTCTGGATCAGCTTGCAGGATAACAGGCCGAACTGGATGGACAGATGTCTTTTTTTCTGCCTTATAAACTATGTTACTATGTTACAAAAACTCTGCATATTTCCATAAGTATCAGAGCTACTTTGCTCTAATAAATACAATGCCTTGAAAAAGTTTTCCAACCCCTTGAACTTTTCCACATTTTTCACATTAAACCCACAAACGTAAATGTATTTTATTTGGATTTTACGTTATAAACCAACACAAAGTAGAAAGTATGTGTGAAGTGAAAAGAAAATTTAATAATTTATAATAATAAATAGAAATCTGGAAAGTGTGGCGTGCATTTGTATTCAGTCAATAGGACCACCTTTCACTGTAATTACAGCTGCAAATCTTTCAGGATATGTATCTACCAGCTTTGGGCTGAAAGTTTTGCCCATTCTTCTTTGCAAATGGTCTTTTACAACCTCTAACAGATTTTCTTCCAGGATTTAGCTCCCACAGGGCCCCTCTTTGCAGGAACTCACCACCAATTATGTATCACTGTCCGCAGGATGACGATACAGTTAGATGCTGCAGCAGGGCCTAGGATTAATGTCTCCCTGCCGTTCCTCTGATAAGCATAATCCTCATCACTGAGGAAGCGATCACACGCGAAACGTGCGTCGAGGAGCGCCATCACCCTCTTATTACCTCCCTCCACATTGGTATGTTGCCATTTATGTCGCATTAGTAGTTAGCGAGTATACATGTTTGCAACTTTGCTGCTCTTTATATGCACTGGTCACTTTTTGGCACATCCTCACACTCATATGCACTTTATACAGATTCGACCGCCATACCCTTTATTGGGATTTGTTAGTAACATCTTTTGAGGTCGCTATCACTGTTGCATTTTGTCATAGTTGGAGAGTCCGTATTTGAGGTGGTGTGTAACTGTCCGTTTGTCCCCACCCATTCACAATCATGTACTGTGAATATTACTTTTAACATTTGTTATTAATAAACTTTATATTTTATGACTTATTATTGGTATGTTTTGCACTCGTTTCTGTGGTATATCTATAATCCTCATCACGACACCTGGGCCCGGCAGCATACAGCTCATAAACCCGGCCAGAAGAGGCCTGTACAACATCGCGGACAGCTGCATAGAGCTAAGTATTTGAGTTTATTATTTTTTATTTAACACAATGCTGCTGGGCTACCATGGGGGGCACACATTATGGGGAGCACTATGGGTACACTGTCTCTATTGGGGGCATTTTTTGTACTGGCACACAGAAAGGGGCATTTTTTTGTACTGGCACACATTATAAGGGTATTTTTGTGATGGAGCACATTATAAAGGGGTATTGTTTGCACTGGAATGGATTATAAGGAAGTAATTTTTGTACTGGCCCTCATTATAAGGAGGTATTTTTGTACTAGCACACATTATGGTGCATTTTTCTACTGGCACACATTATGGTGCATTTTTCTACTGGCACACATTAGGAGACCTACTACAACTGGGGGATTATGGGAAACATGATTACTAGTATGGGCACAATGAGGGCATTATTACTATTGGGGGCACTGTTAACACTAAGTGCACTCTGGCAGAGGATTATTACTATTGGTAGGACTTTGGGGAGCACTATTACTGTGGGGGAAACCTTCGCACAGATTAGCTTTACACAATTATTTTTGGGGGGCACTATGTTTATGGCATTGTTATTGTCAGGGACACTATTTAGCTGGGCACAGTTAATTTTTAGGGCACTGTGTGCCAATAATTATTGAAGGGGTATCTATGTGGTACTAATATTGTCAGGGGGACTGTTTCCGCAGTATAATATTGGGGAGCACAGTTTTTGGGGCTGCAGGATGGGGTGTTCAGAAGTTGTTAGGATGATTGAAAACTAGGAAACTAAGGCTACTTTCAGACTAGCGCTCGGAGCGGGTCCGTCTGATGTTTCATCAGACGGATCCGCTCCTATAATGCAGACGTTTGCATCCGTTCAGAACGGATCCGTCTGCATTATAACTTAGAAAAATTTCTAAGTGTGAAAGTAGCCTGAACGGATCCGTCCAGACTTTACATTGAAAGTCAATGGGGGACGGATCCGTTTGAAGATTGAGCCATATAGTGTCATCTTCAAACGGATCCGTTCCCATTGACTTACATTGTAAGTCTGGACGGATCCGCTTGCCTCCGCACGGCCAGGCAGACACCCGAACGCTGCAAGCAGCGTTCAGGTGTCCGCTCGCTGAGCGGAGCGGAGGCTGAACGCTGGCAGACTGATGCATTCTCAGCGGATCTGCATCCACTGAGAATGCATTAGGGCTGGACGGTTGCGTTCGGGGCCGCTTGTGAGCCCCTTCAAACGGAGCTCACGAGCGGACACCCGAACGCAGGTGTGAAAGTAGCCTAAGATGTCTCTTTGTCAAACTCTGCTGAGACAAGAGATAAGCAAAAAGACAAGAAAACGGAGCTCATAGTACCAAAAAGTAAAAATATATTTTATTTAGTTATAACATGATTTAAAGATATACATGTAAAGAAAGAAGTAAATGATATGCCAATAAAAAGTGAATGGGAGCAGAAAAAGAGCGCCACCCTGGGATAGCACACGTATCAATTGTAAAGAATATGTATATTGATCAATGGAATGTACATGGTGCAATGACCGACCAATGACCAGAGGAAAGTATGATAAATTAAATACACAGGTGAGTCAATAGTCAAAAATGAACCCACATGGCAAGAAAGCAGGGTTTGTGTTGCAGGTGCAGCATGAAAAATGAACAACAAACCACAATGAAAGCCAGGTATAAAGTGTAACCTGTATCAAATGCCGTATGGGTAAAAAGAGGATGAGGACTCACCTGAAAAAGACCGTGTGCTATATCACCCAGGATGGCGCTACCCCAACGCGCGTTTCGGCGTGCCTTCGTCTGGGGGTAAAGCCATCAATGTGAATCGTGTATTGAAAAGCTCTCTCAGCCAATAGAAAATTGATTATACATACCTGTCCTCAGCTGTGAATGTGTAATGGCGCGCGGAGCTCCAGTCAAACCGCGCCCAGCCGCCTCCCGGCCGGCGTTCCGCTGACACGCCCACATCACGTGATGAAGTCACATGATCGGACGATAGCGGTGTGAGGACGCACAGGCGAGAGGCGCCGGGGGCGGCGCTAGGCAACACGCGCGCGCACCACAGGAGAGGAGAAGGACAACAACATCATATTTATACAACAAAACACATCATATCATATAGCCTGGATGTCTCCGCGAAGATGTGACATAAATTGTACGCACCTTCCTTGAATACATAATTAGTACCAAAAATTCTGTTTTACATAATGCGTCCATGGAACAAGGGTACATATGCCAAAACAGATATAGATCCAAAATGCATAATGAATACAAGTTTCATAATATATGAAGGTGCAAAGAATAATAATAGTGATATTATATAAACATACATATACACTGCTCAAAAAAAAAAAAAGGGAACACTTAAACAACACAATGTAACTCCAAGTCAATCACACTTCTATGAAATCAAACTGTCCGCTTAGGAAGCAACACTAAGTGACAATCAATTTCACATGCTGTTGTGCAAATGGGATAGACAACAGGTGGAAATTATAGGCAATTAGCAAGACACCCCCAATAAAGGAGTGGTTCTGCAGGTGGTGACCACAGACAACTTCTCAGTTCCTATGCTTCCTGGCTGATGTTTTGGTCATTTTTGAATGCTGGCGGTGCTTTCACTCTAGTGGTAGCATGAGACGGAGTCTACAACCCACACAAGTGGCTCAGGTAGTGCAGCTTATCCAGGATGGCACATCAATGTGAGCTGTGGCAAGAAGGTTTGCTGTGTCTGTCAGCGTAGTGTCCAGAGCATGGAGGCGCTACCAGGAGACAGGCCAGTACATCAGGAGACGTGGAGGAGGCCGTAGGAGGGCAACAACCCAGCAGCAGGACCGCTACCTCCGCCTTTGTGCAAGGAGGAACAGGAGGAGCACTGCCAGAGCCCTGCAAAATGACCTCCAGCAGGCCACAAATGTGCGTGTGTCTGCTCAAACGGTCAGAAACATACTCCATGAGGGTGATATGAGGGCTCGACGTCCACAGGTGGGGGTTGTGCTTACAGCCCAACACCGTGCAGGACGTTTGGCATTTGCCAGAGAACACCAAGATTGGCAAATTCGCCACTGGCGCCCTGTGCTCTTCACAGATGAAAGCAGGTTCACACTGAGCACATGTGACAGACGTGACAGAGTCTTGAGACGCCGTGGAGAACGTTCTGCTGCCTGCAACATCCTCCAGCATGACCAGTTTGGCATTGGGTCAGTAATGGTGTGGGGTGGCATTTCTTTGGAGGGCCGCACAGCCCTCCATGTGCTCGCCAGAGGTAGCCTGACTGCCATTAGGTACCGAGATGAGATCCTCAGACCCCTTGTGAGACCATAACAATATGCTGGTGCCGTTGGCCCTGGGTTCCTCCTAATGCAAGACAATGCTAGACCTCATGTGGCTGGAGTGTGTCAGCAGTTCCTGCAAGACGAAGGCATTGATGCTATGGACTGGCCCACCCGTTCCCCAGACCTGAATCCAATTGAGCACATCTGGGACATCATGTCTCGCTCTATCCACCAACGTCACATTGCACCACAGACTGTCCAGGAGTTGGCAGATGCTTTAGTCCAGGTCTGGGAGGAGATCCCTCAGGAGACCGTCCGCCACCTCATCAGGAGCATGCACAGGCGTTGTAGGGAGGTCATACAGGCACGTGGAGGCCACACACACTACTGAGCCTCATTTTGACTTGTTTTAAGGACATTACATCAAAGTTGGATCAGCCTGTAGTGTGTTTTTCCACTTTAATTTTGTGTGTGACTCCAAATCCAGACCTCCATGGGTTGAAAAATTTGATTTCCATTTTTAAATTTTTGTGTGATTTTGTTGTCAGCACATTCAACTATGTAAAGAACAAAGTATTTCAGAAGAATATTTAATTAATTCAGGATGTGTTATTTTTGTGTTCCCTTTATTTTTTTGAGCAGTGTGTAATCACCATAAGGTGACAAACAGTGTATTGATGAACGTACGTAAACTGACACATTCATTATCATTTTCATGCACTCCTTTCTACCTCCCCTCTTTCCCCCCTCCTTCCCCCTTCCCTTCCCCCCGTTTTCCTCTTCCCTTCCCCCCGTTTTCCCCTTCCCTTCCCCCCGTTTTCCCCTTCCCCTCCCCCCGTTTTCCCCTTCCCCATTCCCCCTCTTTCCTCCCCCCCTTCCCCCCTTTTTTCTTTTGTAGGCATTATTCCTATTTATCATGCACTGTCATTTTGATTTTATTGGTTGATATCAATTGCAATCTCTCCCACATTTTTTTGTAGGCCATTCCGGCTCCTTTCCCACCCCATACACTTTTCATTATTTCTTTTACCTTTCACCCATGGTTTTTTTTCTGCATTATCATGCAGACCGTTACTACCATGGTATATTTTTTATACCATTCTAAGCACACCGTCACTTTATAGACTTTTGTCTATATCTTACACACCACTTTATGCATTTTGCACTTTACGTTCATCAATACACTGTTTGTCACCTTATGGTGATTATATATGTATGTTTATATAATATCACTATTATTATTCTTTGCACCTTCATATATTATGAAACTTGTATTCATTATACATTGTGGATCTATATCTGTTTTGGCATATGTACCCTTGTTCCATGGACGCATTATGTAAAACAGAATTTTTGGTACTAATTATGTATTCATGGGAGGTGCGTACAATTTATGTCACATCTTCGCGGAGACATCCAGGCTATATGATATGATGTGTTTTGTTGTATAAATATGATGTTGTTGTCCTTCGCCTCTCCTGTGGTGCGCGCGCGCGTTGCCTAGCGCCGCCCCCGGCGCCTCTCGCCTGTGCGTCCTCACGCCGCTATCGTCCGATCATGTGACTTCGTCATGTGATGTGGGCGTGTCAGCGGGACGCCGGCCGGGAGGCGGCTGTGCGCGGTTTGACTGGAGCTCCGCGCGCCATTACACATTCACAGCTGAGGACAGGTATGTATAATCAACTTTCTATTGGCTGAGAGAGCTTTTAAATTCACATTTACAGTGATGGCGTTACCCCCAGACGAAGACACGCCGAAACGCCCGTTGGGGTAGCGCCATCCTGGGTGATATAGCACACGGTCTTTTTCAGGTGAGTCCTCATCCTCTTTTTACCCATACGGCATTTGATACAGGTTACACTTTATACCTGGCTTTCATTGTGGTTTGTTGTTCATTTTTCATGCTGCACCTGAAACACAAACCCTGCTTTCTTGCCATGTGGGTTCATTTTTGACTTTAATTTATCATACTTTCCTCTGGTCATTGGTCGGTCATTGCACCATGTACATTCCATTGATCAATATACATATTCTTTACAATTGATACGTGTGCTATCCCAGGGTGGCGCTCTTTTTCTGCTCCTATTCACTTTTTAATGGCATATCATTTACTTCTTTCTTTACATGTATATCTTTTAATCATGTTATAACTAAATAAAAAATATTTTTACTTTTTGGTACTATGAGCTCCGTTTTCTTGTCTTTTCGCTTATTTCACTCGGGAGCTAGTACCGAGTCACAACTACGGGTGTCCTTCGTGGCTATATTAGGTGGACACTGTTTTCCATCTTCCATCTGGATACCCTTGGTCTTTTTTGTTTTCCTGAGACAAGAGATGACTGAAAGAAATCATCATGGCAGTCTGGTCCAAATGCATAAGATGAGGAAAGAGAACATCTACATCAGAGGAGACATCACTGGATTTAAGAGGTATGTAGTGCCCTATTACCCTGTGTGTCTTGTAGCACTGTATGTAATGTTTTCCAAGTATATCTTTAACAGTAGCGCTTGAGGGAAGGGGTCAGATTGAGAATTTGCATGTTTAAATTCTCCCTTCAGGCAGCGGAAAGTCAAGGTGCACCCCTGCCTCTTGCCACAAATTACTGAATGTAAGCTGAACTCTTGCACCAGGATCCATGAGCCTTTAGCCACTTCGTGGTCTATAAAAATCACTTTTATGCAGTCATCTCCTTATTATAGAGTCAAAGCACATGTAAATCAAACAAATCGCTTTATATGTATGTAATTAATTGACGTAATAAAGATGGACAATTAAAATTGAAATAACGGAACAGTACTTCAGAGGGGACTGGTTTGTAAATCTACATATCAAAAGCTAGACTAGTATCCGTGGCTGCAAAATACACTCATAGTGTGGTCCCATAATATGGAATACAAGGAGAAGAGAACTATTCATCAATAAATAAGTACAAAAAAATAAAACTGCTCACTCACATGTATGCCAGAGACCCACACCTCAACGCACGTTTCGCACTTCTTAAGGAGGCAACAGTAGCTACCTCATGTATATGAACAGCCTAATATACAGGGAGTGCAGAATTATTAGGCAAGTTGTATTTTTGAGGATTAATTTTATTATTGAACAACAACCATGTTCTCAATGAACCCAAAAAACTCATTAATATCAAAGCTGAATATTTTTGGAAGTAGTTTTTAGTTTGTTTTTAGTTTTAGCTATTTTAGGGGGATATCTGTGTGTGCAGGTGACTATTACTGTGCATAATTATTAGGCAACTTAACAAAAAACAAATATTTACCCATTTCAATTATTTATTTTTACCAGTGAAACCAATATAACATCTCAACATTCACAAATATACATTTCTGACATTCAAAAACAAAACAAAAACAAATCAGTGACCAATATAGCCACCTTTCTTTGCAAGGACACTCAAAAGCCTGCCATCCATGGATTCTGTCAGTGTTTTGATCTGTTCACCATCAACATTGCGTGCAGCAGCAACCACAGCCTCCCAGACACTGTTCAGAGAGGTGTACTGTTTTCCCTCCTTGTAAATCTCACATTTGATGGACCACAGGTTCTCAATGGGGTTCAGATCAGGTGAACAAGGAGGCCATGTCATTAGATTTTCTTCTTTTATACCCTTTCTTGCCAGCCACGCTGTGGAGTACTTGGACGTCTGTGATGGAGCATTGTCCTGCATGAAAATCATGTTTTTCTTGAAGGATGCAGACTTCTTCCTGTACCACTGCTTGAAGAAGGTGTCTTCCAGAAACTGGCAGTAGGACTGGGAGTTGAGCTTGACTCCATCCTCAACCCGAAAAGGCCCCACAAGCTCATCTTTGATGATACCAGCCCAAACCAGTACTCCACCTCCACCTTGCTGGCGTCTGAGTCGGACTGGAGCTCTCTGCCCTTTACCAATCCAGCCACGGGCCCATCCATCTGGCCCATCAAGACTCACTCTCATTTCATCAGTCTATAAAACCTTAGAAAAATCAGTCTTGAGATATTTCTTGGCCCAGTCTTGACGTTTCAGCTTGTGTGTCTTGTTCAGTGGTGGTCGTCTTTCAGCCTTTCTTACCTTGGCCATGTCTCTGAGTATTGCACACCTTGTGCTTTTGGGCACTCCAGTGATGTTGCAGCTCTGAAATATGGCCAAACTGGTGGCAAGTGGCATCTTGGCAGCTGCACGCTTGACTTTTCTCAGTTCATGGGCAGTTATTTTGCGCCTTGGTTTTTCCACACGCTTCTTGCGACCCTGTTGACTATTTTGAATGAAACGCTTGATTGTTCGATGATCACGCTTCAGAAGCTTTGCAATTTTAAGAGTGCTGCATCCCTCTGCAAGATATCTCACTATTTTTGACTTTTCTGAGCCTGTCAAGTCCTTCTTTTGACCCATTTTGCCAAAGGAAAGGAAGTTGCCTAATAATTATGCACACCTAATATAGGGTGTTGATGTCATTAGATCACACCCCTTCTCATTACAGAGATGCACATCACCTAATATGCTTAATTGGTAGTAGGCTTTCGAGCCTATACAGCTTGGAGTAAGACAACATGCATAAAGAGGATGATGTAGTCAAAATACTCATTTGCCTAATAATTCTGCACGCAGTGTATAAAGGACTTGTCTCATCTCGCTATTACTAAAGCAAGATGAGACTAACCGCTGACCACCAGGTGTCCATATTGCATGTCAGAATGTTGGACACCATTTTTTCTGTATTTCTGCTCCTTTAACAGAGAAAACTAGAAAATAAACATCTACATATCATTTACTGTACATAGTAACATAGTTCATAAGGCTGAAAAAAGACATCTGTCCATCCAGTTCAGCCTCTTATCCTACAAGTTGATCCAGAGAAGGCAAAAAAAAAAAAATGTTAGGTAGAAGCCAATTTTCCCCACTTAAGGGGAAAAAAATTCCTTCCCGACTCCAATCAGGCAATCAGAATAACCCTGGATAAACAACCAATCTCACTGCTCTTACCGTAATGAATCCTCTTCTATGTTTGTGTACAAACCTTCTTACCTCCAGACGCAGAGGATGTCCCCTTGTCACAGTCACAGTCCTGGGGATAAATAGATGATGGGAGAGATCTCTGTATTGATCCCTGATATATTTATACATAGTTATTAGATCTCCCCTCAGTCGTCTTTTTTCTAAAGTAAATAACCCTAATTTTGATAATCTTTCAGGGTACTGTAGTCCCCCCCCATTCCAGTTATTACTTTAGTTTCCCTCCTCTGAACCCTCTCCAGCTCTGCTTTGTCTGCCTTATTCACAGGAGCACAGAACTGTACACAGTACTCTATGTGTGGTCTGACTAGTGATTTGTAAAGTGATAGGACTAATGTTCTCATCACGGGCATCTATGCCACTTTTAATGCAACCCATTATCTTATAGGCCTTGGCAGCAGCTGCCTGACACTGGTTTCTACAGCTTAGCTTGCTGTTCACTAAAATTCCTAGGTCCTTTTCCATGTCAGTAACATAGTAGTAACATAGTAACATAGTACATAAGGCCGAAAAAAGACATTTGTCCATCCAGTTCGGCCTGTTAGGCTCCATTCACACGTCCGCAAAATGGGTCCGCATCCTTTCCGCAATTTTGCGGAAAGGGTGCGGACCCATTCATTCTCTATGGGGACGGAATGTGCTGTCCGCATCCACATTTGCGGATCCGCACTTCCGCATCCGTGCTTCCATTTCCTCAAAAAAATAGAACATGTCCTATTCTTGTCCGCAATTGCGGACAAGAACAGGCATATTCTATTATGTCGGCAATGTGCGGTCCGCAAAATGCGGAATGCACATTGCCGCTTTCCGTGTTTTGCGGATCCGTGTCTCCGTGTATCCGCAAAACACATTGCGGACGTGTGAATGGAGCCTTATCCTGCAAGTTGATCCAGAGGAAGGCAAAAAAAAAACTTAGGTAGAAGCCAATTTTCCTCACTTTAGGGGAATAAAAAATTCCTTCCCGACTCCAATCAGGCAATCAGAATAACTCCCTGGATCAACGACCCCTCTCTAGTAGCTATAGCCTGTAATATTATTACGCTCCAGAAACACATCCAGGCCCCTCTTGAATTCCTATATTGTACTCACCATCACCACCTCCTCAGGCAGAGAGTTCCATAGTCTCACTGCTCTTACCGTAAAGAATCCTTTTCTATGTTTGTGTACAAACCTTCTTTCCTCCAAACGCAGAGGATGTCCCCTCGTCACAGTCCTGGGGATAAATAGATTATGGGATAGATCTCTGTACTGACCCCTGATATATTTATACATAGTAATTAGATCTCCCCTCGGTCGTCTTTTTTCTAACGTGAATAACCCTAATGTTGATAATCTTTCAGGGTACTGTAGTTGCCCCATTCCAGTTATTACTCTAGTTGCCCTCCTCTGGACCCTCTCCAGCTCTGCTATGTCTGCCTTGTTCACTGGAGCCCAGAACTCTACACAGTACTCCATGTGTGGTCTGACTAATGATTTGTAAAGTAGTAGGAATATGTTCTCATCACGGGCATCTATGCCCCTTTTGATGCAACCCATTATCTTATTGGCCTTGGCAGCAGCTGCCTGACACTGTTTTTTGTACCTTAGTTTGCTGTTTATTAAAATTCCTAGATCCTTTTCCATGTCAGTGTTACCGAGTGTTTTACCATTTAGTATGTACGGGTTACTTGCATTATTCCTTCCCATGTGCATAACTTTACATTTGTCAGTGTTAAACCTCATCTGCCTCCAGTGTTACCCAATGTTTTACTATTTAGTATGTGCGGGTGACTTGCATTATTCCTTCTCATGTGCATAACCTTACATTTGGCAGTGTTAAACCTCATCTGCCACTTATCTGCCCAAGATTCTAATCTATACAGATCATCTGTAGCTGTATAGTGTCCTCTTCTGTGTTAATTACTTTACACAGTTTAGTGTCACCTGCAAAAATTTATATTTTACTGTGCAAGCCTTCTACAAGATCATTAATAAATATATTGAAGAGAATAGGGCCCAATACTGACCCCTGTGGTTACCCCACTAGTGACAGTGACCCAATCTGAGTATATACCGTTAATAACCGTTAATTACCCACATACAGTGCCTTGCACAAGTATTCACCCCCCCCTGACTTTTTTCGTATTTTGTTACATTACAGCCTTGAGTTCAATGTTTTGTTAATCTGAATTTTATGTGATGGATCAGAACACAATAGTCTAAGTTAGTGAAGTGAAATGAGAAAAATATATAAATAAATTTATTGTTTAGAAATAGAAAACCGAAAATTGGCATGTGTGTATGTATTTACCCCCTTTGTTAGGAAGCCCATAAAAAGCTCTGGTGCAACCAATAACCTCCAGAAGTCACATAATTAGTGAAATGATGTCCACTTGTGTGCAATCTATGGCTAAGTTCACACGAACGTGCGTGACCCGTGGCCGTATTGCGGCCCGCAAATCGCGGGCCACAGTTCCGTGTGAATTCCGCATCACGGATGCGGACCCATTCACTTCAATGGGTCCGCTAATCCGGAATCGCGGAACGGCCGCACGGGACGGGACCCCTCGGAAGCACTATGGAGTGCCTCCTGGGGTTACTTCCCGTTGTTCCGTTCCGCTAAAAGATAGAACAAGTCCTATCTTTTCGCGGAACGGCCGGATCGCGGACCTATTAAAGTGAATGGGTCCGCGATCCGATGCGGCTGACCTACGGCCGGCGAAAAAGCATTGCGGCCCGCTATTTGCGGGCCGCTTCACAGGCACGGGTCACACACGTTCGTGTGAACCCGGCCTAAGTGTCACATGATCTGTCATTACATATACACAACTTTTTTGAAAGGCCCAGAGGCTGCAACACCTAAACAAGAGGCATCACTAACCAAACACTGCCATGAAAACCAAGGAACTCTCCAAACAAGTAAGGGACAATGTTAGGTTAGTACAAGTCAGGGTTAGGTTATAAAAAAAGCCAGGGTTAGGTTATACAAAAATATCCAAATCTTTGATGATCCCCAGGAGCAACATCAAATCTATCATAACCAAATGGAAAGAACATGGCACAACAGCAAACCTGCCAAGAGACGGCCGCCCACCAAAACTCATGGACTGGGCAAGGAGGGCATTAATCAGAGAGGCAGCACAGACCTAAGGTAACCCTGGAGGAGCTGCAGAGTTCCACAGCAGAGACTGGAGTTTCTGTACATAGGACAACAATAAGCTGTACGCTCCATAGAGTTGGGCTTTATGGCAGAGTGGCTAGGAGAAAGCCATTACTTATAGCTAAAAACAAAAAGGCACGTTGTGATTTGGGAAAAGGCATGTGGGAGTCTCCCAAAATGTATCGAGGAAGGTGCTCTGGTCTGATGATACTAAAATTGAATTTTTCAGCCATCAAAGAAAACGCTTTTTCTGGCGCAAACCCAACACATCATATCACCCAAGAACAATGTTTTTCAGCAGTCGGGACTGGGAAACTGGTCAAAGTTGAGGAAAAGATGGATGGTGCTAAATACAGGGATATTCTGGAGCAAAACCTGTACTACTGTGTGCGTAATTTGAGCTAGGACGGAGGTTCACCTTCCAGCAGGGACAATGACCCCAAACACACTGCTAAAGCAAGCACTTGAGTGGTTTAAGTGGAAACATGTAAATGTGTTGGAATGGCCTAGTGGTATATCCCAGTGGTAAGATGTGGCAAGCTCACAAAGACTTATCCAAAGCGACTTGGAGATGTGATTGCCGCAAAAGGTAGCTCTACAAAGTATTGACTTTAGGGGGGGTGAATAGTTAAGCACAATGACTTTTTCTGTTATTTTTTCCTATTTGTTATTTGCTTCATAATATAAAAAAAAAAACATCTTCAAAGTTGTGGGCATGTTGTGTAAATTAAATGATGTAAATCCTCAAACAATCCATCTTAATTCCAGCTTGTAAGGCACCAAAATACAAAAAAAGTCAAGGGGGGTGAATACTTTTGCAAGGCACTGTACAGACATTTTCTCCCAGTCCAAGCATTTTCATTTTATATACTAACCTTTCATGCAGTACAATGTCAAATGCGTTGGAGACGTCCAGATATATGACATCCATTGATTCGCCGCTGTCAAGTTTAGAACTTACCTCCTCATAGAAACTGATTAAATTAGTTTGACATGACCGATCCCTCATGAAGCCATTCTGATATGGCGTTATTTGCTTATTTTCATTGAGGTACTCCAATATAGCATCTCTTAGAAAACCTTCAAACAGTTTACCAACGACAGATGGCCTATAGTTTCCGGGCTCTGTTTTTGGACCCTTTTTGAATATTGGCACCACATTTGCTATGCGCCAATCCTGTGGAACACTTTCATATTGCTTGAATTCTGTTGTTATAATTAAACAACACATGGAAGTAAAGACAAAACACTAAGTAGTTTATGCATATTTTTGTTTTACTTGAAAAATTGTCTTTACAGCAAATATAAATATGATTAAAAAAGATTGGCTTCAATTTCTTACAAACAAATAATATATTACAACAAATCATCAAGTGGAATCTTCCTTCCCTATAGAGAACTGAATCTTTGGCAGTAACTTGGTGAACAGACTTTTGTCAACTTGTTCTTTTCAATTCTAGTACACAAGAGAGAAATGTTTGCCAAGAATCCGTAGTGGGAAGACTTTGTCCAGTGTGAACACTAATGTTTAAGCATCATTAGATAGACATATTCTTTAAAAATATTACAATGAAACAGAAGACCAGAATTAAATTAATACTGTTACTTATAAAATATTATCAAATGATCTTTAAAAATACATGGCATGTACTGTACAGTTAGAAATGTACTGTAAATTAAGGACGTTTAAAATAATACTGTTCAGTATGCAATGGACTTGTTTGCGTTATGTTACTGCTGTCTGGGTTTGAAAACCATTAGAAAGGGACAATCATAAATGTCCGCTGATGGTAGCCCACTGTTTCCCTAGTAATGTATTGTTGTTTAGTTTTTTCTTCCTTTCTCAATTCCTTTTGAGAGAATAGTGGTATTTAAATGACCTTTGTTCCAATTCAGCAGTTTAATGGTTTCTATAGACTGTCAATCTTCCAATGAGAACTGTATGAAGGTACTAGTTTGTGTAGTGAGGCTTAAAAACAGGGGTCACGTGACAGGGCCATATGTCAAACTCACTTCTGTTCTCAGTTAAGAATTGAAAGGTTTGAGATCACTAAATCTGGAATAATTGGGTGCGTGTTATAACAGTTGGTGCTGTGGAAACAATAAAACATTCACAAAAAATTAAAAACTTGTCCTGGTCAGATACAGGATGTTCCTTATGCACTTAAAGGGGTTGTCTCACTTCAGCAGATGGCATTTATCATGTACAGAAAATTAATACAAGGCACCTACTAATATATTGTGATCGTCCATATTGCCTCCTTTGCTGGCCTGATTCATTTTTCCATCACATTATTCACTGCTCATTTGCAGGGGTAACGACTACCCTGTAATCCAGTGTCAGTGGTCGTGCTTGCACACTATAGGAAAAAGCACTGGCTTGGACCACGGGAGTGTGCATAGTCCAACACTTTTTTTTACAGTGTGCAAGGCATGGCCATCTCTGCTGGATTGCAGCGTGGTTGTAACCATGGAAATGAGCAGTGAATAATGTGATGGAAAAATTAATCTAGCCAGCAAAGGAAGCAATATGGACAATTACAATATATTAGTAAGTGCCTTGTATTAACTACATTATAAAAGCCATTTGTGGAAGTGAGACAACCCCTTCAATACACAAAGAAATACACTTTTATTAGAAAGTAAAATATATTTTTTATTACTTCCTAGCCCCATTGTTGCCATTTGATGCTGTGGTATTGCATTGTTTCCCTACAATAAATAGACCTTGATGAACACACAGATACAATGGTCTCTCTGCTGGTAAAGGGAAAATATCAGGAAATTAATACACGTTTAAAAAAAAAATTTCTTTGGGGTCAGCCATTCTGTTTGAATTAGAGCCTAACCAATTTGTTTTTGAAAAAACTGTTATTTAAACAAATGTAAATATCCTAAGAATACTATAAGCGATGAATGAATCGAAGTAAAACAAATTGACTTTGATCCGAAAATTTGATTCATCAGAAAGCCAAATTTCCTTGCACTTTGTGGAAACAAATACATTTTTCCTGAAATGGCAGTAAAAAAACAGAACTAATACTTACTCACCTCATCCATTTGCTTGGGGAGAGGCCATTGTGGCCATCTTGATTGAAGAAAACGTGCAAAATCTCATGCGTGCTGCCATGTGATGTCATCACATCAGCCCGTGAGAGATTTCGCCCGTTTTCTTTAATCAAGATGGCCACGACAGGCTCTCCACAAGCAAATGATGAGTGAGTAAGTATTTTTTAGTTTTTAACCCTGAAAGGCCTTAATGTGACTGTTCAGAAGCCGTGATCAGGGTTGAACGTGGAATCTGAGGGGTTCAATAACGGGGGCAGCTTGATCACCGTTCCCCATCATTGCACCCACTGCATACAATGGAATAGTGGTATTTAAATGACCTTTGTTCCAATTCAGCAGTTTAATGGTTTCTATAGACTGTCAATCTTCCAATGAGAACTGTATGAAGGTACTAGTTTGTGTAGTGAGGCTTAAAAACAGGGGTCACGTGACAGGGCCATATGTCAAACTCACTTCTGTTCTCAGTTAAGAATTGAAAGGTTTGAGATCACTAAATCTGGGAATAATTGGGGTGCGTGTTATAACAGTTGTGCTGTGGGAAACAATAAAACATTCACAAAAAATTAAAAACTTGTCCTGGTCAGATACAGGATGTTCCTTATGCACTTAAAGGGGTTGTCTCACTTCAGCAGATGGCATTTATCATGTACAGAAAATTAATACAAGGCACCTACTAATATATTGTGATCGTCCATATTGCCTCCTTTGCTGGCCTGATTCATTTTTCCATCACATTATTCACTGCTCATTTGCAGGGGTAACGACTACCCTGTAATCCAGTGTCAGTGGTCGTGCTTGCACACTATAGGAAAAAGCACTGGCTTGGACCACGGGAGTGTGCATAGTCCAACACTTTTTTTTACAGTGTGCAAGCATGGCCATCTCTGCTGGATTGCAGCGTGGTTGTAACCATGGAAATGAGCAGTGAATAATGTGATGGAAAAATTAATCTAGCCAGCAAAGGAAGCAATATGGACAATTACAATATATTAGTAAGTGCCTTGTATTAACTACATTATAAAAGCCATTTGTGGAAGTGAGACAACCCCTTCAATACACAAAGAAATACACTTTTATTAGAAAGTAAAATATATTTTTTTTTTACTTCCTAGCCCCATTGTTGCCCATTGATGCTGTGTATTGCATTGTTTCCCTACAATAAATAGACCTTGATGAACACACAGATTACAATGGTCTTCTGCTGGGTAAAGGGAAAATATCAGGAAATTAATACACGTTTAAAAAAAAATTTTCTTTGGGGTCAGCCATTCTGTTTGAATTAGAGCCTAACCAATTTGTTTTTGAAAAAACTGTTATTTAAACAAATGTAAATATCCTAAGAATACTATAAGCGATGAATGAATCGAAGTAAAACAAATTGACTTTGATCCGAAAATTTGATTCATCAGAAAGCCAAATTTCCTTGCACTTTGTGGAAACAAATACATTTTTCCTGAAATGGCAGTAAAAAACAGAAATATACCTACTCACCTCATCCATTTGCTTGGGGAGAGGCCATTGTGGCCATCTTGATTGAAGAAAACGTGCAAAATCTCATGCGTGCTGCCATGTGATGTCATCACATCAGCCCGTGAGAGATTTCGCCCGTTTTCTTTAATCAAGATGGCCACGACAGGCTCTCCACAAGCAAATGGATGAGGTGAGTAAGTATTTTTTAGTTTTTAACCCCTGAAAGGCCTTAATGTGACTGTCAGAAGCCGTGATCAGGGTTGAACGTGGAATCTGAGGGGTTCAATAACGGGGGCAGCTTGATCACCGTTCCCCATCATTGCACCCACTGCATACAATGGAATGCGATTCGTGACGAAGTAATTAATCACAAATCAAATTTCTTTGTGAAATTTGGTGAAGCAACCGAATAGAATTTTTGCAAACTTTGCTCATCTCTAAACACTATGGGGGTCATTTATTACAACTGGTGTAAAGTAGAACTGGCATATTTGCCCATTGCAAACAATCAGATTCCTCCTTTAATTTTTTAAAGGAGCTGTCCAAAATGAAAGCTGGAATCTTATTGGTTGCTATGGGCAACTAAACCAATTCTACTTTACACCAGTTTGATAAATGACCCCATATATGTAGATAAGCAGTATACGTGTGTTCTTCCTTCAGTTACAGAGTGTCAATACTGTCAATAACTATCTGGAAACCTAGATAATGTCATCTGAGCACAGGTCATTTCCCTTAGTAACACTGGCCTAAGTGTGTGATATGATAAGATGTCATTTCATACTATGGGAGTAGTACTTTCAATTCTGTTAGTTTATACAGTGAAATGTGTTTTGGCAGTGATAGAATAATAGTAAAGGTATATCAAATAACTTAGATGGTTGTACAAGATTGTTAACCTTACTGGCCAGCATAATGTATTTTTCTACAGTACTGTGCAAACGTTTCAGGCAGGTTTGGAACAAATTGCAAAGTAAGAATGCTTTAAAAAAAAAGAAATGTTTATGGGGTTTTTTTTCATCGACTAACAAAATTCAAAGTAAAGGAACAAATGAGAAATCTAAATCAAATTACTATTTGGAGTGACCACATTTTTGCCTTCTAAACAGCATTAATTCTTCTAGGTACAATTTCACACAGCTTTTTAAGTAACTTATCAGGAAGGTTGTTACAAACATCTCAGAGAACTAACCACAGGTCTTCTGTGGATGTACAAAAATATCTCTCAGCCTTTTCATATAATCCCAAACAGACTCAATGATGTTGAGATCACTTCCAGGACTTCTTATACTGAAGATACTGCAGTTCAATAAGGCAGAAGAAAATTATACTGCATCAGCAAGGTCTCTACAAGGCAAAGATTTCAAAGCAGACTGAGGTTTGAATATGTGCTGTTCAACAATATTAAGGATCACAGATGCAGTGGTTGACCAAAGAAATTTAGTGAATCAAATGAAAGTTTCCTGTCGATGCTGGAAGATTTCAAGCAGTGCCATAAGCTTAGAATTGTCCGAAACCAGTGGAACCCAGGTATACCCATCTACCTTTGAGAGAAGTATGGCCAGAAGTGGTCTTCATGGATGAATTCTGACCAAAAAGCCATATCTTTGATATGAAAACAAGGCCAAGCGACTTAACTATACATGAAAATATAAGAACTGGGTTGCAGAAAAATGGCAGCAGGCACTCTGGACTGATGAGTCAAAATTCGAAATATTTGGCTGTAATATATGGTAGTTTGTTCACTGAAGAGTTGGAGAGTGGTACAATAATGAGTGTCTGCAGGCAGAGATGCATGGTGGAAGTGCCTTGAAGTTTGGGACTGCATTTCAGCAAATGAAGTTGGGGATTTGGCCAGGATTTATGGTCCTCAATGGGACATTCAGGCAGATACCATGCAATACCATCAGGGAGGCATCTAATTGGCTAAAAATGTATTCCTCAGCAGGACAATGACCCTAAACATACAGGCAATGTCATTAACAGCTACCTACAGCATAAAGAACAAGGAGTCCTGGAAGAGATTATATGGCACCCACAGAGCTCTGATCTAAACATCATCGAGTCTGTCTGGGATTACTTGAAAGGGCAGAAGGTTTTGCACAAGCCTACATCCACAGGAGATCTGCGGTTAGTTCTCCACAGCCTCCCTGCTGAGTTTCTTAAAAAACTGGATGCAAGTGTACCTAGAAGAATTAGTGTTGTTTTGAAGACAAAGGGTGGTCACACCAAATATTGATTTGATTTAGAAATTTCTCATTTGTACATTCACTTTGCATTTTGCTAAAGGATAACTCATGTTTTCATCCAAAAAATCTATTTTAGCATATGTTACTGCTAAAGTTGCATTATGCATAAAGCAATATTTAGTTTCTTCACATACCACTGTTTTCCTTGGGTTTTCCCCTTAGTTACGGCTGTCTTGAATCCTACAATATGAGGATCTTCTCAAGATGGCTCCTCTGCCAGTTCTCTGAGGCCAAAACTGCCTTCCCTTACTTCCCATACACACTTGCTGTAGCCAGCAGCTTCCTGCCAGCCAATCAGATTGGATTCCTGAAAGACACGCCTCCTCACTCTGAAGCCTAATGCAGGCATGCAGTGTGAAGGACCGCCCCTCTGACTTCTGTTTACATTAAGTTGGGAGAAAGATGAGCCATAGCAACGCTCTTTTAAGTGAGCAGTGGAAAGGGACAGGAGAAATTAATGAAAGCTGTTATTATAAGGTAATTACAGATCTCCTTTAACTGATTAAAATAAACTATTAATACTTTTAATAATACTAATACTATTTTTGAAAGCATTCTTACTTTGCAGCCTTTTTTCTACACCTGCCTAAAACCGAGTTTGCACAGTACTGTACTTCAGACAAGGACTAAACAACAATTTTATATGAAGACCTATGTTACATATTGGTTCCAATGCTATCAGTATGGCGACATCCTGAACTGCATCTTGCGCAATACAGCATACTGAAAAACCTTCTTTGTGCAACATGGCAAATTCATCCAGTGGTTTTATCTATGTTGATCAAATGCTTTCTTTTTGGCTATTTGACCTATCCCGTTAAACAAAGTCAAACTTTATATTATGCATTATATACAATATAATTGCACTTTTTTTTACAATTTACAACTATTCAACAGATTAACGTCTATAGCAATCGCTCACTGTTTTATTCCAACAATATTTACAATGGCTCAGTTCAGCTTTGTGTCCTTTTTGGCACCTGATTTTGTAGTTTCAGTCACACTGATCCAGTAGCACTCTGTACAAACCTCATGGGTTTATAGTTTTGCTCAAATATAAGTTTACATTTATGTCTGGTTCATGAAAATGAGGGAAACACTTCTTCAAGTTCAAATCACCTGAGGAGGAGACTGAAAATCAAGCACTGTCATTGATATTATGAGAGTATTCATCTCTGAATAACATCTATCTTGTTCAGAGATCATAGCTCTCAATCATCCAGCATCTAAAATTGATCTTGAGTCAGATCGACTTGGCAACATCACAGTTCTAAATGTTTTCACCAAGATGTTCATGTAGCTATGCAAAAGGAAGATAAGTGCAGTAGGATATCACCAGGCTTGCAAAGGACACTGCAAGGGGAAAAAAGAAAAAAAAAATAATAATAATTTTTTAAACTGGTTATTATAATGATAAATTACCCTAATTCAGCAACATTATTTTATGGTGTAGCAAATGCATTTTATGACATTGTTACTTGGCCATGGATTATAGACATTTGCCCTTACTACAGCAATGAGATATATACATAAGTATGTATGCACCAGAAAGCAAAGAATACAAATTCCATCAGATCTGTGCAAGCATCAGGAAAGAAATGCAAATATAAAAGAACTACAGAGCTTTATTACTGTAGAGTTGTGTACAAGTATATTTGTGAATTGATATTGTGAAGAAAAATGCAAAGAGCAAACATGGTGAAAAAACAGACTTGCAGATATTTCCTTCTCTGCAAACATTGTTAAGATAAGATGACACCAGAATTCTATAATATACCTAAGATACAATATTTTATGTTGACATATTCTTAAAGGAACTACCGTATTTTTCGCCCTATAAGACGCACCTAGGTTTTTGAGGAGGAAAATAAGAAAAAAAATATTTTTAACCAAAAGGTGTGCTTTTGGTGGGTTTTGAACTAATTGTGGTCTGTGGATGGCACTGTTATGGGGGATCTGTGGGTGACACTTATGGGGGATCTGTGGGTGACACTTATGGGGGATCTGTGGGTGACACTTATGGGGGATCTGTGGGTGACACTTATGGGGGATCTGTGGGTGACACTTATGGGGGATCTGTGGGTGACACTTATGGGGGATCTGTGGGTGACACTTATGGGGGATCTGTGGGTGACACTTATGGGGGATCTGTGGGTGACACTTATTGGGGTCTCTGGATGGCACTGTTATGAGGATCTGTGTATGACAGTTATGGGGGGGATCTGTGGATGACACATATATAGCATCTTATGCTATGTGTCATCCACAGATCCCCTCCATAAGTGTCCCTGTAGTGAATGACCCTCAATACAGGGGCTGGGGGCCGGCATCTGCTTTTATAATGACAGCGGGGCCCGTGCAGTGACTGTATTCTACTACACGGGCCCCGCTCACTGTATACTATTGCATCTCTAATAGTAAATTGTTATGCATATAATCCCATAATGAGCGCTGTGTATTACTTACAACTACAGTAAAAGCGCTCGCCGCTCGGTAGGTAGCAGAGAGGAGGGAGGAGGCAGGCTGGGAGGACGGGCGCTGGCAGAGTGAGTCACACGTCACGCGCCTGCGCCGCCTGCTTTATGAATGAAGCAGGCGCGTGACGTATGACTCACTCTGCCAGCGCCCGTCCTCCCGGCCTGCCTCCTCCCTCCTCTCTGCTACCTACCGAGCGGCGAGCGCTTGTACTGTAGTTGTAAGTAATACACAGCGCTCATTATGGGATTATATGCATAACAATTTACTATTAGAGATACAATAATATACAGTGAGCGGGGCCCGTGTAGTAGAATACAGTCACTGCACGGGCCCCGCTGTCATTATAAAAGCAGATGCCGGCCCCCAGCCCCTCCTCCCTCACAGCTGATACACCCGCCGCACGGCATCGCGGCGGGTGTATCATTGAAAACTCGGCAAAATCAGCAGCATTCGCCGTATAAGACGCACTGCTATTTTCCCCCCACTTTTGGGGGGGAAAAAGTGTGTCTTATACGGCGAAAAATACGGTATATGGCCTTAAATATGGCTGAACACATACTGCTACATCTTATTTTGCATTCAGATTCTACCAGAGTACACATTTTACAGAATCAGTAGTGTAAAGGTCCTTTACACAGTCAGATTATCGGGCTGATTACCAGGAACGAATGTTTGCATGAATGCTCTTTCCATGTCATAGTTTTATTCCGGCCGCCTCTCGACATGTTTGCCAAACTTTCCTATCATGAGTGTAGATGATTGCTGAATTGCTGTATGGGGATGAATGATCGATACTACAGTTCTTAGTTATTAATAAGCTGCCATCACTAGAAAACTATGGTTGTTCTTGCCCAGTAGGAAGGTATTTTCTCCCTGTCAACAGTGACAATTGTTTTGGGGGAAAATGGCATCCATCCATTCCTCATTTGTTGGTGCTTTGAAAAGTCATTTCATGTATATATTTATGTTACTTACTTATATATTGTATAACTATTCTGCAGTGCTTTACGTACATTATCATTACTCACTGTGTTCTGTGGGGCTCACATTCTAGAACAGTATGAACCTTAAAGGGGTTGTCCAGGATTTAACTATTGATGGCCTATCCTCAGGATAAGCCATTAATATCTAATTGGTGGGGCCATGCACCCTCGCTGATCAGCTGTTTCAGGGTATTCTGTGTAGAGATGTCGCGAACATGAATTTTTCCGTTGGCGAACGCGAATTTCCGCAAATGTTCGCGAACGGGCGAACCGCCATAGACTTCAATAGACAGGCAAATTTTAAAACCCACAGGGACTCTTTCTGGCCACAATAGTGATGGAAAAGTTGTTTCAAGGGGACTAACACCTGGACTGTGGCATGCCGGAGGGGGATCCATGGCAAAACTCCCATGGAAAATTACGTAGTTGACGCAGAGTGTGGTAAGTTAAATTCGCAATGCGATTAATATAACCTGTATTAATCGCATTGCGATTACAACTTAGATCTGAGTTCCTAATGGTTGTATTGCTAGAATTGACGAATATAGCACTATATTCTCAATCTTCGTTATATTCTAGCAAAACAACCATTAGGAACTCAGATCTAAGTTGTAATCGCAATGCGATTAATATAACCTGTATTAATCGCATTGCGATTAACACTTAGATCTGAGTTCCTAATTGTTGTATTGCTAGAATTGACGAATATAGCACTATATTCTCAATCTTCGTTATATTCTAGCAAAACAACCATTAGGAACTCAGATCTAAGTTGTAATCGCAATGCGATTAATATAACCTGTATCAATCGCATTGCGATTATAACTTAGATCCGCCGGCGCAGGAGTTCTCACTCACAAGTTCAACTTCTAAACTTCGCAAGCAAGCAAGCAAGCATGTTGCGCCGTCATGTGGTAAAGGGGGACGGGGGTGTGACTCACTGCAGCCTGGTGAGTGGTGGGGCTCCGCGGCAGCTGCCCTGCAGGAGTCTCTGGTGCCGGGAGGAGGAGGTAGGTAGAGCAGCTCTGACTTTATAGACCAAATTATTTTAATAATACCCCAATAATAATAAGTTAATAACCTAACCCCATTCATAAATTACTGGTGGATTATTATAGAGACGGCCCCAGGCCAGGAGACATAAGGGGTTGGGTTGAACTGTGGGCTGGGGCCACCCGGCCACTCTTACTAATCTTTGCTCAGGGGGGCCCTCATAAATATAGACCCACATGGTGTGGACTGGTCATTTTTACTAAGGAATATAGTTTAAACGTTTATGTGCAAAAGAGAAAATAAGAAGTCAGCTCCAATCAGATATCTGCACATAGACCAAGACTCTGAGTCAATGCAGATATCTGATTGGAGCTGACTTAGTGACTTCTTTTTTTTTCTCTTTATCTCTTTATTATGGCTTTGGGGGGGGGGCAGGGGTGACACTATTTTCTACCGCACCGGGTGACACCAGCCGTAGCAACGCCAACCATTAGGAACCCAGCTCTAAGTTGAATTCGCAATGCGATTAATATAACCTGTATTAATCGCATTGCGATTACAACTTAGATCTGAGTTCCTAATGGTTGTATTGCTAGAATTGACGAATATAACGAATATAGCACTATATTCTCAATCTTCATTATATTCTAGCAATACAACAACCATTAGGAACCCAAATCTAAGTTGAATTTGCAATGCGATTAACATAACCTGTATTAATCGCATTGCGATTACAACTTAGTCAAATGTGTGACACTGCAGCTTCCGAATGAATCTAAAATGGATGCTGTCCAGGAGCTGGGAGGGTCTGGGAGGGAGGGTATGCTGCTGATTGGCTGGAATGTGTCTGCTGACAGGGTCAAAGTTTACACAATGATGATGAATAGGGGGCGGACCGAACATCGCATATGTTCGCCCGCCGCGGCGAACGCGAACAAGCGATGTTCACCGGGAATTATTCACCGGCGAATAGTTCGGGACATCTCTAATTCTGTGTAGTGGATGGAGCTGGTTACTGCAGTGCTTCTTCAATTCACATCAGTGGAAGCAGCACTGCAGTAACAAACTTTGTCCACTAAACAACAAATGGAAACATGTAGTTTCAGTGCTGACTTCCAGCGCTGGAGCTACCCCAAAACAGTTAATTGGAGGAATTGTGGGGCCCCACTGATCAGATATTGATAAACTATCTTGAGGACATGCCATCATTAGTAACATTTTTTTGCAAACTCTTAGAGCATTTAATCACTAAAATAACAGAAAATGGTAATGACAATAGTTGGACACTACAGCTTTTTGTAACTCTTTTGGAATTTGAAAGCCCAGAATTTACAACTACAATACTGGTTAAATGCCTAAAGTATTTAGTTAGCTAGAGGGAAAAAAGAAGAGAAATAAACTAATTTGACTTATTTAATGTTACCCTTGTCTGACAAAGCCAGTAATGAAAATGTAATTTCTTGTATCCTGGTCAGTTCTTTTTCTGATTTCCCACTCTTTGTAGTCGGGAGAAAACATTTATCTAACCCCACAAATCATAATCAGTCAGGCAATCAAGCACATCAAGGTTCCACGGAATACTATTTCCTTGAAAGGGCTTATCAATCCATCTGGTGGGTACTCAGCCCTAACCAAACCTGATTAATTATTCATCTTGCCCAAGCAGACTTTGATGCTTGTTGAAACAAGCCCTACAGATGCTGGACCTAATTATCTAATCCAAGTACATTAGGATTCTGCCTGATGGGGTGTCACATTTACCAACAACTACTGATCCATTAAAAGTGCAGTGATTAAGGTTGAATTTGATGCTCTTTTTTTATTCTGCATCATGTATTTGTGAGTAAACTTTAAATGCACAATTCTACTGCTATGCAACTGTCTACAATATTTCAATAACCATTGTCTACTGTACATGGAAAATGTATTTATTAGAATATGAAGTCGTGTGAAAGTTACCTTGAAAAGGCTATGATGCCACTGGTTGCACAACAGATTATTACTTTGTAAAAAAGTATTTCTAACATCTTGAGGGTATGGCCACATGTAGCGTAAATGCTGAGGAATTTTTTTGTGTGTAGAAAATACAAAATGTTAACTGTAACAGTGAAGCGGATGAGTTTTTAAAAATCTTATCTACATGCTGAAGAATTATTCCGTAAAAATATCAGCACATAACAACATACAGTGCAGATTTTAAATCTGCACCGTGTCAATTTATGTTGTGGATATCTGCCACAGATTTCACCCTTTCCACAGAATATCAGTTACGGTATATTTTTCACAAAAATCAGCTACACTATGTGGGGCTAGTTTTGCTGCAGAATACTGGCAGATCCGCTTCAGACTATCTGCTGCGGAGACTTGCCATGTGTGACCTATCCCTTATGAATTACTATATTTCAAACAGGCTGCTTTTCACATTTACCTCTGTTTAGATGAAAAGGAAGATTACGTCACTGCTCAAGGATGAGGAGAACAGCATAATAATATACAAATATCTTCTATCAGAGACACAGTCCAAACTTCTTCTTTTTTATATATAAAAAGAAGTATCTGACATGATTACTTACAGATATTCATTGTATCGCCTAACACTCTTAGGCCTCCTGCACACGAACGTGTGCGCCCCGTGGCCGTGCTGTGGGCCGCAATGCACGAACACCGACCGCAGGGCAGCCGCAGCGTATCGCAGACCCATTCACTTTAATGGGTCTGCGATACGCCCGGTCCGCAAAGAGAAAGGACATGTTCTATCTTTTTGTGGAACGGAAGTACGGGACGAAACCCCACAGAAGCACTCTGTAGTGCTTCCATAGGGTTCCATTCCATGCTTCCATTCCGCATCTCCGGATTTGCAGACCCATTCAAGTCAATGGGTCCGCATCCATGATGCAGAATACACATGGAACAGTGCCCATGTATTGCAGATCCGCAATTGCGGGCCGCAATATGGCAACGGAACACCTACGGTCATGTGCAGGAGGCCTTAGCAGGATTCTTAGATGTCCTGTGGATTTTAGGTGTCCAATAGAAACCAGAAATTCTATGATTAAAATTATGTTTCAGTATCTTAATTATTAATAACATGGGTATGGCTATTCAACCAGGTGCAAAGCAATTTCAACTTATCATGCTTATGGCATGTATTATGGACGATGTAAAAATATGATCTTTGAACAGGAATCGGATTTTTAAGTTTAGGAAACAGTGGTGTCACTGGTACTGAATTGAGTTATGTTTCAGGTTCCTTCTTTTTTCCCCAGGCTTAGTTCCTCACCTCTTCTCCAGGGGTAAGGGGGTAGGTAATAGATTTGTTTCCCTTTATTTTTCAGGATATTCAACTTTTTTTCTCCTTGTTTTTTAATTGTAATAAATAATAATAATCTTTATTTATATAGCGCCAACATATTCCACAGTGCTTTACAATTCAGGTGTTCATGTATAAATAGTAGTGTTGGGCGCGAATATTCGAATAGCGAATTTTAATGGAGAATATCGCCACTTTGAGAATTTGCGAAGATTTAGAATATAGTGCTATATATTCGTATTCTCAATTATTTTTTTTTCATCAGTAACCTCCCTTCTTGCTTGTGGGCCAATGAGAAGGCTGCAATGTCTTTGTCTGAGCTCAGCAACATCCCTAGCAACCAATAGGAAAGTTGCCTACCCCTTACTATATAAGAACCTCCCCAGCAGCCATTTTCTGTAGTTTTTTTTTAGTTCTGAGAAAGACAGCAGTGTCATTGCTGTGCTCTGAGTTTTACTGTTTAATTACATTAGTTAGTTAGTTATCATATATATATACAGGGGTCAAGTCCTGGGAAAAAAAGTGTGGGAACTCACCCAAGATCCACTGCAAACCCCCCCCCCCCCCCCCTCCAAAAAAATATATGTTTCGCTGAAAATTCAGTGCAACATATATTGTAAAGTGCCAGTTTACACAAACAACTGCAAAATGAACATGAAATAAACAAATATATATAGGGACCCGCACCTATCAGACAATGGGGGCATATCCTAGCGATATGCCCCCATTGTCTGAGATGGGAAAACCCCTTTAAAATACAATACATGTGAATGGGCTTTTGCAAGCTACGTGTAGCGGGGGAAAAAAAAAAGCACAGAAAATCTAGCATGCTGTAATTTGTGTCGCTGCGGACTGAGCCAAATGTACACATTGTGATCAAAACAAAACAAAAACTCCCCTTATATATAATTTACTTACAGTTCTGAAGACTCAGGGGTGCTGGCTGGTTTTGCCTCAGGGGTGCTGGCTGGCTTAGCCTCAGGGGTGCTGACAGGCTTGGCCTCAGGGGTGCTGACAGGCTTGGCCGAGCAGAAGGAGTGTGGGACTGTGAGGCCTTTTTTTTCCAAGCTGCTCCGGATCAGTGCTCTAGGCAGCTGGGCTCAGGGCTGGAAGTGGGCACCGCACAATAAGAAAAAAATATTTTTCATTACACCTCAGGTCAGACCACCAATCAGACCCCCAATATTAATAAGACCCCAATAAGACCCCAATAAGACCTCAGATCAGAACCCAATATGAATGACCCCCAATCAGACCTCAGATAAGAGCCCCATGCCTCATAGCAGCCCCCAGTGCCTCTCCATCAGCCCCCCAGTGCCTCTCCATCAGCCCCCAGTGCCTCTCCATCAGCCCCCAGTGCCTCTCCATCAGCCCCCCAGTGCCTCTACATTAGCCCCTAGTGCCTCTACATTAGCCCCCAGTGCCTCATATCAACCCCCCAGTGCCTCTCATAAGCCCCCAGTACCTCTCATCAGCCCCCAGTACCTCTCATCAGCCCCCCAGTACCTCTCATCATCCCCCAATACCTCTCATCAGCCCCCCAGTACCTCTCATCATCCCCCAGTGCCTCTCATCAGCCCCCAGTACCTATCATCAGCCCCCCAGTACCTCTCATCAGCCCCCCAGTGCCTCTATATCTGCCCCCAGCAGATCTCATCAGCCCCCAGTGCCTCTATATTAGCCCCCAGTGCCTCTCATCAGTCCCCAGTACCTCTCATCAGCCCCCCAGTGCCTCTATATCAGCCCCCAGCAGATCTCATCAGCCCCAGTGCCTCTAATCTGCCCCTAGTGCCTCTAATCAGCCCCCAGTGCCTCTAATCTTCCCCTAGTGTCTCTAATAAGCCCCCAGTGCCTCTAATCTGCCCCCAGTGCCTCTAATCTGCCCCCAGTCCTCTATAACAGCCCCCAGAGCCTCTCCATTAGCCGCCCAGTGCCTCTTACCAGCCCACAGGGCCCCATTCACTAGCGCCCAGTGCTGCCCCATCCACCAGCCCCGAGTGCCCCCTCCACCAGCCTCCAGTCAGTGCCTCTCCATTCAGCCTATAGTATAAAATATGAAAAAAAAAAACACTTACACTTACCTCTCCTGCTCCTGGACGCAGACGCTCCTCTTCACTCGGCTCCTGTGCGCAGCCCTCACAGCCGACAGCCGAGGACCAGGAAGGCGGCGGTGAGTACAAAGCCTTCACCGCTTCCTCCTGGTCCTTTTGCCCTGAAAGGGAACGGCGTTCCTGCCATGAAAAAAGTGCAGGAACGCCGTTCTCACGCGTTCCCCCTCGACTCGACCCCTGTGTATATATATATATATATATATATATATATAATACAGATAGTTAGTGAGAGATAGTCAGTGTAGGTTAGATTGTGATATAGTGTAGATGAAAGGTTCCAGTGCAGGGTGTTAGGTAGTGTGATAGGTTCTGCTGTTCATACATACATGCTACAGACATAGTGCTGTGATGTCACAAGTTCACAACAATACTTAGTGGACCAATCAGTAATATGTAGTCAGACCTGCTAAAATGTGAAGTTGCACGTATTGCGCAAAAATATGCGATCATTAATTGCCGACTTGCGCAATCACGAATATATTGGAGCACTCTATCTGCATATAAAGCTATTGTAATGTTCTGTCGTGTCAACCATTTACTCCAATCCCAGGAAACTTCTAGCAGCTTGAAAAATGTGTTGCGCGCAATACGCGCATATTACATTGACGATTTTCGCAATCAAGAAAATAAATCACAAATTCTCAAATATATGACAAATATTCACCCAAATATGTGCGAAATATCGCAAATTCTAATATTGCCCCTGCCGCTCATCACTTATAGTCAAAATAGCACAGCAACAGACAAGTCAATAATTAGAACAAGAGGAATAAGGGTTCTGCTCGCAAGACAAAAGAGATGGCATGATTTACAATATAGCATGGCTGCGTGCATGATGTCAAACAAGACATAATTATTAAAAAAAATTTTTATAACTTTCAAAAGAAAATATAAATGTCAAATGCACAGAAAATACCATTAATAGCAAATACAGTCACTGCAGGTAAGCCCTATGACAAGTGCATAGTTTATCCTCAAGGTGTTGCTACAATTAAGGGCCTATTTACAAAGGTTGAAGATCGGGCAATTATTTAAAATAAACATTCAACACAGTGCTCATTCCTGATAATTGCCCCGTGTGAAAGTGCTGTAAATTACCTGACAAACGAGCAAATGCATTTTTCATCTGGTACCTAAAATCCTCATTTGTCATTAGTACTTCGGCCTCTGTAAACAGGAGTGTGTCACTGATAAACAGACCGACTAATGTGCTCTCTCCCCAAGGAGAGATCATACCCCCCAATTCCTGACTTAGGTCTCTCGCTCAGTTAAGCCAGTACTCTCTGCTCTGCACTGATGAGGGGAAATCACTCAGAAACAGCTGTCTGCAGAAGAGATGCTGGCTTATTTTAATATCCAAATCATGTCTCAAGGCCTATTTAAAGGGTCAAACACTGACTTATAGGATAGCTGCTTTACATCTGGTGGCATTAGAGGCAAAGCTTGTTGACAGCTGATTTGCATCCCTTTCTTCCCAGAATTCCAGAGAAGCATGTATGGCCTATAAGTCTCCTCACACCGACTAAGGCTACTTTCACACTAAAGTTTTTTGCGGATCCGTCATGGATTTGCAATTACGCTTCCGTTACAATAATACAACCGCATGCATCCGTCATGAACGGATCCGGTTGTATTAGGTCTTCTATAGCCATGAAAGATCCGTCTTGAACACCATTGAAAGTCAATGGGGGATGGATCAGTTTTCTATTGTGCCAGATTGTGTCAGAGAAAACGGATCCGTCCCCGTTTTGGTGTCCGCTTGCAGAGCGGAATGGTGACTGAACGGAGGCAAACTGATGCATTCTGAGTGGATCCTTTTCCATTCAGAATGCATTAGGGCAAAACTGATTCGTTTTGGACCGCTTTTGAGAGCCCTGAATGGATCTCACACACGAAAAGCCAAAACGCTAGTGTGAAAGTAGCCTAAGGCACTCTCTCCCCAAGGAGAGATAGTACCCCCAACTACTGATAAACAAGTCACAGTAACAACCATTCATCCCCAATCATTTCTGAATGTAAATGCAGAAAACAAGCAGGTAATGATCAGAAAGGAATGTTCCTATTATCATTCACCGCTGATAATTGCGACACTATAAGCCCTAGTATATTGACCCAAACAAAATGTTTTCTTTCTGTCTGACAGGTCTCTTCATGGTACAAGGATGTCTTCAATATCTACTGCATTGCTTGTACTGTAGCAACCAATCACACATACAATAGGCTTTTTGTGGTTGTGTTCTCATCTAATTCTATTTCTTGTACTTAACTGTTCCGATCTATGAATGAAGATTAGGCATGATAATTGCCTGAAGCTAATGTCATTCTGCATCTATGCAGCTATATGGAAGCTTCAAAATAACATTCCATTGAAACTACATTCTAATTTTGTAACAGAGTAAATAAATGAAAAAGCCTTAAACAAGGCTTTATAACCTTGATTATCTTACCTGTTTATTAGAAGACATGTTTGATAATGTGCTGATACTGCTGGTATCTGTGACAACCATTGCTGAAGGAAAACGTGATGTGTGTGAATACTGGGGAGGTTCCTGTTTATGTGCATACACTGTAAATAGAGCACAAAAATTTATATGAATGGTACTTTAGTCTCTGTTGCCATATTGTGATGAACTGTTAATAACTACCTGCTAATAACTTCAGACCCGTAAAATAAATATACATTTTCAGAGTTTATCATATCATCAAAACCTCAAATTAAATTTGTGGTAAAGAAAATGCAATGACTTTACACATATTTGTTTCTGGTACCTTACAGTTTGAAAGGTATAAATATACTGCATTATAGATCAACAATAAGAGGTGCATAACAATGTACTACAACTCCAGAGTCTGCTAAATCTTCCTGAAGCTCTTTTTCAGTCAAGCGGGAGTTCTGATATGCCTTTCTATCAATCCTACAAGCAGCTGTTTGAAATTTTTCTTGGTCTTCCACACCTTCTCTTGACCCCCACTGTTTCTGCTAACTGGCAGTTCTTATTTATATTTCAAATTGAGGAAATGGCAACCTAAAATTGCTTTGTTATTCTTTTATAGCATTCTCCTGCATTGTGGGCCTTACACATTTTGATTTTCAAAGTGTTAGGCAGCTGTTTAGAAGGACCCATGGCTTCTGTTTTTTGGGACAAGGTTAGTGGATTCTGGGTATTTATAGGGCTTTGATATTTGCATCACCTGGCCTTTCCTAACAATGAATGTGAACAAGCCTTCACCATAACAGATTATTTAAGGTCTCAGACCTTGGTCAAAGTTATCTGAACACTGAAATCTCCTTGGGTTCCCATATTTTTGCAAGGTCCTTTTTTCCTTTTTTGACTCTGAAATTGTACAAAACCAAAATAATACACTGATATTGTTTAAAATGTTGAAAAGTGTGTTTATGCCTTTTAGGGATCATTCCATCTTCAACTTTCTTAACTGTTCACAGTAACAGTAATTGTGACCCCCAGGGGTGCCCACAATTTTGCATGCCACTGTGTGAGTATATACACATATATATATATATATATATATATATATATATATATATATATACACACTCACCTAAAGAATTATTAGGAACACCTGTTCTATTTCTCATTAATGCAATTATCTAGTCAACCAATCACATGGCAGTTTCTTCAATGCATTTAGGGGTGTGGTCCTGGTCAAGACAATCTCCTGAACTCCAAACTGAATGTCAGAATGGGAAAAAAAAGGTGATTTAAGCAATTTTGAGCGTGGCATGGTTGTTGGTGCCAGACGGGCCGGTCTGAGTATTTCACAATCTGCTCAGTTACTGGGATTTTCACGCACAACCTTTTATAGGGTTTACAAAAAATGGTGTGAAAAGGGAAAAACATCCAGTATGCGGCAGTCCTGTGGGCAAAAATGCCTTCTGGATGCTAGAGGTCAGAGGAGAATGGGCCGACTGATTCAAGCTGATAGAAGAGCAACGTTGACTGAAATAACCACTCGTTACAACCGAGGTATGCAGCAAAGCATTTGTGAAGCCACAACACGCATAACCTTGAGGCGGATGGGCTACAACAGCAGAAGACCCCACCGGGTACCACTCATCTCCATTACAAATAGGAAAAAGAGGCTACAATTTGCATGAGCTCACCAAAGTTGGACTGTTGAAGACTGGAAAAATGTTGCCTGGTCTGATGAGTCTCGATTTCTGTTGAGACATTCAAATGGTAGAGTCCGAATTTGGCGTAAACAGAATGAGAACATGTATCCATCCTCTGATGGCTACTTCCAGCAGGATAATGCACCATGTCACAAAGCTCGAATCATTTCAAATTGGTTTCTTGAACATGACAATGAGTTCACTGTACTAAAATGGCCCCCACAGTCACCAGATCTCAACCCAATAGAGCATCTTTGGGATGTGGTGGAACGGGAGCTTCGTGCCCTGGATGTGCATCCCTCAAATCTCCATCAACTGCAAGATGCTATCCTATCAATATGGGCCAACATTTCTAAAGAATGCTATCAGCACCTTGTTGAATCAATGCCACGTAGAATTAAGGCAGTTCTGAAGGCAACAGGGGGTCCAACACCGTATTAGTATGGTGTTCCTAATAATTCTTTAGGTGAGTGTATATACATATATATATATAGAGAACAAAGAAGTAGGACTGCACTCCAAGATAGTGATAAAATCAGCAAGTGGTTTATTCACCCATAATATGGCAAGTCTTGCAACGTTTCGGCTCACAAGAGCCTTCCTCAAGCATTGCTTGAGGAAGGCTCTTGTGAGCCGAAACGTCGCAAGACTTGCCATATTATGGGTGAATAAACCACTTGCTGATTTTATCACTATCTTGGAGTGCAGTCCTACTTCTTTGTTCTCTATACCATTGGGGATTGCCGTTACCCTACGTTGGACCTTGCACCCACATGCTGGCTGGTGCTCCCACTGGACTTTTTCTTCTCTCATATATATATATATATATATATATATATATATATATACACTGTATATATCTGTAATGATAACCTTTCCTTAGAGCAGATGTAGCCATGGATCAATTCCTTTTCTAAATACATATCTACAGGTTAACAGTTTTAAATGCTCACTATATACATTTAGTTGTTCTTGACTAATTAAAAGAACAAACCCCAAATGCCACTGAGAATCTCTTGGGTTTTATTTAATTAGATTTAATCTCAATATCTCTTCTATGGCATGAAAAGAATACAAATATATTGCCACGTAAGTAGTATGCCTAAAAGTTCCAACGACGTTAGAGTACTTACTGTGAGAATTTTGAAGTTGAGTCATAGTAGCCATAAATGGCTGTTGTGTCATATGACCAGAAGAATGTTGCATTAGAGAATGTTGATGTGGACTGTGCAGCTGTGGTGAAAACTGCACTGACTGTAAAGCTGCTAGGCTTCCTGCAACACTGTTGATGACAGGGACACTCTGTGCTTGAGTGGTGTTCAAATCTAAATAAAAGAATGCCACACAAGCATTTTAAATATTTTCATTAATATTTGCTTGTATATGATATATGAATGTCCAAATATTGTAAACTGATATACAAGAATGGAAATCATGCCATTTCACCATACATATACGATTCAGTTTGGTTGTCTACATTTTAAACCTAAACTTGTCATAAACCTGTGACAGAAACTTGCCATTGCATAGACCAGTGATTGATCTATAATACTTAAGGCCAATAACAATACAAAAATATGCCACATATATGCTTAAAGAATGTCAAATATTAAAACAAATGACATTTATGGAAGCACTTTTCTAGCATTAATATCCAAGTTTTTTCTTGTGATTTAAGAACTTTTTCTTTTTTTCAGTAGGTTAATTTGCTTTGGCAGTTTTATTTCCTTGAATACTGTACAGACAGCTGTGACATTTATAATAATAATCTTTATATAGCACCAACATATTCCACAGCATTTTACAATCAGGGGGTTCATCTACAAATAGTTATAAATAATATAGCAACAAACAAGTCAAAAATGTATTACATTTTTTGTGATGTTCAGCGACTGTATATTATTGTTTTCTTTCTAGGAAATTTGCTTGGTAAAATTTGCATACTATGTGTAAGGGTGCCATCACTTCATCACTGCATTTTTGTATCATTTAGCCCATACAGTGTGTTTTTTAGCCTCTGACATTTTTTAATGGAATTTTTTGGAATCCTATTTTTTTAGATTATACTATGTTGCCCCCTGTGATGTCATTTTCTCTGTAGACCTGTATGGGGAAAAAGCATTGCTAAAAAAAAAAGGCAATGCAAAAAACACCTGTAAAAAACATGGAGGCCTATGGGAGAAAAAAATTCCAGTCAATTAGGGAAAACCAGGTAGTGAAAATTTCATCACGCTTAGCCCTGTAAATAATAGGGCAGGGGGTGTGGCAGTTGCAGAAAAATCTGAGCCTCTTCATGTAACGGCAATGGCCCTGTGTCTCCTAGAGAGTCATTTGCATATATTAAAACTTTGTTTTTCTCAGCAATATGGGCACATATGGACATGGGACCAACACAGATGCATTCAGCTGCCAAGAGCAGATGCAACAGATTAGCCAGTTTCAAATCTGACAGATGCCGTTTAATAAAGAAATATCCATTCCTGGACTCTTGTGCAACATGACTTACTTTGGATGTATAAGGATATACCTCACTTTTAAACACCGCATTCACTTACAGGTGACTGTGCAGTCATATGCTATTTCTTGGCATCTGACCACTTTTTCTTGACCAGAGACCGTAAAGGGGTTGTCTCACTTCAGCAGGTGGAATTTATCATGTAGACAAAGTTTATACAATGCACTTTCTAATATATTGTGATTGTCTATATTGCTTTCTTTCCTGGCTTTATTAATTTTTCCATCACATTATACACTGCTCGTATCCCATGCTTGCACACTATAAGAAAAAGCGCCGGCCTCTCTGGTGGCAGGGAGCATGGGAGTGCACATAGATGCTTTTTACTATAGTGTGCAAGCAAGGCCACCGCTGCAGAATTATAGGGTGGTCGCAACAATGGAAATGAGAAGTGTATAATGCGATGGAAAAATGAATAAAGACGGTAAAGGAGGCAATATGAGCAATCACAGTACATTATGGCTGGGGTCAGACGTTAGCGTACGGGATGGAGCGCTCTGTATGCGCGATTGTACGCGCGTGTACAGACGTGGCTCCGGAACAAATGAACGCCCATTGTCGCGCGTTCCCGCTGAAGTCTATGTACTGAAACGCGCGACAAGACGCCCCAAAGAAGCTCCTGTACTTCTTGGGGCGTACAGGAGAGAACCAGGTGAGAACCAGGCCCATAGGGAAGCATTGGTTCTTGCCTGTTGAGCGTTTTACAGCGCGTAGGAACGCGCTGTAAAACGCTCAGGTCTGACCCCAGCCTATAAGTGCCTTGTATTAACTTTGTCTAGATGATAAATGCCATTTGCTAATGTGAAACTACTCTTTTAAGAGAGGTCACAGATGAAAGGACTGCAAGATCAGGCTAATCATGGTTTATATCTGTAACCATAGAGACACATAGATCTGCATTGGAGCTGCATACTAAAAGTGGTATTATATTTTTATCAAGACTAGTTGTAGACTAGATTTTCAAAGTTCCTACATTTTACATTAAAGATGCCAAATAATATTGAAGTGGTGTTGTACATATCCTTTAACTTTTATTAAAGTCTAATTATACATTAAAAGACCAAAACGCCAACATATACAATTAAATTAATTATACATGCATCAAATTCATTAGGGACATATTCAATTCTATAAAGTTGCATTATGTATCAAATTATGGGAAAAGATTATCTGATGGTAGGGCTTATCATCAAGTCTAAAATTGCACTTCGATACCTCATTACTATAGTAAGAAAATCATACATCTTCAAATGCAGGTCTGTATTATTTACAGGTTCCATAAAAGTATCCAGCTTGTGCAGACTTACTTTGTGCTATTGCCATGACTCCAGAAATAGGTGCCATGATGAGGTTCTGTGACTGTTGGGAATTATTGAGAACTGATTGTGACAAACTGTGAATATTCGTCAAGGTGCTTACAGGTGGCAAACCTCCTCCAGAAACAGGAATCTGTTACGAAATAGTGTGTGATTAGAAACATTGATCCAAAATTGCCCATTCACAGCTGGACATCTGTAGGCTTTGAGACATCTCCCTGACTTTTATTTTTGTTGTGAAAGCATAGATCAGATCACAAAGACACAAGGAACAAGGATATTTTAAAGAGCAGCCTGCGGCCCTCCAGCTGTTGTAAAACTACAACTCCCACCATGCCCTGTTGTTGGCTGATGGAGACTGTCCAGGCATGCTGGGAGTTGTAGTTTTGCAACAGCTGGAGGGCCGCAGGTTGGGCATCCCTGTATCGAGCTTTGGAAAATCATATTGTGTGAAATTTACAGAAGTCTTTTTTTTAAAAGAACAAATTTGAAAAAATACAACAATTATACTGTGCATAATTGAATAAAAAAAATCACATCTATCATAATTACTTACTAAAAGAGGAACACCTTTTTTTTAAAGAAAAACCAGTGTATGACATGTTGACTTGCTGTTGAATAAAGATACAAAGCATAGACTTAGGCCCCTTTCACACGGGCGAGTATTCCACGCGGATGCGATGCGTGAGTTGAACGCATTGCACCCGCACTGAATTATGACCCATTCATTTCTATGGGGCTGTGCACACGAGCAGTGATTTTCACGCATCACTTGTGCGTTGCGTGAAAATCGCAGCATGTTCTATATTCTGCGTTTTTCACACAACGCAGGCCCCATAGAAGTGAATGGGGTTGCGTGAAAATCGCAAGCATCTGCAAGCAAGTGCGGATGCGGTGCAATTTTCACGCACAGTTGCTAGGAGACGATCGGGATGGGGACCCGATCATTATTATTTCCCCTTATAACATGGTTACAAGGGAAAATAATAGCATTGTGAATACAGAATGCTAAGTAAAATAGCGCTGGAGGGGTTAAAATTTTTTAAAAAAAATGTAACTCACCTTAATCCACTTGTTCGCGCAGCCGGCATCTCTTCTGTCTTTAACTGTGAGCAATAGGACCTTTGATGACGTCACTACGCTCATCACATGATCCATCACCATGGTGATGGATAATGTGATGGACCATGTGATGAACGCAGTGACATCATCAAAGGTCCTATTGCTCACAGTTAAAGACAGAAGAGATGCCGGCTGCGCGAACAAGTGGATTAAGGTGAGTTAAAAATTTTTTTATTTTTTTTTAACCCCTCCAGCCCTATTGTACTATGCATTCTGTATTCTGAATGCTATTATTTTCCCTTATAACCATGTTATAAGGGGAAATAATACAATCTACAGAACACCGATCCCAAGCCCGAACTTCTGTGAAGAAGTTCGGGTTTGGGTACCAAACATGCGTGATTTTTCTCACGCAAGTGCAAAACGCATTACAATGCTTTGCACTCGCGCGGAAAAATCGTGCATGTTCCCGCAACGCACCCGCACCTTTTCCCGCAACGCCCGTGTGAAACCAGCCTAAGGGTTCATTCACACGTCCGTAAGTGTTTTGCGGATACGCAAATTGCGGATCCACAAAACACGGACACATGCAATGTGCGATCCGCAATTTGCGGACCGCACATCACAGACACTATAATAGAAAATGCCTTTTCTGGTCCGCAATTGTGGACAAGAATAGGACATGTTCTATTTTTTTCAGGAACGGAATTGCGGATCCCGAAAAAATGGATCCTGAAAAAACGGATGTGGATCTCGAAAATGCGGATGCGGATCCCGGAAATTTGCATCCGTTCCAGCCCCATTGAAAGTGAATGGGTCCGCAAATTGCGGAAAAAATGTGGACCCAAATTATGGACGTGTGAATGAACCCTAATAGTAACATTATATATATATATATATATATATATATATATATATACACACACTACATACTTGTATTGACTGTATAGCTGTAAAAATGTAATGTAATGTAATGAAGTTTGACATGAACAAAGCTGTTAAGCCGTGACTAGATGATTATTGGAACTTATGGCATTTGCTGAAAACTTTCAATTGACAGCTGCTTAAACAAAAAAGTTTTGAGTGTTGAAAAGAGAAGCCAATGACTGGAAATGAAAAGGGAAAGTATTTTGCCAAGTGAAAAAAGTCTGTACCTGGCCGACCCCTTCAAAGAGCAGGCTTTTGGAGAGTCAGTTTTATCAATGTGCATGTCATCTGTAAAGAAAAACAAACACTGTTCCACCCACTTTTCTACTTTCTAAGGTATTTAATCAATAAAAAGTGAACAGCTCTTTGTTACATTTATTGGTCAGCTTCAAAAGGGCCTTAAAGTGGGTCAGAGAGCTGTTTTAGTGCAAACTGTCCATTCAAAATTTTTAGTCTACAATGCTTCTTTGTTTACTGCTGACCCTGTGAGCACCTAAAAAAAAGAATACTGTGTATTTTGCTTGCTTGTCTCTCTTATCTTATCAGCACTGCAGCTACAATAGACCAGGTGTACTCACCAATTTACCATCAGGTGAAAGCATGCTATGGCCAGGATCCAAGCTCACTGGAGAAACCTGCTGGAGGACTGACTGACTGGTCAACATGGCATTGTTGCCATGGTGATTTATTGTTGATGAAGTGACCTCGTTGTTTCCTTGTTGATTGAATCTTACTCCTGCAAAATAAAACATGCACATTATTCTACTGTGCACATGAAATTTTAAGAACACTGCCTCTACCATGTGCTTGGAAGCACACAGTATCCTTGTATAACATAGCTATGCTTCTACTTCTAGAGATATATATGAAATATTGCATCCATATTAACATAGAATAATAAAGAATATTACCGTATATTATTTCTGTCTGATGTCTATGCAATAAAGAAAAACTGGAGACATAAGCAGGTATATTAGGAACCCATAGAATACTAGCTTTCTAAATATATAAAATCAATAATAATGATATTTTTCTTTGAATTAGGGTTATTTAGTTTAGACAAAAATATGACAAAGGCCCCCTGCACACGAACGTGTGCTTCCCATTGCCGTATCGCGGACCGCATTTGCGGATCCGCAATACACGGGTGCCGTTCCATGGCCATTCACTTGAATGGGTCCGCAAATCCAGAGATGCGGAAGGGTGCGAAACAGAAGCACGGAACGGAACCCTACGGAAGCACTATGGAGTGCTTCCGTGGGGTTTCGCCCCGTACTTCCGTTCCGCAAAAAGATAGAACATGTCCTATCTTTTTGCGCTGCCCCACGGACTGTGTTCGTGCATTGCGGCCCGCATTTTGCAGGCCGCAGCACGACCACGGAGTGCACACGTTCGTGTGCAGGGGGCCTAAGGCTAGTTGCAGTCCTCTGCACATTGCCAAAGGTTTGTAAGGCTCCATCCGGCCCCATTCACTGCAATAAATATGCCGAATATCGGCCGGAAGAGAACCGCTGCATGCAGCAGTTTTTTAACAGCTGATTCTCTGCATATTTTCCGGAAAAGCGGATGGATCTCGACCAGTCCCTATTGTAGTGAATGGGGCCAGACGAACCCTTACAAACATCTGGCAATGCCAGAGTGCACAGAGGTCCAGCAGGCTGTTCCCTGCCGAACAGCATGCCGGATATCTTAAACGTTATTGTGCAACTAGCCTAAGGGGAGACCAAATAACCGTGTATAACTATATCAAGGGTAAGCACAGACATATCTCCTATGAACTATTTATGCCCAGATAAACATAGAAAAAAGGAACTTTGAATTGGCACTGCTACCCAATGGTGGATTCAGAATGCTGGCATCTCTTCCATATACACTGCTCAAAAAAATAAAGGGAACACAAAAATAACACATCCTAGATCTGAGTTAATTAAATATTCTTCTGAAATACTTTGTTCTTTACATAGTTGAATGTGCTGACAACAAAATCACACAAAAATAAAAAAATGGAAATCAAATTTTTTAACCCATGGAGGTCTGGATTTGGAGTCACACTCAAAATTAAAGTGGAAAAACACACTACAGGCTGATCCAACTTTGATGTAATGTCCTTAAAACAAGTCAAAATTAGGCTCAGTAGTGTGTGTGGCCTCCACCTGCCTGTATGACCTCCCTACAACGCCTGAGCATGCTCCTGATGAGGTGGCGGACGGTCTCCTGAGGGATCTCCTCCCAGACCTGGACTAAAGCATCTGCCAACTTTTGGACAGTCTGTGGTGCAACGTGACGTTGGTAGATAGAGCGAGACATGATGTCCCAGATGTGCTCAATTGGATTCATGTCTGGGGAATGGGCAGGCCAGTCCATAGCATCAATGCCTTCGTCTTGCAGGAACTGCTGACACACTCCAGCCACATGAGGTCTAGCATTGTCTTGCATTAGGAGGAACCCAGGGCCAACCGCACCAGCATATGGTCTCACAAGGGGTCTGAGGATCTCATCTCAGTACCTAATGGCAGTCAGGCTACCTCTGGCGAGCACATAGAGGGCTGTGCGGCCCTCCAAAGAAATGCCACCCCACACCATTACTGACCCAATGCCAAAACGGTCATGCTGGCATTGCTGGAGGATGTTGCAGGCAGCAGAACGTTCTCCACGGCGTCTCCAGACTCTGTCACGTCTGTCACATGTGCTCAGTGTGAACCTGCTTTCATCTATGAAGAGCACAGGGCACCAGTGGCGAATTTGCCAATCTTGGTGTTCTCTGGCAAATGCCAAACGTCCTGCACGGTGTTGGGCTGTAAGCACAACCCCCACCTGTGGACGTCGGGCCCTCATATCACCCTCATAGAGTCTGTTTCTGACCGTTTGAGCAGACACATGCAAATTTGTGGCCTGCTGGAGGTCATTTTGCAGGGCTCTGGCAGTGCTCCTCCTGTTCCTCCTTGCACAAAGGCGGAGGTAGCGGTCCTGCTGCTGGGTTGTTGCCCTCCTACGGCCTCCTCCACGTCTCCTGATGTACTGGCCTGTCTCCTGGTAGCGCCTCCATGCTCTGGACACTACGCTGACAGACACAGCAAACCTTCTTGCCACAGCTCGCATTGATGTGCCATCCTGGATAAGCTGCACTACCTGAGCCACTTGTGTGGGTTGTAGACTCCGTCTCATGCTACCACTAGAGTGAAAGCACCGCCAGCATTCAAAAGTGACCAAAACATCAGCCAGGAAGCATAGGAACTGAGAAGTGGTCTGTGGTCACCACCTGCAGAACCATTCCTTTATTGGGGGTGTCTTGCTAATTGCCTATAATTTCCACTTGTTGTCTATCCCATTTGCACAACAGCATGTGAAATTGATTGTCACTCAGTGTTGCTTCCTAAGTGGACAGTTTGATTTCACAGAAGTGTGATTGACTTGGAGTTACATTGTGTTGTTTAAGTGTTCCCTTTATTTTTTTGAGCAGTGTATTTAAAAGGGTTGTCCGCTTTATTCATATTGATGACCGTGTAATAATATTAGAGGTCATAGTTCCTAGATTTCTTGAGAAGGGTTGATGATCCAGGGAGTTATTCTGATTGCCCGATTGGTGTCGGAAGGGAATTTTTTTCTGCCAAAATTTAGGAAAATTGGTTTCTACCTCATGGGAGTTTGCCTTCCTCTGCATCAACTTTGCAGTATAACCGGCTGAACTGGATAGACGTATTTCTTTTTTCAGCCTTACAAACCTTTCAGCCTTATGTTACTATTATTCCGCAGTTGTTTAATCTGAACTAAAACAAGTTTTTTCATCTGCTAAAATGGTCTTTATAGAAGTTAGCAGACCGGCAGAATTGCCCGAGCTTGTAACAGTGTAAACATTAATTAACCCAAGCAATGTTACACGCATTCTTCTGCTGTATTTTTAACCTCATGCATAGCTGCATAGTTATTAAGCTAAAAAAAAAAAAGTCCACAGAGTTCAACCTCTCCATATTACCCCACTGTTGATCAGGAAAAGCAAACAAAAACCTAGCGTTAACCGCTTTCAGTTTGTCACAGTGGAAAAATCTCTGTCTTCAAAACACAGTAATGTTTTTTACATTAATGAAACAAAAAGAATATTTGCACATACAAAGGAAGAAAAGTGATAATTTGTTTTCTAATTTCAGACATACAATAATAGAATGTCAGCTGGGACATCATTTTCAATATAACAGAAATAATTGGTTTGCAAAAGTCCTTTGAAGTATCTGCCAATGTTCACACTGGAAGTGATGATGGTCTATTTCCATTCATGTGACTGCTACAGCCTATCACTGGTCATGTGTACATGAATGACATGTGACCGTTGAGCCTATGCAGTCACGTGCTTTTCTTGCACATGTGACTGCTGACACCAGTGATCGGCTACCACAAGCACAAGGTGATGAAATGGCAGACCTTTCTAGGGCCTCTTTCACGCGGATCCGCAATACACGGGTGCCGTTCCGTGGGCATTCCGCATCACGGATGCAGACCCATTCACTTCAATGGGTCCGCAAATCCGGAGATGCGGAATGGTGCGGAACGGAAGCACGGAACCAAACCCTACAGAAGCACTATGGAGTGCTTCCGTGGGGTTTCGTCCCGTACTTCCGTTCCGCAGAAAGATAGAACATGTCCTATCTTTTTGCGTTACAGCCGGATCGCGGACCCATTCAAGTGAATGGGTCCGCGATCCGCTGCGGCTGCCCCACGGACTGTGCTCATGCATTGCGACCCGCATTTTGGGGGGCGTACACACCCGTGTGAAAAAGGCCTAAAGGTGAGTGATTTTTTTTCTACATCCTCCTGCCTGTAATTATTTTTTCATTTTGGGCAGACCTAAATAATTATATGGTATACTTTATGATTAAAGGGATTGTCCACTTTCTGGCTATTTTGACCAATGTGTATGTAAGATGGCTATATGTCACTTACTAATATAGCCTTTCATATTCTTTCAAATATAGCCTTTCAAATATAGCAGTTTGCTATATTTCATAAGCCATGCCCCCTTGTTAGGCAATTCTTTTGTGATGTCTGCATAGAAATCCAGTCCATAAGATGGCTGCTGATGGAGGGTCATGTGACCAGGCAAAAATAACTCTAGACACGGCACTCAGTTGTCTCCACTCAAATACACTGTACCTGCTATCTGTACTTACCCTGCTGAGAGTTTAGTGCAGGTGTACTATATTTGAATGGAGGTGATTTTCCTGGTCACATGATCCGCCATCAGCAGCCATTTTATGGACAGAACTTCTATGTGGATAGCACAAAAGGCTTGGCCAACAAGGGAGAATACCTTATGAAATATAGAAAATGGTACAAAATATCAACAGAGAATATATTAGTAAGCGCCATATAGTCATCTTACAAACACATTGTTTAGGTAACTGAGCCTAAATATTTAGGTAAGTGACTCTGTATAGACTTCATCCAAATTAATCATATCACTTTGCACAAAAGGTCAGACTATTTATTAATCCTTCAAAGTCACCACATTGTACAATATTCTCTTGAGGGTACAACTACAAGTGGTATAAATGCTCCACAGCGGAATTGATGTCAAAAAATCATTTAAAATGGCATTTAAAGTAGCAGCGAAGTGGATTATTTTCGAAATCTCATCCACTTAGGCCCCTTGCAGACAGGCGAGTATTCTGCACAGGTGCAATGTGTGATGCGAACGCATTGCACCCACACTGAATCCGGACCCATTCATTTCAATGGGGCTGTGTACATGAGCGTTGTTTTTCACGCATCACTTGTGCGTTGTGTGAAAATCGCAGCAAGTTCTATATTCTGCGTTTTTCAAGCAACGCTGGCCCCATAGAAGTGAAAGCAAGTGCGGATGCAACGCGTTTTTCATTGATGGTTGCTAAGAGATATTGTTTGCATACCTTCAGTTTTTTATCACATGCGTGAAGAACCCATTGCACCCATGCGATAACAACTGAACGCGATCGCATACAAAACTGAATGACCTTGCTTGCCAAATCGCATTTTTCACTGAACGCATCCGCAACACATCCGGACCTAATCCGCTCAAGCTGATCTGCAAGGGGCCTTATGCCTCATTCACACGTCAGTGTTTTGGTCAGTGATTTCCATCAGTGATTGTGAGCCAAAACCAGTATTGGAGCCTCCACAGAGATGAGGTATAAGGGAAAGATCTGCACCTGTTCTGTGTTTAGATCCGCACCTGGTTTTGGCTCATAATCACTGATGGAAATCACTGACCGAACACTGACGTGTGAATAAGGCATTACTGTGGATAAAACCTGCAGTGTAAACTGACTTGCACTGTGCCTTTCCAATCTGCAACATGTCAATTTATGCTGCATGTTGCAATGTGATGCAGAGGTCAATCAATCAAGTAAGCAAAGACTGTTATTACAGCCAGATCCACTGCAGGTTTTCAGCTACAGAAAATATGCAGCGGACTTGCCACATGTGGCCTGAAGAGGATTTGCAGGAACACACATTAATTTGTGAATATATTCATAAATTACTAGGAAGAATAACAGAGGAATGACACAATGCAAAATTCCAAGAAAAGGTGATCCCGAATTGTTATTTAATGGTGACTACAAGTATTTACTTTGTACAGTGTCTGTCCTTATGTAATAGTAAATGATAATCCAAACCTACAGTATAAGAAAAACAAAGTACACCCTCTATGGTTTTACATGTCAGGAGGTGATTAAGAAAAAAAACTGCTTGTCTTTAGAAGTTCTTAAAATTTGGTAAATACGACTTCCGATAAACAACACACAACAGATTCCACCATCTTATTATTTAACAAAAACTAGGCCAAAATGCAAAACTATTAAAAGTTTTAATGCTTCTATAACAATGAAGAGAGTGAATAGGTGTTGATAATCAAAGGCCCTTTATTAATTGACCATCAGTAAGTGCGACCACCTCTTTAAGGCTAGGTCTACACGATGACATTTGTCGCGCGACAGATAGGGCCTAACTACACCACGACATTTTGTCGCACCAATGTTGTGCGACAATTTTTATAATGATAGTCTATGGTGTTGCACTGTGAATTAATATTTTGCGACTGTCACATCGCAGTCGCAGCATGTCGCATGTTGCAATGCGACACCATAGACTATCATTATAAAAATTGTTGCGCGACATTGGTGCGACAAAATGTCGCGTGACAAATGTCGTCGTGTAGACCTAGCCTAGAAGCAGAGGTTCTGGCAGTTTGCTAGTCTGGAGCATTCAGACATGTGTTAACACAATGCCAAGGAGGTAAGACATTAGCAATGATCTTAGAGAAGCAATTGTTGATGCCTATCAATCTGCAAAGTGTTATAAAACCATTTCTAAATTTGAAGTCCATCATTCTACAGTGTTTATTCGCAAGTGGGAAACATTCAAGACAGTTGACAATCTTCACTGGAGTGGAATTCCCAGCAAATTCACCCTGGAGGTCAGAGTGTGCAATGCTCATAAAAATTGCAAAAAAAAACAATAGTTCTAAAGCTGCATTTACATGAGCCAATAATCGTCCAGATTATCGGGAATGACCGATTATCGGGAGCGCTTGTTCATCGGGTGATCATAGTTTCTGGGCAGCAGATTGTGTGGTATAAACAGCGATCTGCTGCTCAGAAACCATGATTTTGTATGAGGACGAGGAATCGCAATAGCAATCCTTCGTCCTCTTACAGTGAAGGATATCACTACATGTAAATGCATTGGTGTCCTTCAATAAGCGAGCAGCCGACTGTCGGGAAGAAACACTGACAATGGGCTGCAGAATTGTCCCGTGTAAATCCACCTTAAGACTCTACAGGTCTAAATGTTCAAGTTAATGACAGAACAATTAGAAAAAGAATGGACAAGTATGGCTTTACTTGAAGGGTTGTCAGGAGAAAGACTCTTCCTTCTAAAAAGAACATGTCAGAACAGCTTAAATTTGCAAAGCTGTATCTGAGCAAACCACAAGTCTTCTGGAACAATGTTCTTCGGACAGAAGAGACCAAAGTGGAGATGTTCAACCATAATTTACAAACATCTCATACCAGCTGTTAAGCACAATGGTAGAGTGGCTATGATTTGGGTTAATTTTACAGCCACAGGACCTGGGTTGCTTGTAGTCTTTGAATTAACCATGAACTCCTCTGTACATGAAAGAATTCTAAAGTAAAATGTATTCAAAAGCTAAAGCTTGGCCAAAAGTGGGTTGTTCAACATAACAATGATCCCAAGCGCACCAGCAAATCTACAACAGAATGGCTGATTAAGAAAAGAAGAGTGTTGAAATAGCCCAGTCAAAGCCCTAACCTCAACCCAATTTAAATTCTGTGGTGGGCCTCTTTCACACGGACGTCCCGGATTTGCTCCGGATGCGTAGCGTGTGCATTGCGGGAAACCCATGCGAGTGCGCACACAATTTCAGTCAGTTTTGACTGTGATTGTGTTGCGTTGTTCAGTTTTTATTACGCGGGTGCAATACGTTTTACACGCGCGTGATAAAAAACTGAATGTGGTACCCAGACCCGAACCCGGACTTCTTCACTGAAGTTCGTGTTTGGGTTAGGTGTTCTGTAGATTTTATTATTTTCCCTTATAACATGGTTATAAGGGAAAATAATAGCATTCTTAATACAGAATGCTTACAAAAATGTCGATTGAGGGGTTAAAAAATAAAAAAAATTAACTCACCTTATCCACTTGATCGCACAGCCTTCTATCTTCATTCATCAGGACCTGCACTGACGTCACCACGCTCACCATGTGGTGAGCGCGATTATGTCAAAGGTCCTTTTGCAGGTCCTGAAAGAAGAAGAAAGAAGACGATGCTGGCTGCACGATCAAGTGGATAAGGTGAGTTAATTTTTTAACACCTCAATCGACATTTTAGTAAGCATTCTGTATTAAGAATGCTATTATTTTCCCTTATAACCATGTTATAAGGGAAAATAATACAATGAATTTACTTTAATGGGGACCGGGGTTGCTCATCCCCATCATCTCCTAGCAACCATGCGTGAAAATCGCACCGCATCCGCACTTGCTTGCGGATGCTTGCAGTTTTCACGCACCCCCATTTATTTCTATCGGGCCTGCGTTGCGTAAAAAACGCAGAATATAGAACATGCTGCGATTTTCATGCAATGCACAAAAGATGCGTGAAAATCACCGCTCAGCTGCACAGCCCCATTTAAGTGAATCGGTCCGGATTCAGTGCGGGTACAATGCGTTCACCTCACGCATTGCACCCGCACGGAATTCTCGCCCGTGTGAAAGGGCAGTGATCCGGCAGTCATTGATATTCGGACCCCTGCTGTATGCGCCGGCATCTGTGAAATCACTGATGCCGGCGCATTAACCCCTGCACTGCCACGGGCAGCACTGACTGCAGTACGTGTGGGCTTCAGATGTGTGCAGGGTGTCCATCGAGTCCCCGCGCAGGCGTGACGAGGACCCGATGACAGGGAAAGCAGCCCGATGCCTTTCTTAGGCATTGTGGCTGCCTTCCCGGAGAGCCTGTGAGATCCAGCCCCCTGGATCTCACAGGCAAGCAGGCTGTAAGTGTATTAGTCTGTAATACACTTACAGCCAATGCATCACAATACAGAAGTATTGTGATGCATTGTAAAGGGGATCAAACCCCCAAAAGTTGAAGTCCCAGAGTGGGACAAAAAAAGTAAAAAAAATAAAGTTATAAACTAAAAGTGCAACACCAAGCGATCAAAAAGGCATATGCCCCCCAAAATAGTACCAATCTAACCGTCACCTCATCCCGCCAAAAATTTGCCCCTACCTAAGACAATCACCCCAAAAAGTTAAAAACTATGGCTCTCAGACTATGGAGACACTAAAACATGTTTTTTTTTGTTTTAAAAATGCTTTTATTGTGGTAAGTTGTTTAAAAAATAATATAAAAGTTGATATATTAGGTATCGCCACATTTGTAACAACCTGCTCTATAAAAATACTACATGACCTAAACCCTCGGGTGAAAACCGTAAAAAAACTGTCAAAAAAGCAATTTTTTTGTCACCTTACATCACAAAAAGTGCAATAGCAAGCGATCAAAAAGTCAAAGCCATTTTTTGTCACCTTACATCACAAAAAGTGTAATCGGGTGAACACCGTAAAAAAATAAATAAATAAAAAACATGTCAAGAAAGCCATTTTTTGTCACCTTACATTAGAAAAAGTGTAATAGCAAGCAATCAAAAAGTCATATGCACCCCAAAATAGTGCCAATCAAACCATCATCTCATCCTGCAAAAAATGAGACCCTACCTAAGACAATTGCCCAAAAAAAAAAAAAAAAAATAGGGCTCTCAGAATATGGAGACACTGAAACATGATTTTTTTTTATTCAAAAATGTTGTTATTGTGTAAAACATAAATAAATAAGTATACATTTTAGGTATCTCCGCGTCCATAACAACCTGCTCTATAAAAATACCACATGATCTAACCTGTCCAAAACAGCTATTTTTTGTTATCTTGCCTCACAAAAAGTGCAATATAGAGCAACCAAAAATCATATGTACCCTAAAATAGTACCAACAAAACTGTCACCTTATCCCGTAGTTTCCAAAATGGGGTAATTTTTTTGGAGTTTCTACTCTAGGGGTGCATCAGGGGGTCTTCAAATGTGACATGGTAGCTTAAAATTATCCCAGTGAAATCTGCTTTACAAAAACCATATAGCATTCCTTTCCTTCTACGCCCTGCTGTGTGCCCGTACAGCAGTTTATGACCACATATGGGGTGTTTCTGTAAACTACAGAAGCAGGGCAATAAATATTGAGTTTTGTTTGGCTGTTAAAGTGGTTGTCCGGGTTCAGAGCTGAACCTGGACCTACCCTTATTTTCACCCAGGCAGCCCCCCTGAGGCTAGCATCAGAGCATCTAATGCTCCGATGCACTCCCTTGCCCTGTGCTAAATCGCGCAGGGCAAGGTCTCTTTTGTTTTCAATAACACACTGCCGGGTGGAAACTTCCACCCGGCAGTGTGTTCAGTGACCTCACCGGCTCTGATGGGCATGCATTAGCGCTGCCCTAGCTGTTTTACTGGCTAGGGCAGCGCTAAATCCCGCCCATCAGTGCCAGTGACGTCACCGGGCTTCCTGGCAGCCCCATGGAGAGCCCCAGTATGTCACAGGATCTCCAAAAAATGCCTTTGCCCTGCGCGATTTAGCGCAGGGTAAAGGAGAGCATCGAAGCATGAACTACTCCGATGCTCAAGTCAGGGGGGCTGCCGGGGTGAAAATGGAGGTATGTCCGGGTTCAGCTCTGAACCCGGACAACACCTTTAACCCTTGCTTTGTTAGTGGAAAAAATGAAATTCTTATGGAACATCTAAAGGGTTAACAAAGTTTGTAAAATCAGTTTTGAATACCTTGAGGGGTGTAGTTTCTAAAATGGAGTCATTTTTGGGTGGTTTCTGTTATGTAAGCCTCACAAAGTGACTTCAGACCTGAACTGGTTTTCAAAAAGTGGGTTTTGGAAATTTTTGGAAAAATTTCAAGATTTGCTTCTAAACTTCTAAGCCTTCTAACGTCCACAAAAAATAAAATGGCATTCACAAAATTATCCAAACATGAAGTAGACATATGGGGAATGTAAAGGAGTAACTATTTTTGGAGTTATTACTATCTATTATAAAAGTAGAGAAATTGAAATTTGGAAATTTTCGAATTTTTCAATTTTTTTTAGTAAATTTGGTATTTTTTTATAAATAAAAATGTTTTTTTTTTTACCACTGTCATGAAGTACAATATGTGATGAAAAAAACAATCTCCGAATGGCCTAGATAAGTAAAAGCGTTTTAGGCTGGGTTCAGACCTGAGCGTATTCGATATGCGCTTTTTTCAGGTGTTTTTATTGGGCGTTTGTATCGGGTGTTTTTAATAGGCGGAAACAAGCAAACGCCCATTTAGGCGCGTTCCCACTGAAGTCTATGGGTGGGAACGCGCGACAATACGCCCCAAAGAAGCTCCTGTACTTCGTACGCGCTGTAAAACGCTCAGGTGAGAACCATGCCCATAGGGAAACATTGGTTTTTGCCTGTTGAGCGTTTTACAGCGCGTAGGAACGCGCTGTAAAACGCTCAGGTCTGAACCCAGCCTTAAAGTTATTACCACATAAAATGACACATCAGATTTGCTAAAAATAGACTGGGCAGAAAGGTGAAAAATGGCTTGGTCCTGAAAGGGTTAAACGATCAGCCCATGAACTGGAGAACTACCTCCCACTGTAAACAGTGGGAGGCAGACACCATGCAGCCTCTGTCTGAATTATGGTGACGTGACTGTGCCAAAATTCCAACGGGAAATTTGTGTGAACAGACCTTAATGAACTAAAATAACATTGTAAGGAAGAAGGGGCCAAAATTCCTCCAGAACGATATGAGAGAGAGATAAACTTATTGTTGCTAAAGGCGGTTCTAGAAGATATTGATTCATGGGGTGTACTTAGTTTTTCACACATTGATTTTCCATTTTGGCTTCATGATTTGTGGAATCTGTGTGTTGATGTTCATCTGTGGTTGCATTTACCTCATTTCAAGTTTCTATGTAAAACCACAGAATTCAAAGAGGGTTTACTTTGCTTTTCTCATGACTGTATATAGATTGCAATTTGCAGCTCCCTGACATAGTGGAGTGTGGGAGGAAACCAGAGTACCTGGGGGAAACCTACACAAACACAGGGAGAACATACAAACTCCATGCAGATGTTGTCCATGGTCGGATTTGAACCTAGGACCCCATTGCTGCAAGGCACCAGTGCTTACCACTGAGCCACCGTGTTGCCCATATGAATATGTGTATCTTCAATGTGTAGTCTTTATTAGCTATGAAAGAAAATCAAGCATAATCTATTCCATTGGGAAAGCAGACTAAAGTCTGTATTACACTGGCAGATTTTCTGCCCGATGATTGCTAATGAGCATTTGTAGTAACGCTCATTAGTGATCATGTGGCACTGTAATACTGCCGCCGATTATGCAATAAACGAGCTAATGCTCGTTCATCAGGCAACTGCGATCTTGCAGCATGCAAATAACTAGACAGCATGGGGACGAGCGATGGCATAGCGATTGCTCCTCCCCCTGCTGTGGAGGAGATTACTGCATGTAATAGCAGCCGTCTCCTCTGCTAAAGAGCCCGACAATCGCCTGCAGAATCGAGCTGTGTAATACAGCCTTTAGGGCTGTATTATACCAAAAGATTATCTGAGCAATTTCTGTCCAATCAGACCAATAGTTGGCATGTAAACGGTAAGGAGTAAAGCCTGTATTACACTGCTCGATTTTTCAGCAGATAATCGCTAACGAGTGTTCACATGCCGCCGATTGCCCAATGAATGAGCAAACTCTCAATCATCAGGCAATCCAAATCTTTTGACATGTTAAAAAATTATCGTTTGCAGGCGGCAGATTATAGTGTCTAATAACGATCTGCCACCGGCAAACCACTATTCAGCATGGGGACGAGCGATGGCATAAGCGATATAATGCATGTAATAGCAGCAGTCTCCCCTCATTAGTGAGCAGGCGCTTGCCGGAAGGGAACGTTTCCCTCCCGACAATTGTCTGCCACATCAGGCTGTGCAATACAGCCTTAAGATACCATTACTAACAATAAAGTTCCTGTTATGCAAGCCTATGCAAATGTTAATGCAGCAAGCACTTTGTAGTACCCAAGGCTTTCTATGGATGCCTTCTAGGAATAAATCTTTGTTCTCTAGTGATTGATTATTACAGTTCTTAGAAATAAAGCTGTTTTCACATCATGTGGCCACTGATCAGCAGAACTAAGAGTAAATCGTATATGGTGTATAACTGGTTATATTGAAGACATAGGGGGAGATTTATCAAACTGGTGTAAAGTAGAACTGGCTTAGTTGCCAATAGCAACCAGGACAATCAGGACAATCATCATTAATCATCAGTCATCATCAGTAAAGGTCTCTTTACACAGGACGATATTGCAGCAGATTGTCGGGAAGGAAACAGATCGTGTCTTCCGGCAGCAGATCATGTTTACACAGCACAATCTGCGGTCGGGAAACGAGGGTTGAGGTGCTGTACATTAAATATATGTATCTAGTGCAGTAAGTCTACTGTGTTATGTGCCACTTGTTCAGGGGGTGGGAGATTAGGGTCTACCTTTCTCAGGGTCCCACCGGGGGATTCACCTGTACCCTGTGGACCAGTTTGAGCCTGGAGTGTAGTGCTGCTGTCTCTGGTATTACTCGCTGTTCCCTGGTCCTCTTCTTGAAGCATCTGCACTTTACTGACAGCATATAGCTTCAAAACATAGTGCACATGGGCATGCACTATGACCTGACGCTGTGTAATGTCAGGTCACAGTGGATCGTGGGAGCCTAAAGGAAGAGTGCAGAAGAGGTGCAGATTTTTTTTTTGGTCTGGTCTGAAGTCTGCATTTAGGGGACAATTAATTTGCGGTCAAATCTGGGGTCTGAATGAATTAGGGGTCGAATCTAGGGACTGTATCAATTAGGGAGGGTGGATCTAGGGTCTGTATGAATTTAGGGGGCTGATCTGGTGTCTGTATGAATTTGGGGGCTGACCTTGGAATTGTATGAATTTGGGGGGCTTCTTTAGGGCCTGAACTGGGTCTGTATGAATTTGGGGTCTGTTATGGAGTCTGTACAAATTTCAGGTCTGATCTGGGGTCTTGTGAATTTGGGGTCTGTATAAAATTGTGGTCTGAATAAATTTGGGAATGATTTGGGGTCTAATTAAAGGTCTGTATGAATTAGGGGTCTGTATAAGTTTGGGGTCTGATCTGTGAGCTTATTTTTGGTCTGATTGAATTTGGGGAGTTATCTGAGGTGTTATGAATTTGGGAGCCGATTCTGGAATTTATTTGTGGTCTGAATTAAGTTGGAGCTAATTTGGAGGTCTACTCTGAGGTCTGTAGGAATTTGTGGAATGATATGGGGTCTGTATTCATTTTGGGGTTCGATTGCAGGTCTTTATTCATTTTTGGGTCTGTATTAATTATAGGGTCTGGTCTGGGGGTGTGTATACACTTTTGGGTCTGTCTGGAGGTCAGGTTATTTAATTTTGGGGTCTGGAGGTTGAGGTCTCATGTGGGGTCTGTATTAAGAAGGGGTTGCCAATCCATATAAAATTTACTTTTGGAAACTGATTAGAATGTCATAAATAAAAGTAGTGATACCTTTCTGATCCCCTACTGCTCTCCTTCTGCTGCTTCCCTCTTGACTCATGTGACTGCTGTGGTCAGTGATTGGGAAGCGAGCTGCAGGGATCAGTTAGGCATCAACAATTTTACGAACATTATAAATATTGGTGTCTTCTATATGGTAGTGGGTTGCACACCCCTGGGCAGAGATGTCTGTGCATTAAACTTTGCAGTCTTCAGGAGAAATTGTCATCATCGTATGGACCAGATGAAGATTAAAAAAAAAATTAACAACTGAAATCTGAGATGTCAACTGTGAGTAACTGGGTTAAGGCTAGGGCTACACTGACCTTTTTGTAGCACAACTTATTTTATAGCGGATCTGACAGCAGATTTGTACTTATGAAATTGGCTGACCTGTTGCATGGGCATTTGACAACTGAAGGTATCTGTGTTAGTCCCATGTTCATATGTGCCTGCATTGCTGAGAAATATTATGTTTTAATATGTGCAAATAAGCCTCTAGAAGTAATGGGGGCTTTGCTGTAAGCAGGGCCAACACAAGCCACCACAGAAGTAGAAAGGGCCAGCAATACCATAGTGCAGCACAAAATACCACCCCAGCAACACCAAACACCACATCCTCTGGACAGAGATACAGTTAAATTCAGGAGGGCATCTGCGGCTGCCAGCAAGGTGAATAGGCACTTGATGCTTCAAGCATTAATGCTGAGATTGTTTTGTAACTGAGCCCACCAGCCATTAGTAGGGCTTAGGCGGCCCATTGTACATCGGCCCACCGTGAAATTTCCCTATAGAGTCTATGGCCAGTCCACCACTGTGTAACTGCAATGCCTCAGTTGCTACTAGGGAATAATTTGCATATATTGAAGTATAATTTTTCTCAACAATGCCAGCACATATGAAAATGGGACCCACACAGATCCCTTCAGCTGCAAAGCACACATGCAACAGGTAAGCCAGTTCATATGTAGAAATCTGCTGACAGATGCCCTTTAAAGGGGTTATCCAATTTCTTAAACCCCCCCCCCCATGTGCCGGGCCCCTCACCGGTAATATACCTACACCGCTCCACGCACCACCGCTGCTGCTTCTCCCTGCATACGGATGAAAACACCAGGTGTCAGGGGAGCAGCCAATGGCAGGCGGGGATGGGGACGAGCCTCCATAGCGTCACCTGCAATGTTTTCATCCGTGTGCAGGGAGAAGCAACAGCGGCGGCGGTGCGGGGACAAGGAGCGGCATCGGGAGTGGGCTAAGTATATTACCGGGGCTCGGCACATGTGGGGAGGTGAGTTGAGAAATTAGATAACCCATTTTAACTATTGAGCTACAGCACTAGAGATCAGAGCTGCAGATCCTTGAATACCACCTTCTAAAGCGACGGAATGTGACTATGTTGTTGTAACAGTATTTAAACATTTCTGGCCCCACTTTTCATTTTGTCTAGGGTCACACTTTGTCTAAAACTTACCCTGGATGCCCTAAACAGGATTTGTGTAATGGAGGAGTTGGTAGCAGTAGATCATGACAAAGATGAAGCTTTTAAAGAGGACCTTTCACTTGTAAAAACTATGTGAACTAAGTATGCTGACATATAGAGCGGCGCCCGGGGATATCACTGCACTTACTATTATCCCCGGGCGCCGATCCGTTCTCCCGTTATGCCCTCCGGTACCTTTGCTCCTTAAGTTATAGTAGGCGGGTCTTCCCTTGTCCTGTCGGCGTCTCCTTCTCCTAGGCTGTAGCGCTGGCCAATCGCAGCGCACAGCTCACAGCCTGGGAGAAAAAAATCTCCACAGTATGGGGAGGGGCGATCACTAATCCCATCGTTCGTCCCCATACAGAATCATTGTTTGCCAGCAATGAGAAATGGCAGAGGCTGTTGCCAGGGCTACTGCCAAATGAAGAAACATTTGGTGGCACCTCTACACCAGAATATAATTGCTAACAAGCATTCCTACAAACGCTTGTTAACGGTTATCTGCCAAATGCTCTGCCAGTTTAAAGGGGCCTTTAGGCAGCTGTAACCCAGGGATATATATATATAGATCTACAGAAGTGAGTGCTTGAGTGACACACCTGGTTCAGATACTTATGTTTTTTCCTTTATGCTATAGGTGTTGGAGTCTGAAAACTTGAGATCCCCCCCTACTTTCCTTCCCAATTTTTCCTCCTGTTGGTTCCTTCTCCGGTTTCCTTTTTGGTAAGTGACTGTTTCTGGCCGTGTCTGCTTTGTCTATCAGCCATTCAATCCTCCTCTCATATGTGTGTTAGATGGTCGTTTTAAGTTGCATTTTCATGTTATATTTATTTTATGCACAGCGCTTTACAGACATTAGCATCACACTGTCCCTAATAAGGCTCACAATCTAAGTTTGGGATATGGGGGGGAAACCAGAGTATTCAGAGGAAACCCAAGCAAACATGGGGAGAACATACAAACTCCATGCAGATGTTGTCCTTGGTCAGATTCAAAGTGCTAAATACTGAGCCACCGTGCTGCCCAATACCATCTATATATTCTATGATTGCTGCTTTTTTCTTTCTGAAAATTTAATAAATATTGATTTACCTTAAAATTGTGCAGCATGCTTCATAGCATTCTTCACTTTTTAATTTTGTAGATTTTGACATAATAGCATTTATGAGTAACAAAGGCAAATTAAGAATCACTTAAAGCCCCATTACACTGGCCAATTTTGCAGGCAATTTTTGGGAAGGAAGCATTGTTTGCCGGCAAGCACCTGCTCCTCAGTGGAGGAGACTGCTGCATTTACATATAGAGACCTCGTCCACAGTATAGAGGTCTCATCGTTTGCCAGCAGCAGAGGCTGTTTACACAGCACAATCTGCTGCCAGCAAATGACAATTTAGGTGCCTATACAAATGTTTCACTCGTTCATCGGGTAATCGGCGGCACCTTTACACCGCCAGATAATTGCTAACGAGTGCTCCTATGAACGATCATTAGCGATTATCGGACTAATCCTTGGCCTGTGTATAGGGCCCTTTACTAAAGCTCATTTTTAGTTTCCATGTGGGCAAAGAGAAAGCCGATAACAAAGGGATCCTGCAAGATTTTAACCTTTAAGGAGGTTTTCAGGGCTTTGATATTGATGAAGGGTTATCATTTTGATAAACCCCTCAAATTTTACATTATGGCTAAAAACATTATGTTGCATTATTATATTGTATGTGTAAATACTGCAACAGTATATTTTGTTATGAACTTGCAGAATAATGCGCACCTGTGAAGGGTTTAATACACTTTCAAACTTTTCTTTTAAAAAAAAAGTTGTATGATTAAGTGGTAAGTGACCACAGTACATTTCGGCACAGGAACTTTAACAGTGTGTAGTTCACATTACTATCACTGTGCACCCTGCCTCCCCAGTCATTATATTGGAAGAAATGCTTAGATCCTTTCTTTATTTTACAAAAGTGCTGTAAATGTATTAAGTGATCCCACCGTTGTTCAATAGTGCCTGGCAACCAAGTGTGTTCTTATCAGTAAGTCAATAAAGATAAGGAATCTGTGATGGGGGTGGGGTAAGGTGGTTGAGCAACCATTTGCAAAAACAAACTGACATCTGTCAAAAGAAGAACACACCTCCAGTCAAAGGGATAGCTTCTATCTATGATATTTATATTTATACAAAGGTATGGAAAACTATACTTTACCTATACTATAAGAACACCAAACGTATGAGAGACATGTAATGGCTTGCTTGCTTTTAAGTAGCATAGCCCTTTACATACCCTGACATTCATGCTCCTTGAGAGTTATTGTGTCACAAAAAGTTATAAAGTGTGGCTTTTATGTCCACCATAAACTGGTTTATTGCAACCAACCCAACCCATTCAGCAGTGGTTTCAAAGCTCTTAATACCCCAATAAAATGAAAAGATTTTTCAAAATCAGAATGTAGTGGCATGACAGTGCAACAAATAAACAGTAAAATTTTTACTTTTAATGTAAAGCATTTCAAGGTTAATTGATATTTCTTCTCAAATTTATGTTCACATCAATACTCAATGAAGAAAGAAATATAAATAGTACTGCCATGTTCTATTATTTCATAAAGTTTTTTTTCTCTAGAACATTTAAGTATCATTTCAGATACTAGTGATTCATGGTTTACGATTCTTTATATATGTGAGACAATCTCCCACACTAGTTTAAATTTTTTTTTGTGTGTGGTGTATGCGTGGACTAGACAGAAATATTTGTTAAGACAGATTTACATGGGGCGATTGTCAGACCATTATCGGGAACGACTGTTAGTACAAACGCTCATTCCTGATAATCGTCCATTAAAGGTGCCACAGATCACCTGATGAATGAGCAAAACATTTGTTCATTCATTCAGCAGTTTACTGGGTAGGAACGGTTCCTTCCCGATAACTGACTACTCAGTTGGCGCACATAAATGCGCCTTTATTGTTAATTAATTCTATCCTATTTTTACATTTCTGTTTTGCTACTTAGATGTAATATGTACAGTACAGACCAAAAGTTTGGACACACCTTCTCATTCAAAGAGTTTTCTTTATTTTCATGACTATGAAGGCATCAAAACTATGAATTAACACATGTGGAATTATATACATAACAAACAAGTGTGAAACAACTGAAAATATGTCATATTCTAGGTTCTTCAAAGTAGCCACCTTTTGCTTTGATTACTGCTTTGCACACTCTTGGCATTCTCTTGATGAGCTTCAAGAGGTAGTCACCTGAAATGGTCTTCCAACAGTCTTGAAGGAGTTCCCAGAGATGCTTAGCACTTGTTGGCCCTTTTGCCTTCACTCTGCGGTCCAGCTCACCCCAAACCATCTCGATTGGGTTCAGGTCCGGTGACTGTGGAGGCCAGGTCATCTGGCGCAGCACCCCATCACTCTCCTTCATGGTCAAATAGCCCTTACTTTCAAAGTTTTCCCAATTTTTCGGCTGACTGACTGACCTTCATTTCTTAAAGTAATGATGGCCACTCGTTTTTCTTTACTTAGCTGCTTTTTTCTTGCCATAATACAAATTCTAACAGTCTATTTAGTAGAACTATCAGCTGTGTATCCACCTGACTTCTCCTCAACGCAACTGATGGTCCCAACCCCATTTATAAGGCAAGAAATCCCACTTATTAAACCTGACAGGGCACACCTGTGAAGTGAAAACCATTTCAGGGGACTATCTCTTGAAGCTCATCAAGAGAATGCCAAGAGCGTGCAAAGCAGTAATCAAAGCAAAAGGTGGCTACTTTGAAGAACCTAGAATATGACATATTTTCAGTTGTTTCACACTTGTTTGTTATGTATATAATTCCACATGTGTTAATTCATAGTTTTGATGCCTTCAGAGTGAATCTACAATTTTCATAGTCATGAAAATAAAGAAAACTCTTTGAATGAGAAGGTGTGTCCAAACTTTTGGTCTGTACTGTATGTAGTGCAGCACATAAAAATCTAGACAAATTTTTTTTCACCAGGTATCATCAGGGCTGCATTCACACTTGGCTATGCTCTAAGCACTGTGTGTGCTTGCTTTTTAAATTAGCAATAGTACTCCCAACATGATTGAGCTTCATTACCCAAGTCCTGTCAAAAATTATTTTTGTGGAGAAATCGCGATATGTAGTTAGACAAGGTAATTAGAACACCTTCATTTCTGTACTGCCCCCACCATAATCGGTTATCTTAGGCCCTTCCCCTAGTTTGCCTATAAGTTAAATAAAGTCATGTATGCAGTAAGCCATACTTTGACACATCTATAACACAATTACTTGAGCATTGAAACAAATGTCTCCAGTTGATTATAGGACAGCTGATTTGAAATAAAAAGTAACTTATAAAGTACAATAGTGCATGGTATATATTTACCAAAGTAAATAAAAGTATTATTCCTAAGAAGTCAAAGGTCATAGGGGAAATTTAGCCATGGAGCACAGTGAGCCAAATTTATAAAAAAAAACACACGGTTCTTAAGAAATCTGATACATAGTTTGTCCGTTTGCCATAAATTATGGTAAATCTTTTGATGCATGTGAGGCCACACTGCCGTCGATACAACATCACCACTTTTCAGGCCACTTTTGAAATGTGTTGCGAGAAGCAAAAAGTCACCAAAAGTTGGAAATTTGATACAGAAAGCTGGCATAATTCAGTTGCTAACTTCCTCCCACTGTGTAAAGCTGGCTATATATACTAGATTTTTTAATTGCTGGTCCTACCACTTTCAATTAGATGCATCAACAATCTAATATCCACGAGAACTGGTATACAACCTTTCATTCTGGGAAACAAGAATAAGAAGAGTTGTATTGTAACTTTGTAACCTATCAGGTATCTATTTTCCACTGGAGATTTAGTAAGCAGTACCAAAAATGTCAGACAGAGGCTTATTAACTCTGTTAACAAAACAGTAAACAAATTGATTAAGATAGTAGGTAAACTTGATGGGTTGCCCTTAATAACCTAACAAATTGCTGCTATTTTAAATATGTGACTTTGCATAAGTCATATAGCACTAAATGGGGAGAACACCATGCATGTACGGCTACCCCTCCATTCATCTCTATGGGACTTCCGATAGCCTGCTGAAGTCTCATAACAGTTCATGGAAATAGCAGTGCCCTTTCTTGAGATAGGAGTGAGTAACAGAAGTGGAACCCGCACCTATCAAAATTTTATGGCATATCCGATCAATATGTCATAAATGTCCAAATGGTAATACCTCTTTAATTTGTTGTTTTGGGCAACTTTTCCTTTATTTTCTCTTATGCTACCTTTAACTTCTCTAGATTTCCATGGAAAATGCAGAACTTTGATTTAAACATCTTACATGCATAATCTGCTTTGTAGAATAATGATAAAGTTGATTGGTATGTATTCAGCTCATAATTGTCTACTTGGTTGCACTCATGTAAGAAAACTTTGTCCCTCTATTGCAACCTTGACCAGCATCTGTGAGCTCTCCTACACCATCTTTTAAAAGTATACAATTCCTGAGATGATTCACATTATCATTATTAAGTCAGCTGCAAATTCATTTTTAATTCATTGTTTTTTTTAGTTTTTTATGTTTTTTTTTTTTTAAACCCAGTACTTTCCACTCAATCACGGAAGTCATTCAACCATGTCTAAGTCATTCCAATCACACATATATTTCTCATTTACTGCAATAGCCTGCAGCTTTCTAGTTTTACAATCTTTATGCATTAGCAAGCTTATCAAGGTGTAACAATAGCCATTATAACCCCTGTGACTGTTAGGTGGCCCAGAACCATGGAGGAACCATATTTCTCCATACTGAAGTTAAATAATTTCAAATAGACAATTCCAATATCTGAACATTTTCGAATTTTGTATTGATAGAAAAGTAAAAACTATTTGGTCAGCTGTACCCAATACTTTTCTACCAGAGAACAATTTTAATTTAATTTTGATTCAATAAGCCTATTAAAAGTAAAAAGTTAAAGTTTTATCTTACATTTATTTTATACTTTAATGTATTCATAATTTTCTGTTAAGTTTTAAAGACATTGGTATAGAGATGCCTTTAATATCTGATATGTTTACAGAATTTTGGCCAAATGACCATCTGGCCATCAGCTATCAGCCTGACTTCTTCATCAACATATGCATTAATCTCAGCCAAACAGAAAACAATAGGACTGTCAGGTAAATATAACTTAGCCCTATTTTACCCTAGGGAAGCAGCATAAAATTACCTCTGTTAGGCTGGTTTCACACAGGCGTTGCGGGATAAGGTGCGGGTGCGTTGCGGGAACATGCGCGATTTTTCCGCGTGAGTGCAAAACATTGTAACAGAAGTTCGGGCTTGGGATTGGTGTTCTGTAGATTGTATTATTTTCCCTTATAACATGGTTATAAGGGAAAATAATAGCATTCTGAATACAGAATGCATAGTAAAATAGCGCTGGAGGGGTTCAAAAAAATTCAAAAATTATTAAACTCACCTTAATCCACTTGCTCGCGCAGCCCGGCAACTCTTCTGTCTTCATCTGTGCTGTGAGCAATAGGACCTTTGATGACATCACTACGCTCATCACATGATCCATCACCATGGTGATGGATCATGTGATGGACCATGTGATGAACGTAGTGACCTCATCAACGGTCCTACTGCTCACAGATGAAAACAGAAAAGATGCCGGCTGCGCGCTCATGTGGATTAAGGTGAGTTTAATTTTTTTTAAAAAATTTTTTAACCTCTCCAGCCCTATTTTACTATGCATTCTGTATTCAGAATGCTATTATTTTCCCTATTAACCATGTTATAAGGGAAAATAATAATGATCGGGTCCCCATCCCGATCGTCTCCTAGCAACCGTGCGTGAAAATCGCACCGCATCCACACTTGCTTGCGGATGCTTGCGATTTTCACGCAGCCCCATTCACTTCTATGGGGCCTGCGTTGCGTGAAAAACGCAGAATAAAGAACATGCTGCGATTTTCACGCAACGCACAAGTGATGCGTGAAAATCAAAGCTCATGTGCACAGCCCCATAGAAATGAATGGGTCAGGATTCAGTGCGGGTGCAATGCGTTCAACTCACGCATCGCATCCGCGCGGAATACTCGCCCGTGTGAAAGGGGCCTTAGTCTCCTTTCACATCTGCATTGGAAGCTTCATTCGGGGCTTCAGTCACAGAAATTGTAAAAAATAGGAGAGAGAAAAGTGTGCAAGGACATGCGACACATGGAGCACAGTCAAAAGCCTCTATAAAGTCAGATTAAAGCCTCAAAGAGAATACACCAAGGCCCTCACTAGTACAATCCACAAAAAGAAGGAAGAAGCAGCACTCCAGAAAGTGATCATAAAAAATCCATAATGTATGCACCCAATGAACTGCAAAGTTTCTGCCCCTCTAAGGAACTATGCTTGAGAATGGTTTCATAGAGGGACTGCAACGTTGGTGTTCATTAGAACATCTAGAGTGTTGCATCTTCTTTTTTTGTGTAGTGTGCAAGGACATTTAACAAACTGAACTGCCTGAAAACATGGCAAATTGAATTATTTACCTAAAATCTAGGCATTTTTGCAATGTGTTTTACTGACCAAATGAGTAGGCAAATGACTTCAGAACTCCTCCTTAGTCAGCTGTGAATGGCCTCCTATTGTGTATTTCAGTAACCCTGGTGTGATGGCTTCCTTTGTTCACATGAACCTGAAGCCTGCTGTGCATAGAACAAATTTTAATTTGTATTCCCAAAGACTAGTTCTGTAACATAACATATAGCTCATTCACGCTAAGAATTTAACTTTAATTTCCCTTTTATGACAATTTTGTAGGATTTGTTAGCTCAAAAGATATTGCAAGCTATAAAGGCAAGTTCATCTGCCCCAACAAAGATACAGGGTAGCTTTTCGATCTCATCTGCGGGGGTCATCTTAGGAATCGCGGCACGGACTGCTTTCCGGGCATCATGGACATTAGGGGTGGCTCCTGCTGTCTGCAAAGCCATCACGTGTTGTAGCAACAACTGGTTTGTCTCCTGCTGCTGCTTATTAGCCTCGCGTTGCTGCAGGTTGGTCTCTTGCTGCTGCAGATTAGCCTCCATGAGGGCCTTCACAACAGCCTCCATTTTGTCGTGGGGCACTGGTTGTAATACAGCTGGTTTAATGTACGACATACAACCGTGCCTGAAAAATTCATAAACCAAAACTATCGGCGTTCACGCCAGCCTCACTGCTCTTGCACGCATCCTCCACCAATTGTGGGGTTTCGCTATGGTAGATAGGGTAAGCGGGCGCAGTACAGAGGCAAAATACTAATTCTTAACTCAAAACATCAGTGTTTATTCACACTTGAGACAATTACACAAAACAGCACGTAACTTTGCAGTCTTGGTGTTAATTAACACACAATGGAAAGTTCATATAACACAAGTCACCCTGCTGGCAGTTCTGCCTCCAGTAGTCCACAGCAGGCTTTAGGGGGCCTGTTTCCCCAGCGTGCGGCTCTCAGCCCTCCAGTACGGCACAAAGCCTCAGATCCCCCAAAACAGAGACATCTCTGCCGAGCCCAGTTGACTATTTAAGGACAGCCGGGTGCTGCCAAAACCCGGGGCGGCACTTAAACTCCGGTCCGGTATTTGACCTCACCTGGATGGAAACCAGCCCAGCCACACATGCTGGGAGGAAAATACCTGCCTTGCCAGACACAACCCCTCACTGTGTCACAATATATAATGTTATCTTTGGTTTTAACCTATTTTTCAGTTTATTTTTACTTTTAACCTTTCTATCACTGATGTATATTGCTTCAGGGGTTATGTCAAATTTACTTACAAGAGATTGTACCCCTATTTTAAAATGTAACCTTTAATAATACTATTAAAACCATATAAACATAACTACACAAATACACTGCGCAAAAATATAAATTCAACACTTTTGGTTTTGCTCCGATTTTGCATGAGCTAATCTCAAAGATCTGAAACATTTTCTACATACACAAAAGACCCATTACTTGGGTTGTGTGAATTGTGTACAGATCCTTGCAATATGGGGCCGTGCATTATCATGCTGCAACATGAGGTGATGGTCGTGGATGAATGGCACAACAATGGGCCTCAGGATCTCGTCACGGTATCTCTGTGCACTCAAAATGCCATCAATAAAATGCACCTGTGTTCGATGTCTATAACATACACCTGCCCATATCATAACCCCACAGCCACCATGAGCCACTCGATCCACAATGTTGACGTCAGCAAACCGCTCACCCACACGATGCCACACACGCTGTCTGCCATCTGACCTGAACAGCAAAAACCAGGACTCATCTGTGAACAGAACGCCTCTCCAACGTGCCAGACACCATCGAATGTGAGCATTTGCCCACTCAAGTCAGATACGACGACGAAATGCAGTCAGGTCCAGACCCCGATCAGGACGACGAGCATGCAGATGAGCTTCCCTGAGACGTTTTCTGACAGTTTGTGCAGAAATTCTTTGGTTATGCAAATCGATTGTTGCTGCTGCTGTCCAGGTGGCTGCTCTCAGATGATCATGGAGGTGAACATGCTGGATGTGGAGGTCCTGGGCTGGTGTGGTTACACGTGGTCTGCGGTTGTGAGGCCAGTTGGATGTACTGCCAAATTCTATAAAACGCCTTTGGAGACGGTGGTAGAGAAATGAACATTCATTGCACAGGCAACAGCTCTGATAGACATTCCTCCAGTCAGCATACCAATTGCACACTCCCTCAAATGTTGCGACATCTGTGGCATTGTGCTGTGTGATCAAACTGCACATTTCAGAGTGGCCTTTTATTGTGGGCAGTCTAAGGCACAACTGTGCAATATTCATGCTGTCTAATCAGCACCTTGATATGCCACACCTGTGAGGTGGGATGGATTATCTCGGCAAAGGAGAAGTGCTCACTAACACACTAGACAGATTTGTGAACAATATTTGAGAGTAATGGGTCTTTTGTGTATGTAGAAAATGTTTAAGATCTTTTAGTTCAGCTCATGCAAAATGGGAGCAAAACCGAGTGTTGCGTTTATATTTTTGCTCAGTGTATATATAAATAGCACATGTCTGGCATCAATATAGGATCTTTTAGGGTAAATTGATAACCGGTGGGGCTTCTATCAATACTTTATCAAGTCCGTCTTTACTTACAGTCGTATACCATGATCGAAGTAACGAGACAAATGTAGATTCCTTTCCATAGATCTCTTTTCTTTGCTCAGACAGGTTTTCTCAATTCAGCATGATTTCTGAAGAAAAGTGGGGTTCATTTGTGAAGCCAGGTCATCTGTCCCTGATTTCTCCCTTTCACTACCCCGGTCTACAAGCAGAGCACTCGCCCTGAAAGGAGCGACCCCAATTCTCGGTGGCTAAGCCCTCAGAATACCTTCAAATTACCCTATATATGCCAGGCTTCTACTTTTCCGCATCCCAAGTCACGTTCCAACGCGTTTCTCCAAAGCCTATAATGTATTGGTTCATCAGGGGACCTTAGATTAAATAGGCTCAAGCAGACAATACTGCATTAGAATCCAGTAGCTTTCTCTAGTAATGCTACACTGGTGATGAGTGGCCTCCTTTGATGTAGGGATGTGACTTGGGATCCAGAAAAGTAGAAGCCTGTCATAAATAGGGTAATTTAAGGGTATTCTGAGGGGTTAGCCACCGAGAAGTGGGGTCGCCCCTTTCGGGGCGAGTGCTCTGCTTGTAGGCAGGGGTAGTGCAAGGGAGAAATCAAGGACAGATGAACCCCACTTTTCTTCAGAAATCATGCTGGATTGAGAATACCTGTTGATGAGCAAAGAAAAGCGATCCATGAAAAGGAATCTACATTTTTCTCCTTACTTTGATCATGGTGTACGACTATAAGTAAAGACGGGCTTGATAAAGTATTGATAGAAGCCCACCAGTTACCAATTTACCCTAAAAGTACCCTATATTGATTCCAGATATGTGCTATTTATATATATTTGTATAGTTATATTTATGTTGTTTTAATAGTATCATTAAAGGTTACATTTTAAAATACGGGTACAATCTCTTGTAAGTTACTTTTAACCTTTCCTGCATTTATTTCTATCCAGCATAGTTTCCCTTCAGAATTATTTCCTTCTTCTATGGAATCTAATCAATGTGCGCACCAGTCTCCAGCTTATTCAATCAATTTTCACACCGACCTTATGTGACCTCTGTTTCTGCAATCACATTATGGAGGTAACCATCACTCCTATCTAGTGGGAAAAAAACACAGAATAGGCTGCCACTATACCTCCTGTATCATAGGACAGCTCCTGCTGTCTCAGTCTAGTGCCAGTAAAATAAACTACAACTTTTAGAGGCCTTCTCGGTAAAGATAAATGAACACTAGTACAGTAACTGCAGACCCTTTAAGAGAAAAAACAAAGGGTGTCATAGTGTGACTGAGTACGCAATGGGAGGATGAGGGAACATCAAAGACTACAAGACTTGTACAAAGCCACAATTTAATTGTCTTAAGTATGCATAAAGGCAACAATACCATGACAACAGTAGGCAACATGCTGGTGTATTATAGCACGACTAGTGAACCACACTGAAAACAGCTGACTTTGCTGACAGTGTTGAGCTTTGGGACATCTTGCCAGCTATCTGTCTCTGTGAGCAGAACTTGTCTTTTTCTCTTCTGCCATTCTATTATTTAGGACATTCCTGACTTAGGGTCACATTTTGGTTATCCAAGGAGGAGGTCTACCAAATATACTTTACCTAATCATAGTCTGATTGTAGCCCACACAATAAAAGGCAAGACAATCATTTCCGAAGCTGCTACTGTATGGCTAACTTTACATATATTGTTTTCAATATCACTAACACTTCAACTTAACTAATTCTGAAAGACAACTACACTGTTTTGAAGCTCAGTCACCTTATTAGTAAAATGTTTGATCTGAGAATTCACATTCTTTTCATGTATTCTCTTGCTGTATGGATTGTAATTTATTATTTCGGGTGTTTTCATATTGTTTGTCAGGCCAGATGTTAAAAGAGGGCTTATGCCTGTAAAACACTATATCTGATATGACATGTTTGGACATATTTACACACCAGGCTAGATATATGCAAATATTAACGGCTAATGATAAAAGGGCCAGAAACTGAGACAAATTATTGAACAAAAAACCTGAAAATTATCAGCCCCAGAATGACATTTCTACAAACAATGCAGGACATAAATATTTGAACTGCATTTTGTGTTTTCTGTAATTCGATAAAGCAAGACCGTACAAATCTTTTTTTACTCCAAGTAATAGATGTTACCTCCAGAAAGCCAGGAGCATATTTTATTGCATTTTCCTTGTCCATGCCAATACATTTTCTGACAATAAAGCCTCATTCATACATCAGTGTTTTGGTCAGTGATTTCTATTGGTGATTGGAGCCTCCACAGAAGGTATAAGGGAAAGATCTATTCTACAGAGTTCTATGTTTAGACCCGCACCTGGGTTTGGCTCAAAATCACTGATGGAAATCACTGACCAAAACACTGACGTAGGCATGAGGTATAAGGATCATTTCCCTTGAAAATACATGATGCATACATGATTTAGTTTGGATTTAAATGAAGATCATTTTAGAACTGTATCGATTATCCCAAGTTATAATACATTATTATATGCTACTTTTATAAAGTGAACTATGCTAGGCTAAACAGTTATTCCCACCTTAAACATTTATGGCCAATCTGCAGGCTGGATATGCTTAGTTGTCTCAATGACTACTATATAAGTGAAAGGAAACATGGCCATTTCTCCATTCATTCTATGAAAGAGTGCACCGGCTGACAGCTGCCTCACCTGTTGGGATGGCATCCAGGAACCCCTTTCTGGAGAATGGGACAGGTCTTAGAGGTAGGATGCAAATCTTTCAAGCATTTATGGCATATCCTGTAGATATGCTATGAATATTTAAACAAGGGCTTGGTGGTTGGGGGAAAAAAATTCATAATTTGCAAATGTTTTTAAAAATTAACACATAAGTGGTTAAATCAAAATTTCAAAAAGAGAGTCCCCAAATAAAAGAGACTATACAAATTATATGGTAAGTTCATCCTGCGGAAATTGGCAGGTTCCATCAACATTTAATATTTATATATCTGGCCTACTGTCTCCCATCCCCACTGTTCAGCCTCATAGGTCTCAGACCACTTGACCTAAAGCCTATGAGGCAGTAGAATGGCACAGGCGATCAGGTCACAATGACATCATCACGACCTCCTGCACGGGGTCATGAGCGAAGCAATGACGTGGTCACAAGGTAAACACCTCATCATGGCACCTATGATTTGATGCAGGAAGTTGCGGTGATGTCAACATAACCGCATGTGCTGGAACACGGGAACTCATCGCAGATGGCGGCGGAGAAGAACAAGACACAGCTGAGTAATATGATTGTGTTTTTTTTTATATGTATGGCACTACTGGGGTCACTATTGGGGGCATTATGCTACAGGGGGAGCAATATATATATACACTGCTAAAAAAAAAAAAAAAGGGAACACTTAAACAACACAATGTAACTCCAAGTCAATCACACTTCTGTGAAATTAAACTGTCCACTTAGGAAGCAACACTGAGTGACAATCAATTTCACATGCTGTTGTGCAAATGGGGTAGACAACAGGTGGAAATTATAGGCAATTAGCAAGATACCCCCAATAAAGGAGTGGTTCTGCAGGTGGTAACCACAGACCACTTCTCAGTTCCTATGCTTCCTGGCTGATGTTTTGGTCACCTTTGAATGCTGCTAGTGCTTTCACTCTAGTGGTAGCATGAGACGGAGTCTACAACCCACACAAGTGGCTCAGGTAGTGCAGCTTATCCAGGATGGCACATCAATGCGAGCTGTGGCAAGAAGGTTTGCTGTGTCTGTCAGCGTAGTGTCCAGAGCATGGAGGCGCTACCAGGAGACAGGCCAGTATATCAGGAGACGGGGAGGAGGCCGTAGGAGGGCAACAACCCAGCAGCAGGACCGCTACCTCCGCCTTTGTGCAAGGAGGAACAGGAGGAGCACTGCCAGAGCCCTGCAAAATGACCTCCAGCAGGCCACAAATGTGCATGTGTCTGCTCAAATGGTCAGAAACAGACTCCATGAAGGTGATATGAGGGCCCAACGTCCACAGGTGGGGGTTGTGCTTACAGCCCAACACCGTGTAGGACGTTTGGCATTTGCCAGAGAACACCAAGATTGGCAAATTCGCCACTGGCGCCCTGTGCTCTTCACAGATGAAAGCAGGTTTACACTGAGCACTTGTGACAGACGTGACAGAGTCTGGAGACGCCGTGGAGAACGTTCTGCTGCCTGCAACATCCTCCAGCATGACTGGTTTGGCATTGGGTCAGTAATGGTGTGGGGTGGCATTTCTTTGGAGGGCCACACAGCCCTCCATGTGCTCGCCAGAGGTAGCCTGACTGCCATTAGGTACCGAGATGAGATCCTCAGACACCTTGTGAGACCATATGCTGGTGCGGTTGGCCCTGGGTTCCTCCTAATGCAAGACAATGCTAGACCTCATGTGGCTGGAGTGTGTCAGGAGTTCCTGCAAGACGAAGGCATTGATGCTATGGACTGGCCCGCCCGTTCCCCAGACCTGAATCCAATTGAGCACATCTGGGACATCATGTCTCGCTCTATTTTTTTTTTGTGTGATTTTGTTGTCAGCACATTCAACTATGTAAAGAACAAAGTATTTCAGAAGAATATTTAATTAATTCAGATCTAGGATGTGTTATTTTTGTGTTCCCTTTATTTTTTTTGAGCAGTGTATATACACTCACCTAAAGAATTATTAGGAAAACCATACTAATACGGTGTTGGACCCCCTTTTGCCTTCAGAACTGCCTTAATTCTACATGGCATTGATTCAACAAGGTGCTGATAGCATTCTTTAGAAATGTTGGCCCATATTGATAGGATAGCATCTTTCAGTTGATGGAGATTTGAGGGATGCACATCCAGGGCACGAAGCTCCCGTTCCACCACATCCCAAAGATGCTCTATTGGGTTGAGATCTGGTGACTGTGGGGGCCATTTTAGAACAGTGAACTCATTGTCATGTTCAAGAAAACCAATTTAAAATGATTCGAGCTTTGTGACATGGTTCATTATCCTGCTGGAAGTAGCCATCAGTGGATGGGTACATGGTGGTCATGAAGGGATGGACATGGTCAGAAACAATGCTCAGGTAGCCCGTGGCATTTAAACAATGCCCAATTGGCACTAAGGGGCCTAAAGTGTGCCCAGAAAACATCCCCCACACCATTACACCACCACCACCAGCCTGCATAGTGGTAACAAGGCATGATGGATACATGTTCTCATTCTGTTTACGCCAAATTCGGACTCTACCATTTGAATGTCTCAACAGAAATCGAGACTTATCAGACCAGGCAACATTTTTCCAGTCTTCAACAGTCCAATTTTGGTGAGCTTGTGCAAATTGTAGCCTCTTTTTCCTATTTGTAGTGGAGATGAGTGGTACCCGGTGGGGTCTTCTGCTGTTGTAGCCCATCCGCCTCAAGGTTGTGCGTGTTGTGGCTTCACAAATGCTTTGCTGCATACCTCGGTTGTAACGAGTGGTTATTTCAGTCAACGTTGCTCTTCTATCAGCTTGAATCAGTCGGTCCATTCTCCTCTGACCTCTAGCATCCACAAGGCATTTTTGCCCACAGGACTGCCGCATACTGGATGTTTTTCCCTTTTCACACCATTCTTTGTAAACCCTAGAAATGGTTGTGCGTGAAAATCCCAGTAACTGAGCAGATTGTGAAATACTCAGACCGGCCCGTCTGGCACCAACAACCATGCCACGCTCAAAATTGCTTAAATCTCCTTTCTTTCCCATTCTGACATTCAGTTTGGAGTTCAGGAGATTGTCTTGACCAGGACCACACCCCTAAATGCATTGAAGCAACTGCCATGTGATTGGTTGACTAGATAATTGCATTAATGAGAAATAGAACAGGTGTTCCTAATAATTCTTTAGGTGAGTGTATATGAGGGCACTATACTACAGGATAACAACAGGAGGGGAGAGCATTATTTAAACAAATGCATTATACTACGGGGGGAGCATTATATCAGGGCTTTATACTACAGGGGCATTATACTTCTGGGTGGGGGGGGGGGTAGGAGAATTATACATGCTGGCACTACAGGGACATTATAATACAGGGGACACTATGGGAGCATTATAATACAGGCCAGACCACCACAGGGGGAATTATATTACAGGAGGCACTACTAAGGAGCATTAGGCACCAAAGGGGGAGAGCATTATACGTACTGGCAGTACTGGGGCATTATAATACAGGATAGACTACAAGCAGTCATTATAACTACAGGGGACAGTGCTTTGGGGCTTTATAAATACTAGGGCTACTACAGGGGGCATCATAAATACTGGGGCCACTATAGGGCTTTATTACTACAGGGGCTTTAAAGTGGTGCCTTATAGAGTGCACTTGTTACTGCTAGTGGCACTATGCGGGGGCTTGATGCCTTATTGGGGCATTATTATTATTGGGGGTACTATGGGGGCATTATTATTACTGGACACAATATGAAGGGCATTTCTACTGATGGGGTTGCTATTGCAGGTACTGTAGGGGGTACTATTGCTCCCTGTGCAGTCTTATTATGGGAGGACTGCTGTGTGGCACTAATATTTCTTCAGTATAGTATTTGAGGAGCAGAGCAGGTACAGTATTGGGGGTAGCATCAAGATGTCAATGATGGGGAGGGTGATGGAAAAGTGAGGAACCTAACATGTCTGTGTCCAACTGCAGAGGAAAGATGCAGCTAAAAGATGTAATCATGGCTTTCTGCTTCCAATGGAGAAGATGAGAAAAGAGAACATTTTCTTTCCAAGAATGAGGAAAATTGGCTTTTGTCTCATGCGTTTTTTTTTTTCCTTTTTCTAAATCAACATTGCACGATAATAGACTGAATGGGATAAAAATGTCTTTTTTCAGCCTTAGGCCTCCTGCCCATTGCCATATTGCAGACCACCTTTGCGGATCCGCAATACACGGGTGCCGTTCCATGGGCATTCCGCATCACGGATGCGGACCCATTCACTTCAATGGGTCCGCAAATCCAGAGATGCGGAATGGTGCGGAATGGAAGCACAGAACGGAACCCTACGGAAGCACTACGGAGTGCTTCCGTGGGGTTTCGTCCCGTACTTCCGTTCCGCAAAAAGATAGAACATGTCCTATCTTTTTGCGGAACGGGCAAATCGCGGACCCATTAAAGTGAATAGGTCCACGATCCTCTGCGGCTGCCCCACGGTCGGTGTTCGTGCATTGCGACCTGCAATTTGTGGGTTGCAGCACGGCCATGGGGCGCACACGCTCATGTGCAGGAGGCCTTAGTCTATGTTCACATCTGAGTCACAGGCTCCATTCGGGGCCTCCATTGCAGATTCCATCAAAAAGAGTGGACAAAAAAGCCCTGCATGAATAGTCTGGTAAAAAACAAGGGGATCCGAAGCTGAAACTAAACTGACCCAATATGGTCAAGTATTATGTTACTTATGTGCCACATCCAGGGCTTTCATTATTTTCATTGTTATGGCCTTCTAAGAGCAGAACCATGGAAATTATTAGTACTGGTGTAAAGCCAGCGTAGCAAACTATGTTACTAATTTTTTAGTCAACGGCAGATACTTCAATGTCATGTCCTGCTGAAAGCAACCAAATATGCATAAAGAGATATAATGTATATGGAGACTGTTATTTACTTCTGTCTTCTTGAACCACTATATATCTGGACTGATATTTTGATATTGTACAGAATGATAGAATGAATAAATACAAATTATAGTCTTCACTAAATCATGTATTACAATATACATGATTTATTTAGAACAACTACATTCTACATTTCTAAACAATCCTGTGTATAAACAGAAGCATATGATATTGTCAAATGCCACCACTGTGTTACCGATAGCAAGGTTCATGAATCTATTATACTAACAGTATACTTTTGTTCATCTCATTTGTCATCCTCATTTACATTTCACTGAAAGCCCACCTTGGAGTGGAGAACTTAAATTAGCACACAAATGTTTGAATAAATGGGGCAGCTCTACAGAAAGAGATGTGAGCTGTAACCCTGATCTGACCCTTTGCTAACCTTTGTGCTTGTCAAAGTCAGCTTTCTTTTGTTTGACTTTTGAGTTAGTTGGTGTTAAGATTACAGGTAGATGGACAATGGATGCTATCATACAATACCTCCTGTCCTACTTTTCATTTTGCACCTTGTGGTCTGCTAGTCTGGAATCTTATCACCTGAACACACTTTAACAATGGGAGAGAGATCCAGCAAAATAACCAACTCTAAAGAAACAATATATATCAAATGTGTCATGGGAGGTATTTGTAAACAGCAAATGATAAGTGTGTACCACTAAGGCCTCATGCAAACGACAGTATTTTTTCACGGTCCGCAAAACAGGGTTCCGTTGTTCCGTGATCCGTTTTTGTTTCCGTGTGTCTTCCTTGATTTTTGGAAGATCACCAGACATGAAAAGTGAAAAAAACGGACACGGATCACGGACGCGGATGACAATCTTGTGTGCCTCCGTGTTTTTTCACGGACCCATTGACTTGAATGGGTCCGCGAACCGCTGTCCGTGAAAAAAATAGGACAGGTCATATTTTTTTGACGGACTGGAAACACAGATCACGAACGCGGATGACAAACGGTGCATTTTCCGAGTTTTCAACGGACCCATTGAAAGTCAATGGGTCCGCAGAAAATCACGGAAAACAGAACAACGGACACGGAACACAACAACGGTCGTGTGCATGAGGCCTTACAGTGGAAAACCAGATAATAATCATAATGCTTACGTTATGCAGTGAATTTATAATTCCCTCCAAACCAGTTTTCTGGCAGAAAAAACACCGCCTTTTTTAATGCCACTTGCGTAAAATTTTTGCGTAACTTGCGTTTCTCTCCCTGACCTCACCACTTTCCCAAAAAGGGGGGCATGGCAAAGGTGAGGAGGGGGTGGGGCTCAGTGGGCCTTGCACATTTATCTTCTTATATGCCAGTTTTCTGGCATAAAAGACAACTGAAATCTTCACCAGCCAAGAGGTGGTATAGATTTTTGTTTAGGTGCACTGACTGCCGGAGACGTGCATAATTTATGATAAGGCATGTGCAGGTGAGAACATAGACCAACGTAAAATGCTGTTCTATTATAAATTCCGCACAATGAATTTATGAAAGGAAAAATATATAATCCTGTACTGTACTGTAATATATAAACCTTTACTAATATCTGACTAAGGATAACATGTGCATGGAGTTTGTATGTTCTTCCCGTGTTTGCGTTGGTTTCCTCCCACATTCCAAAGACATACTGATAGAGAAATTGGATTGTGAGCCCCAATGGGGACAGCATAATGTTAATGTCTGTAAAGAGCTGCGGAATATGTCAGCGCTATATAAGTGTGTAAAATAAATAAATATCTGTACTGGTAAATAAGGTTACTTTCACACTGTCGTTTTGAATTCCATTTGTGAGATCCGTTTCGAGGCTCTCACAAGCGGCCCAAAACGGATCAGTTCAGCCCCAATGCATTCTGAATGGATAAGGATCCATTCAGAATGCATCAGTTTGGCTCTGTTCAGCCTCCATTCCGCTCTGGATGCAGATACCAAAACGCTGCTTGCATCGTTTTGGTGTCCACCTGGCGATGCGGAGCCAAACGGATCCATCCTGACTTACAATGTAAGTCAATGGGAGCGGATCCGTTTTCACTGACACAACATGGTGCAATTGAAAACTGATCCGTCCCCCATTGACTTTCAATGTAAGTCAGGACGGATCTGTTTTGACTTTGTTCTTCATAATGCAAACGGATCCGTTCTTAACGGATACAATCATTTGCATTATAGGTGCGTATCTGTCTGTGAAGATGCCAGACGGATCCGCACCTAAACGCAGGTGTGAAAGTAGCCTAAGATTGTTACCCTAATTATGCTGCATTGTTTAAATAGCTGATATTTGTATACTTCCCATTAAAACAGGTGTAATGAAAACATATAATAATACTTGCTTTTGGAGTATAAGTATTACGTATTATATTATTATTATTATTATACACCCCAGTCTTAATTGTAAACTCAGAAAGAGGAAGTAAAATGATCTATCCATGGTCAAGGCAATTCTCAAGTAAGGGTTAAGGTAGGTTCTCATTAGCACTTCAAAACAGAGAACAGGCTAAAGAGCCTTGAGGAAGTGTCTGAGAGTCTGTATTAAAAAAACAAGCTCAAATACATGGAAATCAAGAAGAGGTATTTTATCAGCATGTCATTCCAAGGATGAATTTTACATTATAGTGATAGAACATATGTATAGAAAGTGATGCATGATTACAGATAATCAAGATATCCACTTCCACTTCGCAGCTGTTAAAATGTTCTCTTTTTTACAGGGTATGGCTACTGTATATTTGATGTTGCTGAACATATATCCAACAATCCGCTAATGGAGACTAAACATTTGTTAAATTCTTTAGTTACTGGTTATATACCATTATCACATATTAGTTTAGGAGGATAAAATGAGCATATATCTAAGTGAGCAAGTAAATGACCATACAAAAATGGTTGAAATTTAAGTAAATGAAACATTTTCATGCAACGAAAAGAAAAAAAGGCGTGTATCAGTGTATGGTCACAAGTCGTTCTGTCAAACAAGTCATCGCCCATCTTGAGACAAACATTTATTTATTATATTACTTATCATTACTGAGATCTAACAACATCTTAAATTCTACCATATGTTATTATTTCTTTGTGTATGCCCCTCCCTGCTGCATTAAGCTAACCATCAACATAATATCTATAAATGCCCCAAAATGTACATGTACTAGTTTAGAAAACTATGTTTTTTTAAAGTCTCTCTTGTCTGGTGATTTTTTTGGTCCATGACATGACATCATACACATAACAATGCAAAGAGTGTGATGCAAAATCCAAGGCCCCCTCGAAGTGGCAGCATGCCATGGTAGAATTTATGTGTAGAACAGCTTCAAAGGTTAAACAGTGTTAACAGAAATCCACATTCCAGACAAGCACCACTTCCCCAAAACACACTAAAGTGGATGTTTCATTCTCTGACTAAAGGCTGCTTTACATGGCCCAATGGGACAGGCGATTATTGGGAAGAAACCGTTCTTTCCCAACAATTGGACAATTACCTGCTTGTCAATGGAGGTGAAGTACTTCATTTCCATGCAACAACCACTTCCACTGTATCAAGACAAGTGATGGTTACCACCATCGCTTTCCCCCATACACTTGCATTGTTTCTGGGCAGCATATCGCTGTTTACACAGTTACAATCTCCTGCCCAGAAACAATGATTGAGGTGTCCGCATCAACAATCATTTCACCCAATGACAGAGCGTTTCGCTTGTACATCAGGTGATCAGCGGCACCGTTACATGGGCTGATTATCTGGAATGATTTGTGCCAATGTTTGTTCCAGATAATTGGCCCGAACATCAGGCCATGTAAACCCTCTTTAATATATAAAGTTTAAAATAATATGAAAGTGGAAGGTATAAATGAATGCCCTCTGGGTTTTATTATGGCGAGATGAAATGACGTTGTTACCTTTACAATCCAAACAACTTAATTTCTTACCTTGCAATTTGGTCGGTGGAGAAGAACTTGACTGTGTATGATGTGGAGACCCGTGTGACATAAGTGGATTCATGTTGTGTGGATGTGATGACCCTGTACTATAGGCGTCCATGGCTAATTTCTGTCGAAATGCCTCTTCTTTCCGCCTGTTAGCAAACCAGTTATAAACACGAACTTCTGTCACTAAATTTGATCCCAAGCCATGTGCCTTTGATGGAGATACTCCCCGCTGTAGACATTCTGCTCTACAAACATAAATCAAAAGGAAAAATAAGCTTCTTGTTAAATATCTCTATTAGGCTACATTCACACGTCAGTATTTTTTTATAATCCGATTTTCTGTCCGTTTTTTGCGGATCCGTTGTTCCTGAAAATGTTTCCGTATGTCATCCGTATGTCATCCGTTTTTTGCGGATCCGCAAAAAATGGAAACATGTATAAATTTCAATAAGCAAATAAAGTTGTTTGGATTTCTTGAAAAAAAAAAAAAATAATAATAATTTAAATGTAATTTCCAGGAACGGATTCCGTATAAAACGGATGACATACGGAATGACATCCGTATGTCTTCCGTTTTTTGCGGATCCATTGACTTTGTATTGTACCAGGATCCGATTTTTCAGGAAAAGAATAGGACATGTTTTATATTTAAACGGACATGCGGAACGGAACAACGGAAACGGACAGCACACATTGTGCTGTCCTTTTTTTTTCCAGGACCCATTGAAAATGAATGAGTCCAGATCTGGTCCAGATCTGTTCCAGAAAAAACGGAACAGATCAGGAAAGAAAAAACGGACGTGTGAATGGACCCTTAATGTTTCTTTCTTTTAATATTTCTTTTGACATCTTGTCCAGTGTTGAGAATTGCAGTTTTATTTTTTATTCCTTATTTATAATGAATAATTTGTAGAGCTTGTGTTCTAAAGGGATGAGGGCTATGATCAGAATGTACAATTTTAGAGAGTGGACCAGCCACTTGTCAGTAACAGGGATTATAAATAGTGCTAAATGAGTGAGTGATTTCCACCTACACTGGTAGGAATAGGCAGGCCAGGAGACTCAAGAAGACTTTGAGTTACTTGTTATGAACTTGTTAGGAGGATTCTTGGTCGATTAGGGAGTATTTATGCACAGTAGCCAGTGTGCCATGAACTTTAATCAACCTTGCCCTCAAAATTCACCAGTATCTTTCAGAACATTCTCAACAAGCATTTTAGTCATGTTTATGTTAAATGTCTTAGTTCTTATAATATATTAATATTTTCTACTATGATCTTGTTTTGATCATGTTCCTATGTTGTGGAAGGACAAGAATAAAAACATACACTGTGAAAAAAAATAACATTTTCGTGTAGGACACATTTTTTTCTTTTTTTTAGCAGGATTTTGATGGATCCTTCATTTTTTTATATTTCAAGTAAAGAGGTTATTCAGAGATTAATGACCTAGCCTGAGGATAGGCCATAAATATCAAATACCCAGATAACCCCTTTAAGTCAACTCCTGTTAACTCTGTTATGCTTTAAACAGGTGGATTGAACACTTTGGCCACAAAAACTCCTCTGTATTTAGAATATCCCAGACAAATGACTTGCCATCATTACCTGTTACATTCTTCTACCAAAGCTTCTCTTTCTTCTTTGCTGGGGTTCTTTTGTCTTTCATATGCCTGGTAAAGAATATGTTGGGAAGCAGGCCCCCATTTGAAGCGATTACGTCTCATTTTCTTGCTTGCAGGTTCTGAGCAAGAATCATCAGATTGCCCTGCGACTTGATTTTGTTGGTTAAACTCTGGAAAGAGAAACAGCAGCTGATCCTGACTGCTTTTGTCTGTCATAATTCCAGAACCCTGGATTGTTTGGCTGAATTCTGTAAAGAAAGGGGAAAATAAATCTAGCCATAGAAAATACACATAACCAAAAGAAAAGGACATAACGCCACTTGTGTCCTTTTATACATTTGTTAAAAAACAATGAGGAATGGTAAGAAACATGTATTTTATGTATTTTATCAATTACTAAAATTAAACTCAAGCTAATCTTTTACTTGTCGGAACGATATAAAGTTGTGGAAGGTTGAATTGTACCAAATGTAATCACCCACAATGTTCCACAATGAAATGACAGTTACGGCTTTATTGGAGTGTCACAATTAACCACTATTACCAACAGCAGCTTAATAGAAATATTGGTGGACATTTATTAATACCAGCATTTTCCACGCCGGTCCCTCTGTGCTCCTGGAGGAAGCACCAAAGTTATGTAGAGGCTCAGGCCTCACATCTCATATCTTATGCTGCCCCTCGCCACTTTCCCTAAAAGGGTAGTGGCAAGGGCAGGAAGGAGACGTGGCCAGTCACCACAACAAATCTATCCTCATTTATGTCAGTTTTCTGGTGCAAATGAAGCCAGAAATCTATAGCAGCTCTAAGCTGTTGTAGTTTTCTGTTTAGGTGCACGAACTGCAGGAGGATGTGCCTAATTTATAATGCAGTGTGCACCTAATCATAAATTTGATGCATGCTCCAGAGGAGCAAGGGATATCAAGACTGACACAGAAAGCGCCGGTCTAGATAAATCTCCCCCTAGTGTTGTATATTCCAGGCCTGAGACAGAGTAGGTACGTTATAGACACATTTTATTCCATCAGAAACATATGTTACCAAAAAGCTATGGATACCAATAAACAATGCAAAGACAGGATCTAATGAACATGAAACATTTGGAAAGGGGCTGTGTGGTTTAGAAAACTCATTGTCAAATAGAGCAGGGACCCACAAGACCCTTAATTTGCCAGAGTGGCTACAAAGAATGTATCTTACCCTGGACAATACAGTATGTCTATACATGGACAACCCATAGATTTCCCTAGGACAGTGTTGGCGAACCTATGGCACGGGTGCCAGAGGTGGCACTCAGAGCCTCTTTGTGGGCACCCACACCATGGAAAAAGTCTATGGTGTACCAATATGCCTTAGACTTTTCCTGCCATTCATCAGTGCAGGTCACACTATGAACAGCACAGGCAGTTCATTGAATATAGGCAGGCTATTATAGCTAAATGATAAAGTACATGGAAGATATACTATATTGGACTGTTGTATTCAGGGTAAATTGCCGTGTTGGCACTTTACGATAAATAAGTGGGTTTTGGGTTACAGTTTGGGCACTCGGTCTTAAAAAGGTTCACCATCACTGCCCTAGGAACTGTCCAAAGCTTTGAAGGAACTTCAGGAGATCTGAATACTTGGTGTGGGATTATCTCACAGAATTCCAGCAATTGAATGCTCTGGTCCAGGGGTGGATTAGCAATAGGCCTTTTAAGGTAACTTCCTGAGGGGCCGATGACAAGGAGGCCACCAGAGCCACCAGAAACCTTCTCATGTCCACTGTCTGGGTACAGAAGGACCTGGTGCTAACAAGTTTTAATTAAAGCTGGAAGTGTCAGGCCCTTATCTACCCAGCTGGCAGCCTGTAATGTCACAAGATTGCCTTACTGAATTCAACTGTATCACCATCCTCAGTAAATGACTCTTTGCCAATCCATTCATTCTAATCGGCCAAAGACCATTGTGCAGGTGGCACAATGGCATCATAGCAACTATTATGTGATGCAGGAAACTCAGCCAGAAGATGACTGGGGCCTGCACCTCATCGCAGATGATGGCCTAGAACAAGTCAGTTGAGTATTTTTTTTTCTTTTCTATGCTATTTGGGAAGAATACTACTAGATACTATAGGGGCATTACTGGGAGCATTTTTATTATTACCGGGGGGACAATAGGCATTTTTAATAATGGAGGCACTATAGGGGACTTGATGACTAACTGGGGGTTCTACTAGAATGCTTTATTTCTACTGAAGCAACTCTGGAGCAGCATTTTACTACTGGGGCTACTATAGGTAGGCATTACTACTGGGGACACTATATGGAAGCACTATAAGGGTTGAAGGCACTCTGCTTAGCGCAATTATTTTGTATGGTACTAAGACTATCTGTATGGCACTATCTTTCCTGCATTATATTGTTTGGGGGCATTTGGGATCACAGCAGGCACATTATTGGTGGTGGCAGCAAGATAAAAGTGTGACGGCACCATTATATGGAATTTGTATTGAGAAGGTGAGGAGGAGGATGAAAAACTAATGAACCTAAGATGACTTTTTGGCAAACTCTGCAGAGATGAGCTGTGACTGGAAAACATTTTCATGGCAATCTGGGCTGAACTGAGAAAATGAGAAAAGAGAACATCTGTAGTCGGAGACGTCACTGAAGATAATAGGCATGTAGTGCTGTATAAGTACTCAAACTGCAACCCAAAACCCACTTTTTTATCGCAAAGTGCCAACACAGCAATTTAACCTGAATACTACAGTCCAGTATATCTTCTATGTACTTTATCATTTAGCTATAATAGCATGGCTACACTCAGTGCGCTGCTCGTGTTGAATGGCAGGAAAAGTCTAAGGCACACCACAGTCCTTTTCCAGGTTTCCGGTGCCCACAGAGAGGGCTCTGAGTCCCGCCAGCTTCTGGGGAGGTATTTGGTTCTGCTAGTGCAGTATTTTGTGCCACAATATGTGCTGGGGTGGTATTTTGTGTGGCACTGTGGTATTTGGTTCCGCTGAGGCAGCATATTGTACTCCCACTGTGGTGTTTGGTTCTGCACGGGTGGTGGTTAGTGCCGCACTATAGTATTTGGTTCTGCTGTGGCAGTATTTTCTGCAGCACTGTGGTATTTTGTTCTGCTGGGGCCGTATTTTGAGCTGCACTATGGTATTTGATTCTGCTTGGGCAGTATTTTGTTCTGTACTATGATATCGCTCACCATGCCTATTTTTTTGGGCCTGTCTTCTGCCAATCTGGACCAACCTCCAACATGGAGCCACTTTTAGTTTTTTTCCAGGGCTACTTTAAGTTCCCACTCTGCCCCGCTCTGATCAGATTATGATCGGCGTGCTACATCATGGTAGCTGGTAATGACACGATATCTATTAAAATCTAGTAAAACATAGAAGAGTATGTGTGGGATTTGTACTTACGTCTTAGTATCTCCCTTTGCTTCCTGACATACCAGGTATATAGAGCAGCACGTTTTTGAGTTTTCATTGGTGTTCCTTTGTTGAGATGTTGGGAAAGATGTGATTGGTTCAGTCCAGTAATATCAACCACTTCTCTTTGGGGAATGTTATGTTGCTGCATATATCCTTTAATCATCTTTGCAGCTCTCCATGGATCTTCACTGAAAGAAAATAGGCAATGTTAAGTAAATATATCTGGTGACACAAACATGACAAGGACAATCAAGAAAAAAATGAATCATCCGCAAAACCTTTTCTAACCATATTTGCAAACTTGTCAATGCTTTGCATCTTTGAGTCCATGATTCTCATGTATTTTGCCACAGACATTCCAGCATCAGTTTCTGTTTCATATAATGTAATTGACTTTCCAGCAATTAGGCTTGGCATATGTCAAGTCTTCAGTAGATAAATGAGAGATCACACACTATAGACCAATTATTGTACACTACAGAAAGAGTCAACTTTACTACTCCATAAAACCTTGAAATAGTCAAGAGGTCCTGTATTGCCCAGTTATACCACTGAAAAGCTGGGTATACAGCTTAGATAAATGTCAACTGGACCCCTGATTTCAGTCAGACCATCTAATGTGCATAGGGAAGTCTCGACTTTCCCTCGAATGAATCCCCTGGATTCCTTTGTCCGTCATAAGAGATAAGCTGCTGCCAGATGTGTCTTGCAGTGGCTTTCTTCTGTCTCCCATTCAAAACACATGTACAGTCGGCTCAGAACATACATAGGCTTGGCTCAGGCATTGGCAGGTCGTTGGGATCCCGGATCCCGCCACAGCCATCGCTACATGCCCCTCTTGTGCAGATCACAAAATTTGACGATGGAGAATGCAGCTAATAGCAGGTCACCTTCCCCCTTGCATCGCGGCCTACTATTGGGGTGCACCCCCCTATTGCTGGAAGTTGTGATCTGCACGAAAGGGAGATGCAGTGATGGCCATGGAGGACTCTGGCATGACACAGGCATCAGGGACCAAGTAAGTATTGTCTGTGTGATGGGCCTGGGCACTGTGGGGGTTACAGCTTTGGATAACCCCTTTAAAGATTTTATTTTATTTTTTTAAAACACTGCCATTTTATAGGCAGTGTTTTTGGAAAACCTGAAAGTAGATTTAAATGAACAGGAGTTAAAGACTTCCATTTCTCCATCTTAGGCTACTTTCACACTAGCGTTCTGCTGTCCGCTCGTGAGCTCCGTTTGAAGGGGCTCACGAGCGGAGCAGAACGCTTCCGTCCAGCCCTGATGCAGTCTGAATGGATGCGGATCCGCTCAGACTGCATCAGTCTGGCGGCGTTCAGCCTCCGCTCCGCTCGCCTCCGCACGGCCAGGCGGACAGCTGAACGCTGCTTGCAGCGTTCGGGTGTCCGCCTGGCCGTGCGGAGGCGTGCGGATCCATCCAGACTTACAATGTAAGTCAATGGGAACGGATCCGCTTGAAGATGACACCATATGGCTCAATCTTCAAGCGGATCCGTCCCCCATTGACTTTACATTGAAAGTCTGAACGGATCCGCTCAGGCTACTTTCGCACTTAGAAATTTTTCTAAGTTATTAATGCAGACGGATCCGTACTGAACGGAGCCTCCGTCTGCATTAATATGATCCGTTCTGAACGGATCCGATCAAGCGCAAGTGTGAAAGTAGCCTTACTAATCCACCTCCGGCTTTAGCTAAAAAAAAAAAAAAACACCTGCATCAAAAACGACAGTAGCATTTTTCCCACATTTACTAATGAGACTGCTCCTAGATTTTGGAGTAAATTGTGCCAAAAATAGGCACAATTTGGCACATCTGGTTTTAGAGAAAGTTTCTGCACCTAGTCCAAAAAGGAGTGTGGCATGACAAAAGAAATATGGCTTTGCATGAATGGGATGTGGCCTAATATGCAACATTTTGCACATTTTGCACTGAGAGTTAGTATAGAGATATGGCCCTGGAAAAAAATTCTAAAAGTGGCCCCATGTTGTAGGCAGGGCAACACAAATAGACAGGGGTCAGCAATAGCATAGTGCAAAATACTGTCCCATCAGAACCATATAGCACAGTGTAGCACAATATCAAAAGCTGTCCCTCTGTGGTAGCCATCAATAAATCTAATTTTCTAGCCACCTCCAGTTCTCTCTGATTAGGATATGGAGCAGTGGGCTTAAAGAGGACCTTTCACCAGAGGAAAGCCTCTAAACTAACTATACAGAGGTGTAGAGCGGCGCCCAGGGATCCCCCTGCACTTACTGTTATCCCCGGGCACCGCTCCGTTCGCCCGGTACAGCCTCCGGTATGTAAGGAGTTAGGCTCCACCCATTTGATCCTGCCGGCGTCTTCTTCTCCTATGCTGTAGCGCTGCCATTGGCTATGAGCTGAGCGCTGCCATTGGCCAGCGCTACAGCATAGGAGAAGAAGACGCCGGCAGGATCAAATGGGTGGAGCCTAACTCCTTACATACCGGAGGCTGTACCGGGCGAACGGAGCGGCGCCCGGGGATAACAGTAAGTGCAGGGGGATCCCTGGGCGCCGCTCTACACCTCTGTATAGTTAGTTTAGAGGCTTTCCTCTGGTGAAAGGTCCTCTTTAAGAGGTGACATGTGGTCCACAGCAGTTGAATTCAGGAGGGCATCTGCAGTCACTGGCCGGGTACATGAGTACCTGATTGTCCCTGAGAGCTCATTATGTACCTCGCCTGGCATCGGCCCACCAGGAAATTTCCCTGTAAGGTCTATGGCCAATCCGCCCCTGGTATAGAGTCAGAAAAAAGTGTCTAGCCTTGCACCAGTTTTATCATCCATCCTGAGCCACCATAATATATCTATAAAGTAGGCACTGCAGGCTTCATAGGGAAGGAATACATATTCCAAGCTTAGCAGGAAGTACTGAATATGACCAGCTCTACAGGAGCCTGTGACATAAAAAAAAAAAAAATGCAATTTTGACTTCTTGCGACTTTGAGTGCAGATCTAGACAGCCTGTCTAAGTTTATGCCATCTAGAGGTTTAGCAAATCAGCCCCAGTGTGTGTGAAACCACACTGAAAGTCTATTAAACCTTGTGCTTTGGAATTATTTCAAGACGTCTATAAAGTGGGTGCTGCAGCCTTCACAAGGAAGGAATGCACGTTCCAAGCTCAGCAATTAAAGAACATAAGTGCTGAATACACCAGTTTATACAGGCTGGTTTTTTAGGCATTCCACTGATATCAGATGAATGAATATTTTGTCAACAGGATAAGAACCAAATAAACCTTTATGAGAAATATACAATTCACGATGCTGCGGCTTTAAGAAATTTCACGTTTTTCCAAATCATTCTGCACTTGATACCCCATGACAACATGAAAAGAGAGGGAAGATTTATCAATTTTAGCAAAATTTGCATCATAACTAAATTTAGAGATAGAGATGAAAGTGGTGAAAGTTGAGACTAAATTTATCAAATGTCATACAGGGCATTATAAATGAGACGCATGCAGATTTGTGACATTTTCATGCCAAATGTGAAATTTTCCAGCATTTGTGACATTTTTAGGCAAGTTTGTGGGAGAAGAGCAGGAAGTACTGAATATGACCAACGGTGCAGGAGCCTGTGATGTTATAACAAAAAGTCTCAAGTACGATTGCTGTGTGCGACTTTTCATTAGTTCACACTTGTATGGTATGCTTACATCACCTATATTTGCACCTTTTCGCTGATAACATTCATAAATCTGAAGGTCCTAACATGACTTTATTAACCACGTCCACTTTTCTCAGCAGATTTCTATTTCGCCATGAATCCTTCTTTATGGAGTGTATACGGACATTGGCATGTGATAAATGTGAAACTAGATGGCTTGTAATTTTGGCACATTTTGAACTACTTTTGGTTCAGATTGATTGGTAAATCTCCCCCACACACTTTAAAATCTTTGCTAATTTATTGAAAAGGAAAAACTAAAATACAGCATTGACATACAGCCATATCTCTTCTGTGGTAGTTACAGGGAAAGAGTTACAACAGAAAGGATCTATGCACTGAGATGTGATAAGAGCTGGAGCAGAGAGCACACACCTATAAAAAAGGACGCACCCACCACGCTTCCAGCCTGAAATAAATCTTGTAGAACAGTTGGAACAATGAATTTGGAGATCTCTGGTTCCATGCGAAGTACAAGAAATGGTTCTAGCTTTGTTAGCAAGAAATTGGCCTGTACTATGTGTCTGACTGAGGAGAGGCTTTTCTCTGTCCACTCTGCCATGAAGCTCCGATTGGTAGAGTGCTGCAGTGGTGGTTGACCTTCTGGAAGTTTCTCCCATCTGCACACCGGGATCTTTGGAGCTCATCCAGAGTGACCACTGGGTTCTTTGCTGTCTTTCTTACTGAGGCATACGTTATTGCTTAGGCTACATTCACACAACAAATTGCGGATTCGCAAAAAAAAAACTGATGACATCCGTATGGCATCGGTTTTTTTTTGTGGATCCATTGTAACAATGCCTATCCTTGTCTGCAAAACGGACAAGAATAGGACATTATTATTTTTTTTTTTTGCGGGGCTACAGAACGGACATACGGATGCGGACAGCACATGGTGTGCTGTCTGCATTATTTACTTACCAATTGAAAAGAATGAGTCTGCATCCTATCCGCAAAAAAAACGGAATGGACACGGGAACACAATACGTTCGTGTGAATGTAGCCTTATCCTCAGGATAGTGGATAAATATTAGATTGGTGGAGATCATACATTCAAGAGAACAGGGTCTCGTACCTCACGGAGACCCCCTGATAATGAATGGAGCAGCCGGTCGGGCATGCGTGATGGCCGCTCTATTCATTTCTATGGGAGTTATGGTGATAACAAAAAGAATGGTGCTCAGCCATTTCCAGAACTCCCATAGAAATTAGCGGAGAGGCCGCATGCATGCCTGACCAGCCCCTCTGTTCATTTTCTCAGGCTCCACGGGGTACAGATCCCACATTTTAGTCCTACAAATCTAATAGTTATCGGAAAAAAAAATTTCCTCACAGAAATGTAAGACTTTTTTGTTTTTGTGCTGCATTCACCACTTCAGAAATCTGGGTAGCAATGTGGTCCTGGTTAGCTAGGCAAAGAGTTTTTTTTTACACATATGATTTTTTTTTTTAAATACAAAAATATTACATAATTTCACTCACTCCAGTTAGGAGTAGCATCTCTAGATATTAAACATATAACATTTTATAAATTTGGAGCCTATTATCATTAAATCCTGCTCATGAAAATCTCACCTTATGGGGGGAGATATATCAAGATGGTGTAAAGTAGAATGGATTGGTTTCTATGGGCAACTAAGCCGCTTCTACTTTACACCAGTTGGATAACTCTTCCCCTATGTTTCTAATCATTTAGGCTACTTTCACACTCGCATTTTGGCTTTCTGTTTGTGAGATCCGTTCAGGGCTCTCACACAGTCCAAAACAGATAAGTTTTGCCCTTATGCATTCTGAATGGAAAAGGATCCGCTCAGAATACATCAGTTTGCCTCCGATCAGTCTCCATTCTGGTCTGGAGGCGGACACCAAAACGCTGCCTGCCTGACGATGCGGAGCCAAATGGATCCGTCCTGGCACACAATGTAAGTCAATGGGGACGGATCCATTTTCTCTGACACAATCTGGCACAATAGAAAACTGATCAGTCTCCCATTGACATCTTGGCTATGTTACAGATAATGCAAACGGATCCATTCATGACGGATGCATGCGGTTGTATTATTGTAACGGATCCGTTTTTGCAGATCCACGACGGATCTGCCCAAAACGCGAGTGTGAAAGTAGCCTAAGTTTGACCATTTCTGTTATTTATGAACAGGGAGAGGCCAACTTTTTGGTAGGTGGTCTCAGTTTTCAGCCATGCACTGTCACATAGACACAAATGTATACCCTGATGAAGTTAATAAAATGCAGATTATTCTTCCAAATACATTTTCAAAATAATCTTTAGGTGTAACTGCCACATTAAAAGCATCTGACAGTAAGGAAAGGGTATTATAAAGATGGAAAATTGCAAAAGATAGTGCTTGTGTATGAGCCCATATTATAACATTTCAATGAGCAAATATTTAAAAAAAAATACGCTTACAGTTCTGAAATCAGGCGAAACAAGGAAACTTCATTATAGAACTGGAACAATTCACAATAAATGATAATTTATTCAAGCAATAGATCATGCAAATCCACTGACAAATGAGTCATTAGCGTAATAAACCATTCATATACAACTCATAGTCACAGCATCCTGAAGAGGCAGGTTACTGCTAGTGACAATGTGTACATTATGACGTCCTGCAATCGTGAGCAGTCATCCAGGCTCAACAAGGGGACATTCCTCATTCATGAGATAATATACATCTACCAGATTATTGATCTTTAGCTACAAAATATATGGATCAAATAATATTCAAGTGACGCAAAGTTATAAAGAACGCTCTGCTAGTCCGGAAAATTATACAGACATTTAAAAAAAACTGTTTTCTACCTTCATGAAAATTGTATAATCTTCATAAGATGTACAAATCATGAAAGCAAAACTTCCTTACAAAACTATTCTTCTACTACTACACTGATACTAGCCAGTATAGCATACAGTATTAGGCTATATTTACATTTGTACAGTAGTTCTGCTTTAAGGGGACGTAATCTGCAAGCAGTATGTTGGAGATCAGAAAACACTGTGCAGACTGATAAATCGTTTTTGTGGGAAAAGATTCCATAAAACTCGTAATTGGTGCATTTAAACTTCTTTCTGAACGTAAGGCCATCACTGACAGCTGTCTATGTATACACACTAAAGGCAATATTGGACTTTCAGGTCCTGATTTTCTTCCACATTCGTGTAATCAGGAACGAGCATGGGTGGTTGTTGTACCATCCATCGGTGCTCGCACTGCCCGAACATTGGGGCGGTATAATACAGCCCTTCCACATAGAACACTATCAATCACTGATAACACCTTCCCTGTGTACAACTGAGATCAGAGACGTCGCTGTATAAACGATACGTTTTACTGAATCTTTTCCCACAAATCTAGATATCAATCCTGCTCTATAACATGCTGCCTGCAGATTGCACTGCATTTTGTGGTGAGGAGGTCCTCTGTCAAATTAGTATTTACAATGGTTAAAAGATGAAAGATCGGAGAAAAAGTTGTTTGTCAAGGTCTGCTTAGTATATAAAAAATACAGGGATTTTTACACCATTTAAATGAATACACACAAGTATTTCTAGTCACATCACCTTAGTAGTTCTTTTCTAAACCCTCCCAGTAATACTAGCATAAATCCAGAGCTAACATTGATACTCATCACCCGGAGAAGTAATGAATATACCAATGGCCCTTGTTTTAAAAAAAAAAAAAGTAAGACCCCAAACTGCTTTGCTTTGCCAAGTGAGGACTTGCTGTTACTTGAGCTAGGCTCTTCACACAGCATGTCTGGTCACACACGTGGCAATATCTCGAAAAGAAACCCAGATAATGTTTAAAATGTCCATACGTTTCTATGGGGCAGAAATTGTATTAACCTGGTATATGTTTGCCAGGCGTACGGTATACAGAAGTGCTAGCATATGTTGCATACATTTTCACGTCTTGTGACATTACATTTTGTATTTTTTTTAAACATATACAGTAGATTTTTACGCAAGATTAAAAATACTATCCATTCTTTTTATTGTAAAAAATATTCCTCTTATCTCACAATTGCCTTGGTCTTTTACTTTTCAAGCTGGTATTTCAGATATAGTAGTATCGTAGTATAAACAATTGTCTAACACTTTTAGGTGATAAGTTCATAACTTAGGATGATGTATGAAACAGCAAGACCGTCATCCCATTCATAAGGCTCCTGATAAGGAATAGTACAAGTCAACTATCCTGAAACTCTTACATTAAATGGTAGCACTTATTGATACTGTCAGGTTTACCAAATATTTTAAATACTACTGGAAGTAACTCCACCCAAAATGCATATTTTCTATGGCGTTGTTATTTTATGGAAATTTGAAAGACCTCATTGAGGGCAGGTACACTCATGTGGTTTATGGCTCGGGCAGAATACTGATGGAGCAGTGACCATGGTTGGGTGACTGAGGTGCGCGCTGTATTGTTAGAATATGTTCAGGCTGCCTCCTCACGTCTCCTTTATACTTGTAGACATAAATTATGGCAAATGCACCTGAACAATATGTGTGGTAACAGCATGACATTTTGGTAGCAGGAAAAAATATTACTGCACAAATTTGTGTTACATCAAATGCAAAGTTGCACAGTAGGTTGGAATTTCTACTAAAACACTAAAATATAGTGTAATAAAGCTTCCCTCCTGTTATAGGCCACATGCAGGCCTCTACAATGATGTACCCAATTTCTCCGAATTCTCTATTGTAGAAAACCTATCATATACATTCATAGAGAAAGTCTGACAACTCAGCTTCTACTACAAAAGGCATTGTTCTCCCCACTCAACATATGGTAAAGTACACAATGGTGGACATCACAAATGATCCTCCTTAGACCTCATGCACACAAACGTATGTTGAATCCGTGTCCGTTCCGTTTTTTTTGCGGAGGTTATACGGAACCATTCATTTCAATGGGTCATCAAAATAAAAAACGGAAGGTACTTTGTGTGCATTTGGTTTCCATATGTCTGTATTTCCGTTCCGCCAGAAAATAGAACATGTCCTATTATTGTCCGCATTA